>NW_012153840.1:873125-881069 GCF_000956105.1 Propithecus coquereli
AAAGTAGTCCATTTCATCGAAGTTGTCAAATTTATGGTTGTAAAGTTGTTTTTAATATTCCCTTATTATTCTCTTGGCATCTGCAGGGTCTGCGTGGATATTCCCAGTTTTACTCCTGATAATGGTAATTTGTGTCTTCTCTTTTTCTTCTTTGTCGGTCTTGCTAAGCATTTGCAAATTTTACCGATCTTCTCAAAGAACCAGATTTTGTTCCATTGATTTTCTCTATTGTTTTTCTGCTTTCATTTTCTTTGCTTTCTGCTCTTATCTTTATTATTTCCTTCCTCCTGATGGCTTTGGATTTGTTTTGCTCTTCTTCTTCTAATTACTTAAGGTGGGAGCTTAGATTATCGATTTGAAACCTTTCCTTCTTTCTAATGTAAGCATTTAGTGCTATAGATTTTCTTCTCAGCACGGCTTTCTCTGTGTTCCATGAATTTTGATACATTGTATTTAAAATTTCATTCAGCTCAGTGTATTTTTCATTTCTTTTGAGACTTCCTCTTTGACCCATGTATTGTTTAGAAGTGTGTTGTTTAGTTTTAAGCATTTAGAGATTTGCCTGTTATTTTTTTGTTATTGATTTTTACTTTAATTCCATTGCAGTCAGAGGCCACATTATGATCTCAATTCTTTTAAATCTTTTTAGATTTGTTTTATGATCCAAGATTTTGTCTGTCTTGCCGTATGTCTCATAGGTCCTTGAAAAAAATGTGTATTCTGCTGTAGTTGAGTGGGGTGTTCTATAAATGCTGATTGGATACCGTTGTTAGATGGTGTTTGTGGAGTTCTATAACTTAGCTGATTTCTGTCTAGCTATTCTGTCAAGCATTGAGTGTTAACATCATCAACTATTATTGTGACTGTGTCTATTTCTCTTTTCATTTCTATTATTTTTTGCTCTTGAGTCATACACATTTAGGATTTCTGTCTTCCTCATGAGTTTATTCTAATCATTATGTAATGGCCCTCTTTATCCCTAGCAATTTCTTTACTCTGAAATCTATGTTATCGGATACTAGTATAGCCACTCCCACTTTCTTTGAATTAAAGTTGGCATGGTATATCTTTTTTCATCCTTTTATTTTCAACTTGCTTATATCATTATATTTTTTTCACTTCTCTTTATCAGAAGCCAATATATCATTATATTTGAAGTAAGTTTCTTATAGACAGCTTATAGCTGGCTCATGTTTATCCACCCTGTCAATTTCTATCTTTTAATTGGTTTATATAGACATTTACATTTAATGTAATTATTGATATGTTAGGGCTTAGGTCTGCCATTTTACTTTGTTTCTCTGTTTTCTTTTTCCTGCCTTCCTACGGGTTACTAGAGCATTTTTTGGAATTCCATCTTGATTTATCTGTAGTGTTTTTGAGTGTATCTCCTTGTATAAATTTTTAGAAGTCACTCTAGGTATTATATTATATATACATAACTGATCACAATCTACTGGGATCATCATTTGACCAGTTCAAGTGAAGTATAGCAAACTTACCTCTCTTTACATCACTTTATTCACTTTTATAATTGTCTGAAAATATTTTATCTACATATATTCAGAATCACATCAGACAGTGTTATAATTTTTGCTTCAACTGTCCAACATAATTTGGGCAACTCAAGAGAAAAAAGAAAGTCTATTGTATTTACCATAATTTTCCTCTCTCTGTTGTTGTTTATTCCTTCAGGATGTTCCAAAATTTCTTCTTTTATCATTTACTTTCTGTGTGGAAAATGTCTTTTAGGGTAGGTCTGCTGGTGACAAATTCTCTTATTTTTCCCTCATCTGAGAATATCTTGATTCTTCTTCATTCCTGAAAGATATTTTTGCTGGGTATAGAATTCTAGGTTAACAGTTCTTTTCTTTCAGTGGTTGAAAAATGTCGTGACATTTCCTTGTGGCTTCCAAGGTTTCTGATGACAAATCTGTTGTCATTCAAATGGTTTTCTCCATAGGTAAGATGTCATTTCTCTCCTACTACTTTCAATATTTTTGTCTTTATATTTTAGAAGTTTGACTCCAATGTGTCTTGGAATAGATTTCTTTGGGCTTATCTTGTTTGGGGTCCACTCAACTCTTAAATATGCAGGTTTATGTCTTTTGCCAAATTTGGTAAATTTTTCCCTTTTTTGGGGGGGGTGCTTTTTCAGCCCCACCCTCTTTCTCCTCCACTACTGAGATTCCAGTGGCTATGAGGTCTTTTATTATTAATCACAGGTCCCTGAAGTTCTGTTCAATTTTTTTCAGTGTATTTGCTCTTTGTTATTCAGATTGGGCAACTGACATTGTTCTATCTTCAAGTTCACTCACTCTTTCCTGTGCCTTCTTCATTCTTCTGTTGAGCCCATCCAATGAGTTTTAGTTTTAGTTATTGTATCTTAAGTTCTAAAATTTCCATTCAGTTCTTCTTTGTATCTTCTATTTCTTTGCTGAATCTTTCCACTTTTTCACTTATTTCAAGAGTGTTTACAATTGCTTTTGAAGCATTTTTATGATAGCTGCTTTAAAGTCTTTGTCAGACAATTCTAACATCCTAACATCTCTGTTATCTCAGTGTTGGTCTCTGTTCATTGTCATTTCTCATTTGAGTTGAGATTTTCCTAGTTCTTGATGTAAAAAATGATTTTCTATTGAAACCCGGACATTTGGGTGTTATGTTATGAAACTCTGGATCTTATTCAAATCTTATGTGACATCAGGCCTGCTCTGACACTGCTCTGGTGGGGAAAGAGAGGTGCCACCTCGTTGCTGCCACACAGGAAAGAAAGTCCAGGTTCTCCATTCAGCTTCGGTTGACACCTAGTAGGGAGGGCATCCTGATTACTACTGGGTGAAAGTGAGAGCTCAGTCTCCCCTCTAGGCTGGGAGGGACAGGGGTGCCTTGTTACTGCTCCCCATATGGCCTCCACTGTTACCATGGGAGTGGGGGGGTGGCCTCATTACCACTGGCTGGTCATGAAAGCCCTGACTCCCTTCTAGGGCTCCCTGATACCACCTCGGTGAGCCCCTTATTACTGCGGGGTAGTGGTGGGAGATCAGGCCCCACCACACGGTCTCCACTAGGATCATGGAGTTAAGGAAGCATCTCATTATCACCCAGTGAGAATGAAAGTCCCAGCTCCTCAGCCTTCTCTGACACCACCACAGCTGAGGAAGTGAGGCACCTCATCACAGTCCAGGAAAGGTGGACATCAAGGTTCCCCCTCAGCCTTTGCTGGAATGGTGGGGCTGCACTCACAGGTTGTGTGTGTGTGTGTGTGTGTGTGTGTGTGTGTGTGTGGTATTTGGCTGGAGTAGATCAGTTATCATCTAAAAGTTTCTGTCTTGTTCAGATACCCCTTTCCTGGTCCTTTGGCTAGAAAAAAACCAACTTTTCTTAGAGCTTTTTTTTTTGTATGTGCCTATTGGTGTTTCTGTGTTGCTGCTTCTCCAGTACCCAGTCTGGCAAATACGAGGCAGAAAGAAAACCCAGGACGCCAGCTTTATATATTCTGAACTGACGTTATTAGATCCTACACATTCATAATGGTTTCAGGGTCCCAGTGCACGGAAACTTTTAACACTACATGGTACCTCCCTTGTTTCCTCAGAATGTTTGTGCTTTAAAGTCTGTTTTATCCACTTTTATGAAAGCTATGCCAGCTTCCTCTGGGCTGGCATTTCTTATGGTACGTCCTTTTCTATGCGTTTGCTTTTCAAACTTCCTGTAAGTTCATCTTTTGGAAGTATCTTTAGAACAAAGTTTTGCCTTTTCATCCATTCTAACAGTATGTGTTTTTCAACTAACTTATTCCATTTCCAATGATTGTCATTGCTGGCTCACTGATTTTGTTCATTCAAATATTTAAGTGCCTACTGTGTGCCCCGCTCTGTGCTAAGATAGGGCAGTGAACCAAAGGGTTAACTCCACACTCTCAGGAGTTAGAGTCTAGTTGGGAAAAATAGACAATAAACAAATGACTAAAACATACATTGTCCCTGGAGAAGATTTCCAAACAATTTATGTAGATACTTTCCCCTCAGGGAGGAAGAGCTTAAGTGTGGGCTGCACAAAACGACTTCCTCCTGATGAGGAGAACACGGAAAACGTGGGGAGAGTGACTCCACAGTGGTGGATCAGTGTCCCAAGGCTGCCACGACCACGTACCGCAGACTGAGTCGCTTAAACAACAGAAATTTGTTCTCACAGTTCTGGAGGCTAGAAGTCAAAGATCCAGGTGTTGGCAGGGCTGGTTCCCTCTGAGGGCTGTGAGGGAAGGATCTGTTCCAGGCCTCTCTCCTCGGCTGACAGATGGCCATCTTCACGTTCACGTGGCACTGTCCCTGTGTGCATGGCTGTCTCCAGATTGCCCTTTTCTGATCAGGACACCAGTCGTATTGGATTAGCGCCCACCCTAACGACCTCGTGTTCACTCAATTACCTCTGTCAAGACCCTGTCTCCAGATAAAGTCACATTCTGAGGTCCTGGGCGTTGGGATTTCAGCACGTGAACTTTAGGCTGGGGGACTTAATTCAACCCATAACAAGGCAAAACTGTCAAACACTACCTCAGCCAGGTGATCAAGGTTAACATCAGTGATGACTAGCACCGCGGAGCAGGGCAAGGTCACCATCTGATGTGGGGTCAGGAAGCCTCTCTAGCGTGAAGTGACACACCAATGACCCGATGGAAGCCAGGGAACGAGCAGTGGGAATATCTGGCGAATCCAAGTCCCAGGAGAGGAAGCAGCAAGTGCAGAGCCAGAGACGGGACCATAACCGACACATTCGGGAACCTGTGTGAGGCCACTGAGGCCCAAGGAGGGGTGGGTGGACAGGGCGGCAGGTGACAAAATCAGAAAGGCAAAAGACAGAACCGGGTCAGCCTTAGGGGCCAAAGGAAGGGTCTGCCTACCCTGAGTGAGCAGAGGGGTCGTCGGAAGGGTTTGAGCAGAGGAGAGACGTTAGGACAGACTCCCTCCGGCTGCCCTGCTGACCACAGATTACAGGGAGGCAAGAGCGGAAGCAGAGAGACCAGTCAGGGGAGCCATCAGAATCCTGGCAGGGAACGGTGGTGGCTCGGACAGGGGGGAAGCAAGCGGAGCAGGTACCCGGCAGTCCGATGGGGACTCATTCTCAGAGGCAGAGCCCACAGGGTTCACTGATGGCTTACCTGTGGGTGTGAGAGGAAGAGAGGAGTCCAGGATGACTCCGAGGAGTTGGTGGAAGCGCCCAGCAGCACCAACTGGGGTGGGGAAGCTGGGGGAGGGGCAGGACGGTGGGGCTGGAAGTCAGGAGGGTGGTTTTGCAGGTGCTGAAGCCGAGGTACCCATGAGACCTCCAACAGGTGACATGTGGGAGGGGGCTGAGCAATCCCACTGGGGGCCAGAGGTGAGGGCTGAGCTAGAGATGTGAACGCGGAGGTGGGCAGGCAGATTCAAAGCCACAGATCTCCCAGGGAGTAAATGCAGGTAGGAGAGGGACGGGACCCTCCACCACTTAGAGGTTGGGAAGAACAAAGGAGCCTGAGAAGCAGCAACCAGGGAGGTAGAAGGAAACCTGAGAGAAAGCAGGGTGTCCCAGAAGAGCGAGTGTCTCGAGAAGGGCATGACCAGCTGTGTGAAAGAAAAAGGCCCAGGTTGGCACAGTGGCTCACACCTGTGAATCCCAGCACTCTGGGAGGGCAAGGCGGGAGGATGGCTTGAGGCCAGGAGTTAGAGACAAGCCTGGGCAGCATAGCAAGACCCCATCTCCACAAAAAATAGAAGAATTAGTCAGGCATAGTGGTGTGTGCCTGTAGTCCCAGCTACTTGGGAGGCTGAGGCAGGAGGATTACTTGAACCCAGTAGTTGGAAGCTGCAGTGAGCTATGATGACACCACTACACTCTAGCCTGGGTGACAGAACAAGACCCTGTCTCAAAAACAAACAAAAAAGAAAAGAAAAAGGTCCAAAAAGTGACCTCTTCCAGGCCTCCCAATCTGATAATTGCCTTTTTAATTTTAAAGTTAACTTGACTGATGTATAATTTATATACTGCATATGGTTTACATATAATAAAAGCGTCTGTCTGAAGCATACAGTTTGATGAGTTTTTTTTTTTTTTTTGAGACAGAGTCTCACTGTGTTGCCCGGGCTAGAGTACCATGGCATCAGCCTAGCTCACAGCAACCTCAAACTCCTGGGCTCAAGCGATCCTCCTGCCTCAGCCTCCCAAGTAGCTGGGACTACAGGCATGCGCCACAGTTTGATGAGTTTTGACAAATGTATACACTCACGTCACCACCACCACCATCAAGATCTAAAACATTTCCGCTGTCCCCAAAAGGTCCCTTGCCCCTCTGCAGTCAATCCACTTCTCGACCCTTGGCCCCAGGCACCCACTAATCTGCATTTCGTCACTATAGACTAGTTTTTGCCTGTTCTGTGCGTTAATACAAATGAAATCATAGAGTTTGTACTATTTTGTGTTTAGCTTCTTTCTCTACGCAGAATGTTTTTGAGATTAATCCATGTTGTTAAAAGTATCCATAGTTCATTCCTTTTTTATTGCTAGGTAGTATTCCATCATAAACTACAATTTGTTCATCTGTTCACTGTTCATGGGCACTTGGATCATTTCCAGTTTGGGGATATTATAAACTTTTATAAACATGCATATACAAATCCTTTCATGGGCACGTTTGCATTTCTCTTTGGCAAATACTCGGGTGTTGCTGGCTCACATAGTAACTGTATATTTAATTTTTTTGAGAAACTGTGTCTGGTCATTTTTTAATAGTCTCTTGTTCTGTGCTCATACGTTTGATACTTTTTATTTATTTAAATTATTCAGCATCCTTATTACCCGATGTGAATATTCTAATTCCAATACCTGAAGTGTTTTCAGGTCTGATTCTCCTGTTTGTGGTTTCTATAAAAACTTGTTCTTGGAATCTTCTTTCTTTGTATGTTTTTAAAATATTTCATTGTGAGCACACAATCGTTAGGACTCTGTAGGAGATTTTTAGGTCTGGATTTATGTTTAGAAAGGATTTTAGTCTGTTTTAGTTGGACACATTTTTCACCAAAGACTCCTTTAAAATAACTTTAATAATTCCTTTAAAATAACTTCCCAGTCTGAACCAAGCAAGAAGTGGGAATTTGAGCTCCGATCTCACCTGCGGGCTGGCCGAGGGGAGAGTTGATTTCTCTCTCCATTCTGAGTTAGAGCCAAGACCAACCATTTTTCTCATTTCCTTTTAGAAGACAGATATTTTGCAAGTTTACTCTTTCGCTAAAGACATTGCCTGCAGAGTTTCTGACTTTATGTGGGATCTCAGATCACACCTTTCTACTCGGTCAGGTCTTGGGCTATGTCTCCTGTCTCCCACGAACCTTCAAAAGCAAAGATCTACATTGTAGTGGGAGAAGACACAAAATGGTACAGCCACTTTGGAAAACGGTTTGGCGGTTTCTTATAAAGTCAAACAAACCCTTACCACACAACCCAGCAATCTCATGCCCAGCTGTTTACCCGAGTGAAGGGAAAAACCTACATTGGCACCATAACCTGTACACAAATGTTTGTAGCAGCTTTAATCATAATAACAAAAACCTGAAAACACCTCGGATATCCTCCAGCAGGTGGATGGATGAACAAACTGTGGTACATCGCACAGTGCTAACACGCACGCGTGCACAGGACACGGCTGAATCTCAAATGCATTGAGCTGAGTCAAAGCTGGACTCAAAAGACAACATCTTGTACGAATCCATTTATATGACATCCCGAAAAAGGCAAAAAATATAGGGAGAGAAAACAGATTGGCATTTGCCAGGGGCCGGAGATGAGAACGGGGGTTGACAACAAAGGGACTCGAGGAAATTGAGAGATGAAACTGTTTTATATCTTGATCGTGGTGGTGGGTTCACAGCTATGCATTTGTCAAAACTCAAAGAACTTTACACTAAAAAG
>NW_012153840.1:882234-884405 GCF_000956105.1 Propithecus coquereli
GTGTGACTCACAGCACCGCTGCGGGCACCAGCAGGGCAGGCTCAGGGGGGCCGACGGCCTGCCCAGGCTTTCGAGAGAGCCCCGCAGATCTGCAGACGTCCCCTTGCGCAGGTGGCATCGAGGTCTGGACCCTGGAGATGAGCCTGACTCAGTCCTCATCAGCGTCTGGAGGGACTCGGGCCCCATGCTCCGCCTTCAAGGGAAACCGAATCACCAGCATCACCGGCATGACCAACCGCGGGGAACCGTGTCCGGCCTCTGTTTCAAAAGTACCCATGTCGGGGGCAGCGCTGAGGACTCGGTAAGCTACAGTGTGCAAAGCTCTCAGCACCGCGCCTGCCCCCAGTAAGTGCCGGCCATTATTACCCCCACCCCCGTGTACCACATGCTGTCCCCGAAGCCCAGTGCTGTTAAGGGACTTGTCCACAGCCACGCAGCTCCTAGGCTGCAGAATTGGTATGCCTGGCTCTAAAGCCTGTCTGGAGCAAGGTCACACACCGAGACAGAAGTTTCCAGGCCTCAGGTGGGACTAAAAATATTCCAAGAAGGCCAAAGTGGCTCCCCTGGACCCTTCCCACCCAGCTCTGAGCACCTCTACCCTGTCCTTACTGTTAACCACCCATCCCTTTCTCTGCATTTGTTTCCCAGCTCTAAACACCTCCTCCAGGGAGTGTGCCTTGAATCCTCTTCCTCATCTCAAAGCACAGGGTTCCATTTCATTCATCAGAGCCCGCTAGCTGCCAGGCACTGCCTGGGGCTCTGGGGATGCAACAATGAAAGAGACAGACGAAGCCCTGTCCTTACGAAGCTGACATTGTCATGGAGGGGAGGAATAACAAACAAGCTAAAAACAGTACATTTAATTACAAATTGTGATTAGGTCTATGAAGAAAGCAAATATGAAGGTCTGAGAAAGCCTCATAGATGAGTGACATTTAAGCTAAAACCTCAGGGATGAGAAGGTCCCAGACATTGTCAGTAATACAGTGTTCCAGGCAGGGGGCAGAGCTTGTGCAAAGGCCCTGGGGTGGAAAACCACCTCCAAGGCTTTGGGAACTGCAAGGAGACCTCTGTGGCCAGGCAGGTGAGGGAGGGGAGGAGTGGGATAGCAGAGGGAAGCAGCGGGTAGGGCCTGGGTCGTGCAGGGCCTTGTCCACCAGCCGAGCCCTTTGGCTTTGACTCTGAGTAGGGTGGGAGCCGCTGCCAGGCTCTGAGAAGAGCATGCTGTGTGGGGAGTGTGCTGAGGAGGCAGGATGGGAAGGAGGGAGACGCAGCAGTCTAGGCAGGGCTGGCAGGGGCCAGGACTAGAGCAGGGGCGGTGAGGTGGCAAGAGGTGGACGTGTTGGGCTCCTGAGGACCCAGGACTCATTCTTCTCTAACTCTCTACCATCCACTGGTGCCTCCCATCCTTTCTCCGAATTCATTTCCTAGCTGCAAACACTCTTCCAGCTTGCACCCTAGCTGCAAGGTGCTAGGGACCCCTTCCCCGTCCGCATCTCTGACTGTCAAGAAGAGTCTCCTAGAGCAGTGCACACGTTTGTCGCCCAGAGCCACCCCTCACAACTATAGAATCAGCAGCTACAGCTGAGGGTGGTTAGTCTAAGGCTGGGGACAGTCCCTGAGACCAGAGGCTTAGGGCAAGCTGACTTCAGAGGGGAACGGCTTTTTCCCAAAATATTTTTAATGTCCTGCTCCAAAGAGGCTGCAGCTCTGGATCCAAAGGGTTTTGGAGTCACCTTGCCCCCTAGTACTAGCTGCTACGAGACTAGTACTGGGCTGGAAGCTCCTCCCCCCATCTCACCCCCAGATACTAGAGCCCGTTCCTAACAACTTTTCCTCCTAAGCCTAACTCACATCTTTCCCTTCCTTAACACCCCCTAGACCAGGGCATTGCTTCCTTCATCCTCCTAAGAAACACTTACTGAGCACCTACTACATGCCTGGTCCTGAGCTGGCCACTGGCATCAAAGATGGCCAAGGTATAGCCATACCTGAGGGGTTCACAGTCACAGTCTGGGGGAGGAAAATGGGCAAACTCATGGTGGGGATGGTGGGGATGATGGTGGGGATGATGGTGGGGATAGTGGTGGGATGATGGTGGAATGGCAGGGGGAGTGGGATGGTGGGGATGGTGGATGGTGGTGGGGAAGGTGGGGATGGTGGGGATGGTG
>NW_012153840.1:885098-937371 GCF_000956105.1 Propithecus coquereli
GATGGTGGAGATGGTGGTGGGGATGGTGGGGATGGTGGGGATGGTGGTGGGGATGGTGGGAATGGTAGGGATGATGGTGGTAGGGATGACGGTGGAGATGGTGGAGATAATGGTGCCCATTTTTTTGAGGGTTCACCAGGTTCCAGGCATAATATGAAGCACTTGACATCTAATCCTCGTAATAGCCCAATGAGGTAAGAGTAATTATTTTAATAATGGGTAACACTACTTGCTAAGTGCCAGGCACTCTTCTAAATTCTTTGCAAGTGTTAACCCAACCAAGGCAGGTACTATTATTGCTCTTATTTTGCAGATGAAGAAGCTGAGGCCCAGAGAAGTTTAATAACTTGTCCAAGGTCACACAGCCAGTCATCAGCAGAGCAGAATGCACTTGCTGTGACGGATGTGGACAGCAGGTGCTGTGGGACAGACAGGAAGGAGGAAGGTGTCCATCCTCCTGGCAGATCATGGGAAACATCATGGAGGAGGTGGCTTTAAGCCAAGTCCCAAGGGTTTAGTAGGGGTTTGCCGGGTGGGCAGAGCGAAAGGGCATTCTGGGCAGGAGGATCAGTGGAGCACAGGCCCGGGGTCACGTTTAGGAAACAGGACAGGGTTCAGCATGGCTAGAGGGTCGGGGTGGGGATGCTCAGGCTGGAGAGGTGGAAAGAGGTCAGACCCCAAAGGCCAGGCTGAGGGGCTTGGCTGTCCTGAAGGCCATGGGAGGCTGTAGCCCCCTCGTCTCTCCCCTGAACTCCTAAGGGATGGGGAACCTGTGGCCTTAAGGTGACAGGTGGCCTTCTAGGTCCTTAAGTGCAAATTTGTTCTGTAACATTTGGATTCAGTCAAAAGGCCTCACTTAAGGACCTAGAAGGTCACATGTGGCCTGAAGGCTGCAGGTTCCCCACCCAGTAAGACCTGCCAGGTGCTAAAGAGATAAACCTTCCTTAAACCAGTCGCCTACTCAGCAACTTCCACCAGCCTCCCAGCCCATTTCTGTTACACCCCAAATTGTCCTTGGCAGTCCTCAGGCCGGCCCACTCCCACCTCTTAACACCACACCCAGGTTCAGCGTATGGGTTCTGTCCCACCACCATGCGCCCTGCCCCTTGTCCCCCTGCCCACATGCCCTCTGTTCTCCCACCTGTCCAAAGCCCGTTCCTCCCCCAGGGCTCACCTCAGGGGCCCCCTCCTCCAGGAAGCCCTCCCTGATCACCCTAACCCAGATGAGCTTCTGTCTTTGCAGCTGCATGTCACTTAGGATCCACATCCTAGGGGAACTGTGGCCTCCCAGCTCTCCTCTCCCCGGTCCTGTCTCCTCAGCTGGCGCCTGAGATCCTTAAGGGCCAAGCCTGTGTCTGATAACGAAGTGTACAAGGTGAGTGCTATTTTCTGGGTGCCCCATACTGTGCCCAGCAGCATGGCCGCATGAGGCTGTGCTCTGGGCTCCAAAGGGCGCTGCCTCACTTAGTCCTCATAGTCATTTTGCAGCTTGAGGAAACCGAGGCTCAGAGAGGCGAAGGGATTTCCAGGGTCCGTAGAAACTCAGGGACTGACCCAGAGATGGGTCCAACCTGAGAGTCACTCTCCGCTCGGCGTGAAGTCCTGCCTCGGTTTCATTCTTCCAGACGGGTCCTCCGAAGGGCCACTGGCTGACCACCCAGTCACTGCTCTGGACACTGGCCGACAACAACACTGGGGTCTGGACGGCCCCACAAGTCCTCAGGAGCTGGAGGCTGAGATTTCAGAGGTTCTCCGCTCCTCTGACAGATGCCGGCCTGGACTCATCAGAAAGGCCACGGGCAGAAATCTGAACTGAGGCCCAAAAGAGCCCAGCAGGGCAAAGGGGACAGCTCACATCACTCTGCTCTGCCAATTGCAGCCAGGAAGTCACAATCACAGTGGACATGCGCTAGGCCCCAACTGTGTGCCTGGCACTGAGCTAAGCCCTCCTGGGCGTTCTCCCCTCTCCTGCCGGCAGTACCGCGAGTGTCCCCTCTGCACAGATGAAGTCACTTGACGCATTTATTCCACCAGCCAATCACCCATTGAGTCTGCAAATATTTATCGAATGCCTACTATGTGCCAGGCCCAGAGCCCAGAACAGGGGTACGCAAATGTGCCAGACATACACAATCCCATCTCTTTAGAGCACAGCGTCTGAGGGGCACCTGGTTTAGGGCCCCCTTGGGTGGGGGGATTCGAAGCCCTCACTAATTACTGAGGGCAGGGAAGGGACAAACAACTTAGCGCATCCAGAACAGAACACGGGGACTTGCAGCGAGCATCTCGATAATTTGTCCCGTCAGGTTGCACGGGCGACACCCAGAGGGAAAGCCCCGTGAGCTGGACGTGCGCCCTGAGAGTTCTCTCACGGAGGGACCGCTGAGACTTGCTGAGTGTCCCCCATCCCCTATACCTGCCAATATGGGGGAGGGGGATGCGGAGGTGCCAGTCAGAGCAGCAGGAGGAGAAGCAGGGCCATGGCATGCCACCCAACCCAGGGAGGGTGCAGGTCATGTCGTCAAAGCCACTGTGCTGCCGAGGAGCGACCTTTGGCTTTGGCGGCAAGGACATCCTCAGAAGGGGCTCTCTTGGTGGGCAGTCACGGAATGGAGCCGGCCAGGACAGGAACCAGAGGTGGAGGGCGGATCTTCAGGACTATGTTTCGCAGAGGGCTCCTGGTGTGTCTGTGGCCTGAGGTGACTGAGCCACGCAGGGACAGAGGCTGTCCAGGGCCATGATCCCCATTTGCAGATGGAGAAACTGAGGCAACACAGCAAGGCAGGTGCTGCCCAGGCGGACAGTGGAGCCGGCTCAGGGCACAACCCCGCTGCGAGCTCCTGAGTCACTGGGTCCCACACACCGAAGCCTGTGTGGCTTCCTCATGAGGCCCCATCGTGCCCTCGTGACTGGCCGCACGGCCGCCGCGCAGTTACTCACAGGCTTGTTACAGGCAGGGGAGGGCGAGGTAGGAGAGACTGGCCTTGGCCGTGGCCTCTGGCCAACTCCCTGCTCCAGCTCCTCCCCTTCCTTGGCCCCTCCTCACGGTTTCTTCCCTCCTGGGCCTCTGCCGGCATCCAGACGCCCTACCGGTGGGGGCAAGGCCTCCCTCGCTAGACTGGGGTGTCCTCCAAGGCAGGGCCTGCGCCTCTCCTGCCCCACCAGGAGCCCCCCCAGGCCTCCCCACTCAGACTAGTGGCGCTGCCTAGGTAGAAGGCCTTTCCAGGGTGGACCTGTGTCTCCTCCATCCCCTGGGAACGCCTTGGAACCCCTGCCCTAGGAGACCGGCCGGCCGGCGGTGGTAAGCTTATCCCTCTCTTCTTGTGTCGGTAAAACGGAGTCTGAGAAGTGGCTGTTTGAGGGCAGCTGCTTCAGGGCCACGTCCTTCTGAAGGCCTCAAGGTGGCGGACGACCTACGGACGCACGCTGACCCGGGTTTGTGTCCCACGTCACCACCCCCCAGCCACGAGACCTGAGGCAATTTACCCAACCTCCCGGGGCCCCCATTGCCTCATCTGTAAGGCACAGTGGCAGCCGCCTGTCTCGTGGGGTTGGTGAGAAGTAAATGACATAATGTGTTTGTCAAGTGTTTAATGCAGGGCCCGGCGCACGGTGAGCGCGGCCCAGATGGTGCTATTATAATCATTATAAAAGGAATCACAAGAGAGGACCACACCTCAGAGGCGCCCGGAGCCCTGCAGTTTACAAAGCACTTCCAGCCATGGTCACATAGGAGCTTGGAAGAACCCGCGAGGTGACACGGATGTGGATTCTCAATGGAGTCTACAAAGGCCCAGGCTCCCTGCCCGGAGTCGCTGGCCAGGCTCTGGCCTGCCAATCCTAACCCGTAGTTGACCAGCGTTTGTGTTGCATCTGAGTATTTACAAGCTAGATGCCTGGAACACATTACTTACCCTCTCCGAGCCTCAGTTTCCTCTTCTGTAAAATGGGGATAATAGTAGTGCCTCTCTCAAAGGCTTGTGGTGAAGGGTGAGTGATGTCACACGTATACAGGACTTAGAACATCGTCTGGCTGAGTCAGTGCTGTCTACACAAGGCTTTGCTAACGTCGTTATTTACTGAGCACCTACTCTGTCCTGGGTGTTTCATTTAAAATATCACATTCAATCTTTATATCAAAATTGCTTCCATTGTGCAGATCAGCCAGACTAACTTAAGGTGCATTTTAGGTTGTGATCCCTGGGAACCTGACTCGAGGACATTTGCACGCTGGGGGTTATTTGGTATTTACTCTCAGGATCAACACCTGGGGGGGCGGAGTGAGGGAAGTGGATTGGGGGAGAGAGAAGCCGGGCTGTGGTGGGCCCCAGCAGAGGCCTCGGCCAAGCCCACGGGCAGCGCCAGGGCCGGAATGTCCTCCGGAGCTGTCGGGCATTGTGGCACGTGGACGCCCAGACTCCATTCTCCAGCATCCCATGCAGCTGGTGTGACCGTGTGACCAGGATGCAGCCAAGTCATGTGAGAGGAAGGGAGGGGCACAACTCTGCAATTATATCCTTAAAGAAAAATAAAGAAAGAAACGTGGCTTCCCTTCCCCCTTTCTCCCTGCCCATTAGCTAGAATGCAGATGTGACCGAGGGGCTTAGATTACATCATGGGGTGGAAGCCAAGCGTTAGGAAGCGCGGAGCAAAGAGATGGAAGGAGCCTGGGTCCCCACTGACGTCAGCTCTCTCAGCAGTCCTAGACCACGTGCCTTCTGTCCTTTCCTCTCCTCTCTCCTTAAAGCCACTGCTTTTCTGATCTTTGTGACAGCAGCCAGACCTGCGGGTCAACTGGGACAAACCAGGGTAGCCCTGTCAGGAGCAAGCCTGTTAACATCCAATATCTCTCCTGTGACTCTCTTCTCTAGGCGTGTTGTATCTGGATACACACATGAATGCCCCTCTGTGTGTGGGGGCACGTGTATTTGCGTGTGCGGGGATGTGGATTGGATTTCCCAGCACACAAACTCAGCTCTGCAAGAAACACAGTTTTATTTGTCTGCAGCCAAATGTAGTCTCTGTCTCAAGCTCCCTGTTTCCTGGTGGTGGAAACTTAAACCAGCCAGTGAGCAACCTCAGTCATTTCAGATAATTTTAGGCAATTAGGATTTGTTTGTCTTTGAGAAAATCAAGGTAGGTTCCATTGATCTAGGGTTTTTTCCTTCCTGCTCCCCACCCCTTCCTTCTTTCCTGGTAGTATTTAAGTTTAGTTAATGACTTAAATATAGCTTATGATTTCGCTGACCGGAGCTAGAGCTATCTGGCATTCAGGCAGACAGGTGTCAGAGGTAGACATCATGGCAGGTGGTCTGTGACCCATCCTTTAAGGAATCTGCCTAGTTCCTGACTGTGCGGTCTCAGCTGCCTTGGCCCAGGGCCACCTTGTCATGATCCCACAGTGCCACTGCACACCTTCCTTGGAGGTTGGAGCAGCTCTGCACCCATCTGAGACCAGAGAACTCGGGCAATGCCAATGAGTGGTCTTTCTTTCTTTACATAAAATATTGGTATCTGACAATTGATGGAATCTTATATGTAATAAACTTTGGTAGCTACTAATATTTTCCCCGTTTTGCACATAAGGAAACTGAGGCCCAGAGAGGGAAAGTTAAGGTCACGCAGGTAGTGCACAGGGGAGCTGGGACTTGAACAGGGCAGTCTACGCCCTAATCTCAAGGCCATTCTGCATCTCTGGGGTGTCCAGCCCTTTTCAGTTTCTGCCTCTCGGTCTTATTTGATGTGCACAGACATCTCACAAGGAAGACAAGGGATGGGGCAAGGATTGCTCCTGTTCACAGGGAAGGAAACTGAGGCCAAGACGGGAGAGACAGTTTGGCCTTAGTGACCTAGCTAGGGAAGAGTGGAGCAATGTCTAGACCCAGCTCTCCTCTGGGGAGGGCCCCAATCCTGTCCAGTGACGGTCCCAACACCCGCAGCCCCCGCAGCAAACACACCCAGCCTGCGTGCCCAAATGTGCGTATGCACCAGACATACATACACACGGAGCAGAGCTGGCCCGACCTCCTCCCAGTGGCTTCATCCCAAAACACGAAAATCATTACCTGGCACCCGCACTCTGCCTGCCTCTCTGGGTGGCAGTGCAGAGCTGCCGGCGGGGAAAGTAGAACCACAAAGCTGTGATTAATTCTCCACCTCAATTACCAGTGGTAATTTGGGAAGGGCCCGTCCACACCCGAAGCCAGGAAGAGCAACATCCAACACGATTCCTAAGCGCACTAGAGGGAAGTGTGGCCCATTAACCAGGAAGTGGCTACCGTGTAGGGAGCGGGGAGGCTGAGGGAGGCAGCGCAGAGAGACGAGAGATTCTGGATTCAAGTCCAGCTCCACTGCTGTGTGGCCCAAAGCACATCTGTCTTAGTTCGTTTTGTGTTGCTATAAAGGAAGACCTGAGACTGGGTAATTTATAAAGAAAGATTTATTTGGCTCCCAATTCTGGAAGGTGAAGGGGAGCTGGCATGTGCAGAGATCACATGGCAAGAGAGGAAGCAAGGGGGTGGGGTACAAGGCTCTTTTTAACAACCGGCTCTTGAGGGAACTGATAGAGTGAAAACTCACTCACCCTGGAGGGAAGGTATTAATCTAGTCACGAGAATCCCACCCCCGTGACTCAAACAGCTCCCATCAGACCCCACCCCCAACACTGGGATCAAATGTCAACATGAGGCTTGGCGGACAAATGTCCAAACCATAGCACCATCCATGACTGGCTGGGGAGGCCCCTCTGGCATTAGCCTCTTTTAATAATAATAGCAATAACTCCTTGTGCTTAGAAAACGTGGCCTGGCACTAAATAAATGATTGTTGAATAACTGAATGTCCACACTTTACTATTTATACAAACTTTTACAAACCTCCTCTCATCTAATTTCATGTTACTGGCATTAGTGTTCCCATTTTATAGATAAGAAAAGTAAGGCTCGGAGAGGTTAAGACAAAGTAAAACCTTGTGACATTAATTTCTATGTGCTAATTCTCCCAGGCATCATCCAATTTGACCTTCATTTTCTCTTCTCCTTAATTTCTTTATTGTTGAGCCCACTCCCCCACCACATATACACGTATACACACATATGAGTCATGGTGTCCAAAGGTACAAACATGCCCATTGCTCAGAAAGAGCCAAGCTGTGTGTCCTCACAAGGGGACCATGGTGATGGCTGGAAGGGTGATGTCAGAGACGCCCCAGCTTCCATTTTAACGGGGCTCTGAATTTGCCAAGCTGGGGCTTTGGGAAGAAGTGACCCACTCTCAGCTTCAAAGGCAGGTGCCACTTGGCTTAAGCCAATCAGCATGTCCCATCCTTCTGGCCACAGTTGTTGATTGGGAAATCAACAGATGACCCAAGGCAGGCCAATTGACTCTGCTCCAGTACTTTTTTGAGTCACCAGGAAAGTACATTTCTCTTTGCTACTCCATTTGAATCTAGAAACATAGAATCCCAGAAACTTCTTGCAACTGTCTTGGGAACACAACAAGAGAGTCCGACTGAGAATGGGGCTAATACTGAGGCTACAAAACTGAGCACATATGAGCTGCTGGATCAAGCTCTACCTGAAGGTCATCCTACCACTGGCTTTTCAGTACCATAGGCTAATAAGTTCCGTTTTTTTAGTTGAGTTGTGTTTTCTACAACTCATAGCTGAAAAGTATCCTAACAAATACAAATAGTTTCAACAATATCCCGCATGATAAACCTAGTGACTTTTTGTAGATACCTCATAATCCCACTAGTTAAATTGTAGTAGAGCAGGAAGAGGGGGCTACTCATCCTCCAGATCCATTCATACTGCCACTTCTCTCCACAGTTTTTGCTAACTAATGACCTCAAGGTTATAAGTCCAAAGACGAATCTGGGGTGAAGCCCCAGAGGCTGCTGGGTAAGTGTGGAGGTGGAGCTAAAGTACCCACAGTGGAAGACACTGGCCAAGGCCAGCCAGTCTCCCCACTTCCATCTGAAAGGAGTCACGGCTCTTTCACAAACCAGTTCCTGTCTTCTGGGCAGCCCTGGCAGAAAGACGGACTTTCCAAGGGCAGCAGAGACAGGGGGTGGTCTGACTCCTCCATGACATCGTTTGCATTTCAGTCCTATGCCTAATCATATCAATCATATCATACAGAGACATCTTAGTATGTAAAATGATCTATTGATTGAGAATATTCCTGCAACTTTTGCGTGAACCCTTACCCAGTCAATAGAAGTTAGAACCAGAATGGCAGAGGAGCGTGGTGGGAGAGGTCACTGGGGCTTGGGTTTAAGTTCTGGCTCTGAGGCTTCTGGGCTGTGTGGTTTTGGCCTGATTCCTTAACTTCTCTGTGCTAGGCAGAATAATGGCCCACTAAAGACATCCACATCCTAATTCCTGGAACCTGTGACCATAGCAAAAGGAACCTTGCAGGTGTGATTAAGGGTAAGGATCTTGAGATTTTCCAAGTGGGCCCAGTCTAATCCTATGAATCCTTAAAAGTAGAGACCTTTCCTGGCTGTGGCCGGAGGAAGACATGACTACAGGAGAAGGGTCAAAGAGATGCAACGATGCTGACCTCGAGGCTGGAGGAAGGGAGCTATGACTCAAAGAAGGCGGTTGGCCTCCAGGAGCTGGAAAAGGCAAGGAGATGGAGGCTCCCCCAGAGCCTCCTGCAAGGAACTTAGTCCTGCGACGCTTTGATCTTAGCCTAGTGAGACCCGCGTTGGAATTCTAACCTCCAGAACTGTAAGATAACAAATTTCATAGACCTAAACAAAGAAACGGAGGCAAAATTAATACAGAGAGTTTATTTGGGCCAAAGTTGAGAACTGCAGCCAGGGACACACTTCCAAGTTGCCGCGGGGAGTGTGCCTTCCAGCCTTAGTTACAGGCAGGTTTTAGAAGTTGTTCGACAGGAATTCTCACTGGTTTACAGAGATGACATCATTCAGTGATCAGCTACACTGTTGAACTATAGGGTGTGAGTTACAGTGTCCAACAGGTGGCATTTTTTGCATACTTGGCATCGGTCCAGATCCCACACAGCAAGTGGCTTCAAGAGTTATTTAGCTCAAGGAGGGGAGTAAGATGTCACTGTCATCACATGCTGTCACATTTCAATGTCTCTCTGGGCCTGATAGTTAAAGGGGGCTCACATTCCTCAGGTAAAAAGTTTCTTTTCTTTTTCTATTTATATTGTTTAGCCACCAAATTCGTGGCAATTTGTTACAGCAGCCCTAGGAAACTGATACAGACGCTGAGCCTCATCTTCCTCATTTGGGAAATAGGGGGCATAGCGCGGACCCCCACGGAATCCTGTGCAAACGCGAGGTCGCGAGTTCAGCCCTGGATTCACAAAGTCCCGGGTTCAAATCCAGGCTTACAGAGGGGTCTGGCTCTGCTCTTGCCAGGCAGGGCAAAGGGCTCAGCCCTCCCGGCAGGGAGGCAGCCTGAGGCACGTGGCCTAGCACCACCCCATCCTCCTTTTGGACCTGTGACCTTGAGCCACCTCAGCCGGCCAGGGCCAAGGCAGTAAGGATTAAGGGAGAGTCCTGAGAGGGTCCAGAAGAAACGGGGTAGGCCCTGTGGGGCCCAGGCCACGGCCCAGGGGCAGCCTGAGTGTCGGGGGAGGGAAATGAGCGCTCCAAGGTGCGGCTCCACGGGCGCCAGCTGCTTCTGGCTGTGGGATTCCCGGGAAGGCGGCCAACCTCTCTGAGCCTGCTACCCCACCGGGAAAACGGGGAAGAAGAGTTCTAGAAATAGCTCGTAGTTAGCGCCCACTCACAGGCATCGTCCTTTTCTCTTTCTCTCTCCTTCTCCCTTCCCTTGTTATTATTCATAATGAGTTTTATTATTAATAATGAGCTTGACCACGATCCTGTAAGGAAACCGGGGGCTTGGAGAGCTTAACCCGTCCAGGCCATGGAGCGGGCAAGCGGCACAGCGGGATCTGAACCCAGGGCCCGTGGTCGCACCTCTGTGCCAGGCTGCCACCCCCGTGGAGGATGCTTGGGACCGCCGACAAACATGGGCTCCCTAAGGGGGCGCAGGACCTCGCGTTGGGAAGCGGGATTTCCGGGAACAGCGGGGCTGGGCCACCCAGGCGCCGCCAGCCAATGGGCTCCGGTGTTTCTTCCACTCCTGGGCGGTGGGTTGAGACCCGGCCTGTGATTGGAGCTCGGGCGCCGGGGAGGTGGTGCGAGCGCTAATGTCTTCGCCGCCTATCCTAATCCCGGGAGAGAAGTAACGATGTGTCGGGATCAGCCAGACAGTAATCCCACAGAATTGTGGTTTTCCTGTATCCATCATTTTGTTACCTTCTAAGCCTTTTCATATGCAGTTTTCTCTGCTAGCACTGCCCTCCTCCCTTGTCTGTCTAACAAACTCCTATTCATTCCTTCAAACCCTATTCAAATGTCATCTCCTCGGAGAAATCTTCCTTGCCCTCCCTCTAGGCAGTCACCCACTACTTCTTGTGTACAACATCTGTGTTTTGTGCTCATGATTATTTCCCATAGCCACTACAGTGATTTGTATACCTGTCCCTCCCCCTCTCTGGGTTGTAAACAAAGACAGAACCATGTCTTATCCATCGCGATCCTCACAGCCCTGGCGCAGAGAGGGAACTCACTAAATATTTGTGGACCTGTTGATTTAACTCCAAACCCTACCATCTGAAAAGCTTAAAACACCCAAGCTGATGAACCAAAAACAAATGTCATTATCCCCAATTTGCAAGTGACTCAGCTCAGGCAAACAGACATTCCGAAAAGTCACCTGCTCGTGCCACTGGCCAAGTCAGGGCAAGCACCTGGGAGTCCAAGCTCCTCAGCATTCCAAGAGGGGAAAAGGTCCCTCCCTTTGATTCTGCCTATGAGTTGGCCAACCCTACCTAAGCGTCCATTAATGTTTTTTCACTGTTTGTGTTCCAAGGCTGGAACAGTTAATCCAGGCGGCTAGAGCTAGCTACTCACACTATCACAGTCAGAACCATTTATTTCAGCAAACACCTTTTAAGAAATCAAAATGCCAAGTGTTAATGTTCTTAATGAACGAGAAGCCCTACAAGTAAATAAGAATAATAACTCAATAGAAAAATAGGTAAAAGTCATGAATAGGCAAGCCTCATAATTGAAAATCAATTGAACAATTTCCATCGAGTGACTACTGTGTGCCAGGCACCGTTCTAGACAGGGCAGGTACATGCTGAACAAGACAAGGGCTCCGCTCTCGGGGAATGACCTGGTGAGGGGAGACAGGCCAGAGGACAAGCACATATCTCTCGTATGGCAGGTATGTGTAGCAAGGTAAAACAGAGTGATCTGATAGAGGTGACACAGCCACTCTAGGTGGGGTGGTCGGGAAACATCTCTCAAGGGGGTGCTGGTATCTGAATGCCAAGGACAGGCCAGCCATGCACTAGTCAGGGGACAAGTGCCCCAGCAGAGGGACTGGTGAGGTGTGCAAGGTCTTAAGGTAGGAATGAGCTCAGAATGTCCGAGAAGCTAAGAGAAGGCCAGGGTGGCCGGAGAGAAGTGGGCGAGGAGGAAGGTGTAGGGTACAGGAGGGGCCAGAGTGTGCAGGGCTCCGTAAGCTGGGGAGACAGTTGAGATTTGAGTGAGGCAGGAAACCGTGGAAGGTTTTAAGCAGGTGAGGGACATGATCCGCTTCCATTTTCAAACTGTCACTTTGGCCACTGCATGGACAGTTGACACAAATAGGGCCAGAGCAGAAGCAGGGAGTCCAGTTAGGAGGCTGCCTCATCGGGCCGGGGGAGAATTGCTGAATATTCGCAATACAGTGGAAGCAGGAGGGGTGGGGGCGGAGCCGTGAGGATTCAGGACATTTGGGGGGTAGAAATTGATAGGATTTGCTAATCATGGACTGGAATTGGGGTATATTTTTTGCCTTGAAAAACTGGGTAGATGATGATGCTTCTTCTTAGATGGGAAACATGGCAGAAGGTGGGGAAGAGCTGGTTTGGAGAGAAGTTTTAAAATAATAATAAGAGCTCACATTAGTTGAGCTTCTCTGTGACTGGCATGCTTTACATGGAGCTGTCCTGTACATCGTAGGATGTTTAGCAACGTCCCTGGCCCCCACATACTAGATACCAGCAGTGTGCATGCAAGTGCCCGTGCACAGGTACACACACACACACACACACACACACACACACACACACACGTGGACAACCAAAAATGTCTCCAGACGCTGCCCAATGGCCCCTGGGGGAAACCACTCCAGGTCGAGAGCACGGCTGTACATGGATTCTCTTACATCATCCTCACAACCATCCTACAAGGTCCATCCTGATAGCGTCCCCATCTGACAGAGGAAACTGCAGCCCGGAGTAGTTAAGTAACTTATCCAAAGTCATGAGTTCTTATTTTTGGCCAAGCTGGGCTTGAGTGCCCGTCGATCATTGCTATGGTATGAATTTGGCCCTCCAAAATTCGTGTTGGAAACTAAGACCCCATGTGTTAGTATTATAAGACAGAGCCTTCAGATTAGGATTAGTGCCCTTATAATAGGGCTTGAGGGAGTCAGTTTGCCCGTTTTATCTCTTCTGCCACGTGACGACAGACACAGCAGAAAAGCGCCATCTTGGAAGCAGAGAGCGGTGTGTGGCGCCACTGAGGTTCACGGGCACGAGGGTGAACAGGGAACCTGAGATTGGGAGTCTCACCGGGGGACTAGACGGGGTCACCTAAGGAGAATGTAGCATCGCTTCTCTTCATAAAAATTTTGATAAAATACCTGTAACATAAAACTTACCACCTTAACAATTTTTTCGCTGTATAGTTCAGCAGCGTTAAGTACATGCACATTAGTGTGCGACAATCACCACCGTCCGTCTCGAGAACTCTCTCCATCTTGCAAAACTGAAACTCTGAACCCAGTAGACACTAACTCCCCCAGCCCCTGGAAAATACCGTTCTACTCTCAAAAAGAAAATTTCAATAAGTTGTGTTTAATGCTCTCATTGGCTTTTACCAGCATTCATGGATCAGGCAGCATCCCACCGAGGAAACAGAAAGGCGCTCCGATGAGCTGAGCACAGGCGGTTGGCTTGTGAGGCACAAAGGGGCAGAAGAGAACAGGAACAAGGAACAAAATGTGGATCGATCATGTCACAGTTACTTTCCTTACAGAGCTGAAGCGGAGGGCATTTCCTTACCATACCCCCTCAGATGGACTGGGCCCTTCTCTATTGGTTGCTGGAAATCTCCTGTTTTTTGTAAAACTGCCTGTTTTAAAGTTCAGTTTGGTTACATACGTGCACCAGCACGAGTGACTCCATGCTGGTTTGGTCTGGTCTGCCGGGCCTAGTGCAGGGGTTAGCCCAAAACAATGGCCTCCCATAAATTTTATTTAACATTTCTTACTGTCTCTACGATTTTGACTCCTCTAGGTCCCTCCTACAAGTGGAATCATTCAGTGTTTGTCCTTTTGTGACTGGCTTATTCCGCTGAGCATAATGTCTTCAAGTTTCACTCATGTATATATGCAGCAGGTGTCAGAATTCCCTTCCTTTTTAAGGCTAAATAATACTCTTTGTCTGTATAGACTAAATTTTGTTTATCCATTCATCCATCAATGAGGAAATGGCACATTTTTAAGGCACAGTGAAGTGTGCGTTATTTTGTTATTCGATTAGATGGTGAAACATCGCGCTTATTATGCAATGACACTGTATCTTGCACTAAAAGATTACAATATATGTCGTAGTCAACAATGCATAAAATATCTACTATCTGGCCATTTATAGAAAAAGTCGGCTGGCCCTGGCTTCACTGCAGCTACGGGGCTGGATCTCAAGCGCCACTGACTTGCCCATCAATGTCGGCATGGGCCCATTTCAAATACCAACTCGAGTGCTCAAACTTTTACCTGCAACTTTGTGTGGGCTTCCCCGCAAATGCACTTGACTGTCTCCTCCTAACTTTGCGAGTTCAAGCCCTGCACCTGGCTCAGAAGAACTCCTAGCCCCCACCCCAGGCCTATTACTATGCATTGAATATGTGTCCCCTCTAAAAATCATGTTGAAAGTTAATCCTCACGTGGCAGTATTGAGAGGTGGGGCCTTTAAGAGGTGATTGGGTCATGAGGGCTCTGCCCTCAAGGATTAATGGATTAATGGGTTAATGGATTAATGGTCATTATGGGAGGGGAACTGGCGGCTTTGTAAGGAGAGGGAGAGACTGAGCTAGCACGTTAGCACGCTCGGCTCCCTCACCATGTGCTGTCCTGTGCCACGTCGGGACGCTGCGGACAATCGCCACCAGCAAGAAGGCGCTCACCGGATGCACCCCTTCAACCTTGGACTTCCCAGCCTCCATAACTGTAAGAAATAAATCCCTTTTCTCTATAAATTACCAGCTTGGGGTATTCAGTTACAAGCAACAGAAAACAGACCAAGACACTTGTCCTTTCTCGCCCCAACACTCAGTCATTCTGTAAACATTTCCTGATGCCTCTTCTGTACCCAGCCCTTGGGAACTTGACACTGGGGTGGGGGTGAGGCCTATGCACCCAGACCTGTCCCTGCCTTCCCCACCCACACGCTCAGTACCTTCCTGAAATTAATCACAGAATCTTCAGGTTACAGGCTCTAAGATGCTAAGGCTCCGCAGCAGACGTGAGTTATAAAACCCCCGAGTTTTTAAGCTGCTGCGCTTTTTAGTAGAAGCTTAGAATGGAAGAAGTGCAGGACCTTAGGCTCTTAAAATGTTACCATCTGGAAATCGTAGGGTGCTAAATTGTTGAAAATAAAAACCATTAAAACATTAAAACGGTGGAGTTGTTTAACCTGAGTGCCTAAGAATTGCAGATTCATAGGACAATGGAATTTCAGAGTGTTCTGGGTTGGAAGGAATCTTCCAGATGGCAGGAGCTACTTCTCACTGGGGCATGAATCCCTTCCCGTGCCAAGAGCTTCCCCTCCCTGCCTGATTCCTGTCCTAGGGTCTTAGTGCCCAGGTGGGGGCTGTGAGCTGCCTTGGGGCTGAGAACTTGTGCTCCAGCCCTTGGCCGATGCCCCAGATGCTTCACAGCTGGGCTCTACTCTCCACCCTCCCTCTCCATTCACTCCCCGAAGACACCAGGAGTGCTCCCGTGGGCTCCTCCACCCCCTTGCCCTTCGCTTCTCTCCTCACCTCCCTGCCTCTCCCTGGTCGGCAGGCCAGCCACCTGCCAAGGGTCTCCCCAGATGTCACCTCCACCATGAAGGATGTGCGCCTTCATTCCCCCAAGTGGTGGTCACAGCCCCCCCTTGTCCTCATGCCTCCAAATCACTTCAGGTCTCAGAGCCTCAGTCTCAGCATCTGCCAAATGGGAAGAATCAAAATGTGGCCCTAGAAGGGCTGTTGTGAGAATGAAAAAAGCACTCAGCCCAGGGCCTGACACAGAAGAAGAACTCAGCCAACGTCAGCCAAGGGTCTCTGGGGGCGGGCTGGCCCCTGAGCCCTGGCGAGTTGCACCAGGTGGATGGCGTTGTGGGCAAATCCAGAAGCAATTGGATGAGGTGTTGAACACGAGCCCAGGAAGGAGGGGAGTGTGCACCTGGCAGGGAGGTGCCCATCCAGGAAGACTCCCTGAAAGAGGATGGATTGCTTCTGCCAGGAACCATTTGGATGATGGTGGAAGATTAGGGTCAGATATAGGGTGAGGTCAGCATGTGATTTCACCCCAGCACTGGAGTGACAGGTGAGGGGCACGGGCCAGGGTAGGATGGGGGTGGAGTCAATCATCTAGCCTACTGGGGAGGAGTAAGATCTTTGCTGTGAGAGAAAGCCAAGGAAAGCATGCAACGAAAAGAACCGTGCATTTATGGGGCACTTACTGTTTGCCTTGTGCTGGGCTAAACACTCGATGTGGGCTGGTTTGGTCCACACCAAGGCCAGCATCAGGATTGAAAGTGTAACAGAAGAGCCAGGTAGACCTGTGTCTGAATCCCAGCTCTGCTATATGCTGGCTGTGTGACCTTGGGCAGGTCACTTCCCCTCTCTGAGCCTCAGTTCTCTCATTGAGAACTAAAATAAAATCTTAAGCCCCTGCAGCTGACTGAATGGTCCCCCTCTTGGCCAAGGGGACCCCAGAAATACTCTAAAGCTGAGTTGCTGGCCATGAGGACAGAGGTCAGAAATGCCTCATCATGACCCCCTCCGTTCTTGGAGACATCCTTTGTAACTCATTGACAGGCCTAAGGCCATGCAAGACAAAGCTTAAACCACACCTGCAGGTCATCAATTTACTTAACAGATCACTTGAACGTGGGTATATGTCCGGTACGTGTCCAGTAGCCTATCTCTGATTAACAGGGCTCCTGGTCTCCTCCACTCACAGGGGTTGACCCATTCCTTCTCTGGAATGTGCTATGCTTTAATAAACTTTCAAAATTTGCAAAAAAAAGAAAAACAGACTTCCTTATCTCAAAACATTTCACGCCTTTAGACACAGCTTCATGTCTTTAACCAATCACAAATCAAGGAAACTTTAAACCCACCTGTAACCTGTAATCCCCCTCTTCGAGATGTCCTGCCTTTTCGGGCCAAACCAATGTACACCTTCCATGTATTGATTTATGACTTTATGTGCAATTCCTGTCTCTCTGAAATGTATAAAACCAAACTGTAACCCAACCACAGCGAGATCACTTGCTCAAGGCTTCTTGGGTGTGGCTCTCTGGGCCCTGGTCGCACACATATTTGGCTTGGAATAAACCTCTTTAAATTTTGTACAGAGTTTGAGTTCTTTTCCATTGACATCATCTATATAACACAGTGTAGGGAGGAAAAAACTTTTCCTTCTGCCCTTCTAGGTTCTTGACTGAGGCCTCTGTAACAAAAGACAGATTAACAAGGAGAAGTACACAAATTAGTTTAACATAAGTTTTACGTGACCTGGGAGCCTTCATAAGGAAATAAATGAAGACAGCGGTTAACACGCAGCTTGTTACGCAGGCGTGATGACGGGGAGTCGCGGAAGAGCGCGGTCGGACGACGGTGCGAGCCGGAGCGGTGGACGGGTGGACACTCAGCAAGGCTGCTTGCTCAGAGTCCTCTGGGGTCCCTGTCCCTCTGTCTTTGGAGATGGGGATGCTTCCTTCCTCCAGGTGTAGGAGGGCACCTCTCACGTGAGGGGCTCGCGACCTGCTTCAGGGGAAGATCAGAGAGTCCTTCCTGCACCTACCGCTTCTCAAATTCCATCAGCTTAAAATATTCGCTACACCAAGGTCACATATTTTCGGGTAGCATGTTCTGAACCCTGTCCACAGGGATAATAATATTAGGCCAAATAAAATAAATTTGTCAACATTTTACTATCTTTGACCCATAAAAATGGCAATTACACATGATTCAACCTAAACATCTACTCTGCAGGTTATTGGGAGGATTAAATCAATTAATCTATCTGATCACCTTAGCTCAGTGCCTGGCACATAGTAGGTAGTTTTCTTATTGATTTGTAGTCCTTATCCTCATGGAACAGATAAAAATCTGGGGCTCAGAGAGGTCAGGTAACTCACACAAGGCCACCCAGCCGGCTGGCAGCCAGGCAAGGATTCAAACCCAGACGCAGGGCGGGGAGCAGTGCCCGGGTCTGTGCTGCTCAGGCCTGCCCTCCCCACCTGCCTGCTGGATCCGGGGGGGGGTCGTGGACGAGTGACCCCACTTCCATTCACCATTGGCCAGACCCCTCCCGCACCCGCACCCGCTCCCTCGCCTCAGGGTCCTGAATCACAACCACCTGACAGGCATGTGACGGGAGGGCATGGGGGTGGCACTCAGAAGATCCCCGAGGGGGCGGAGGGACGAAGGGAGAGTGGCTCCCGGCCTACAAGCTTTGCTCCAGCCTCAGCTGCCTTTCTAGGCTCGAAGACGTGATCTGCCTGTGCGTGGGAGACTGGCGGGGCGCGCACACGTCGTGCGTGTCTGTGCACACTAGGTGCGTGGGCGTGTGCCCCCGTGTGAGGGTGCGTGCCGCCTGTGGACGGGGCACCGGGCAGGTGGGGGCCTGTGGGCGTGAGAACCGTGACGGGGCTGTGCCTCTCTCCTGCCTGTTTCACGTGTGTGTCAGTGTGTGGCTGCGGCGTGTGCAGGCTGTCCGTCCACGACAGGCAGCTTCACAGAGCATCCGGAGCCAGAAGGCCTGGAGTCTGAACCCCGGCGCTGCCGCTTGCCGGCGAAGGTACCAACAGATGCCACCCTGAAATGCATTCCTCTTCAGCACGTGGCTTATTTGAGCTAAAGGCCATTGAGAACCAGCGGCCACAGGAAAAGCTCTTTACCTCCCCTAACTGGCTAATGACAGAGTC
This sequence comes from Propithecus coquereli, assembly GCF_000956105.1. Classification (NCBI taxonomy): domain Eukaryota; kingdom Metazoa; phylum Chordata; class Mammalia; order Primates; family Indriidae; genus Propithecus; species Propithecus coquereli. The sequence continues at coordinate 903,408 of NW_012153840.1, forward strand.
CAAACCGTCCCGCCTTCCAATGGTTTGGCTTAGATTTTTCGACTTTATGGTGGTGCACTCAGTACATTCCTCGACTTACCATAGGGTCACATCCGCATAAACCCATCAGAAATTGAAAATAGCCTAAGTCGAAACTGCACCATCATAAGTCAAGAAGCAGCTGTAAAAATACACCGTTTTGTAAAGGAAATGTCCACTTGGAAAGATGTCATACCTGGAAGAGAGCTGCTCCTGGGGACAACTGCTGTCACTGGGAGACTTGTCCTGCAGAACAAGGTAACCCTTATTCACCCACGTCTCCTCCCCTCTCTTTCCCAGAACTTGCCACCTCAGCCCAGAAACTCAAAACCCCTTTTCCTCCGTTGATATTTAAACCCAGGTTCTAACCACCCCTTGGGTTACTGCCTGCTGTGCTCCCACCTGCGGGCACAATGCACATGTTAATAAACTTGTTTGTCTTTCTCTTGTTAATCTGTCTGTTGCCAGGCTCATTGACAGGGCCCCAGCCAGAAAGCCTGAGATAGAAGGAGGAAAAAGATCACGGTTTCCCCTCCCCTACGCTGTCATGCAGGGTGAGGCATGCCCTCCTGGAGGGGTGCTGGGTTCCAGGAAAAGGGTACAAAAAGAGTTTGGGGAAGCTTCCCGGAGCTGACATTTCCTGGGGCTTAACAGCCTTGAGGCAGGACAGCTTGTGTGGGGGAACTCCATGTGGGAGCGGGCAGGAGGGTGGTGCATAGCTGTGTGCGTGCGTGCGTGTGTGCACACATGTCTGGGCCGGGGTGTGAGGGTCAGCACATCTGTGCACACACAGTCTGGTTTGCCGGGACAGAGGCTGAGGGTTCAAGCTCTCTCAGGGCCCATATTAATCCAGGCCCTGCCACCATTCCTGGGCTATAGGCCAGGAGTCCACCCTGGCCCCAGCTGGGAAGCAACATGAGAAAGAAAAGAAACTTTTTTCTTTAATAGAGACAAGGTCTCAAGGTCTTGCTATGTCGCCCAGGCTGGTCTCAAATTGCTGGCCTCAAGAGATCCTCCCACCTTGGCCTCCCAAAGTGCTGTGATTACAGGCGTGAACCACCATGCCCAGCCTGAAACTTTTTATATGAGGAGTGTGAGCCCCTTTAAATGATCAGGCTCAGAGAGGCACTGAAATGTGACAGCAGTCACATCTCACTCCCCCCAGGAGCTAAATACCTCTTAAAGCCACTTGTTATGTGGGTTCTAGACTGACTGACGCTAAGTAGCCATAAAATGCCACATGCTAGACACCGTAACTCATACCCTAGAGTCCAACAGTGTATATCCAATCACTAATCGATGTCATCTCGCAAACCAGTGAGAATTCCTGTCAAACAACTTTGTATCAGCTTTAAAAACCTACTTGAGGGCCGGGCGCGGTGGCTGACGCCTGAATTCCTCACACTTTGGGAGGCCAAGGTGGGAGGATCACTTGAGGCCACTTGATCCCATCTCTACAAAAAATTTGTAAAAATTAGCCGTGTGTTGTGGCACATGCCTGTAGCCCCAGCTACTTGGGAGGCTGAGCCAGGAGGATCAATTGAGCCCAGGAGGTTGAGGCTGCAGTGAGGCTGAGCCAGGAGGATCAATTGAGCCCAGGAGGTTGAGGCTGCAGTGAGCTATGATTGTGCCACTGCAGTACAACCTGGGCAACAGGGCAATACCCTATCTCAAAAAAAAAAAAAAAAAAAATCTGCTTGTAACAAAGGCTGGAAAGCACACTCCCCAAGGCAGCTTGGAAGTGTGTCCCTGGCTGCAATCCTCAACCTTGGCCTAAATGAACTCAGTTTCTTTCAGTAGGTCAACAAAGCGTGGCTCAGCAAGGGACTCCAGAGCCCCTCCTTGGAGCCCACAAGTGCCTGAGAGGGCAGGAGGGTCACCCTCCTGACCCCAGGAGTGAGCGCATTTCTGCAGCCTGTACATGTGACCTTTGTGTCCTCTCTTGGGACCCCAGAGGCTGCGTGAGCAGTGGAAAGGGTGTGAGTGGGATTCCACGGCTTGGGGACACACTCCACTTTGCTGTGGGGGTCATCTCATGACCTCAGGATGGCACAGCAGAACGTCAGGGCTCAGAGGCACCTCAGAGCCTTCTGAGCCAGGGTCCCCACTGGTCCCAACCATGCATCTCAAGATGCTGGAACAACTGGCTCAAGAAATTAGGGCGTATGTACCTCCATGGGGTAAAACCCAGCCAAGCCCTAGGCAGCCCCAAGAAGAAAACCCGGTATTGAACTCAGCCAGGGAGACTCGCTCTGATTTCTTAATAGATCACCAGGGACAGCTCCCCAAAAAGGGGAGGACCAGACTGAGCCAGAAATGCCCCAGGGTGGCACATGCTCCCCAGAGACAGCTGACTCCTCAGTCACATCCCTGATGATGGAGAACTCTTCTGGGAAAGAGCCAGAATCTGCCTCTTGTTGCACTCACTCCGCTATAATATGAAGAAATAGGCCGGGCGCAGTGACTCACGCCTGTAATCCTAGCACTCTGGGAGGCCGAGGCGGGCGGATTGTTTGAGCTCAGGAGTTCGAAACCAGCCTGAGCAAGAGCGAGACCCCGTCTCTACTAAAAATAGAAAGAAATTAATTGGACAACTAAAAATATACAGAAAAAATTAGCCGGGCATGGTGGCGCATGCCTGTAGTCCCAGCTACTCAGGAGGCTGAAGCAGGAGGATCGCTTGAGCCCAGGAGTTTGAGGTTGCTGTGAGCTAGGCTGACGCCACGGCACTCACTCTAGCCTGGGCAACAAAAGCGAGACTCTGTCAAAAAAAAAAAAAAAGAAATATAAGTGTGGAGAAAACAGTGTGAAGAAACTAAGCTAGACTGGAGAGCGATGGGGGGCGTCTGTTTAGCCTGGGTGGTCTGGGAAGCTAAAACCTGAATGGGGACGAAGACCCCACCCCAGACTCCGCCTCTGCCGTACCCCTTCTCACCCCAGTTTCTTTAGCAGTATCTCAGTTCCTTAACCTGCAACTCACCGTCGCTATAAAAACCTTAGACCTGTCCCCAGGAGCCAGGCAAAAGTGGGAGATTCAGTTGGGTGTCTTTCAATATCTGTAACAAGGTAGCCCCAGGAGTCCCCGTAGATAAGAAGTCTTTGGACAGAATTCGGAATCAAATCAAGCAGTAAATCCACCAGTTGAATCCAAACAAGTGGTGAAGCCACCTGGAACGGCCGTACTCAGCCCCAGATTTGACTTGAGAAACGGGGACTACCTAGGTTGAACCCCGGGGACACAGGCCATGTAACTACTCTTTTTTAGGATTTGGGAAATCCTATTTAAGTGACTAAAAACAGGACTGTGTCTCATCAAGACCTTGGGTAAAAACCCACGTCCAAGCCTAAAGTTTCTGTGGACATTAAGGAATCTTAGAGGAGGTGGGAACCCCCAAAATTAGTTTGGAAAGGTAACCCCAAAATTTTCTTGGAGTAACAACATCATTGCTTTAATGGGCCCACATTTTTTTTTTTTTTTTTTGAGACAGAGTCTCACTCTGTTGCCGTGCCCACATTTTTTAAGCTTGGTAAGAATTGAGTTAAAAAAGGTTTCAGAGAATCAAACATACAGTAGTTGTATATTTGTGTTAAGAAATAATGAGTGCATGCTTGAATTTTGAACGATTTGTCATATGTAGGATACTATGGTCTATGGAAAAAAAACAGGTCAGCCTTAAGGTTTTAATTTAAAATGCACAGATGAATCGTTGACTGATTTAGACTTGCGCGATTTTTAAGTTGAGATCTTACTATGTTTGTCAACAGTGTTAAAATATTTATAAAATTTTAAATGCACCGTATTTACCAGCCTGAGTTATTAGATTTCTAAGAACAATTTAAGTGCTTGAGAAAATTTTGTTTGGTATAAAGGCAACAGAAGTATTTTTAAAAGAAATTGAATGTATTAAATTTATAAATGCAGTTTAAAATGTTTAAACATGTGTCAACCTGAAACAATTCAAAGGGTCAGAATCTAATTTAAACAGAGTTTATAACATTTTTCATAGAAGGTTGGCACATAGTTACAGCAATTCGATGAATTACAGGCAGTGTTTCTCTTGGGGAAGGGCACATTTAACATTGTTACCGAGGCTATAAGAGTCATGAGTTTTCTGTCATCTGGTCTAAACAAAGCGGACAACAAAGGGGAAGTTAATCTATAACCAAGGTCATTAATTAGGATGGCAGGAGGTTCTTGTCCCTGGCACCTAATTCTCTCTAGTCATTGTCCAGAACAAGAACCATAAGCGAGGGGGTGAATCTATGACCTGAACAAGAGTTCAGGTTACCACATGTGACTCAGATCAGACTCACATCTCTCCCAAGGATCGGAGTGTTTTAGGGGTTCCAACAGCCTTTAAATTATATGCATTTTCACACATGTTTAATTAGCCAAGATCATAAATAAGACCATTCTGTTTTCAATTTTAATAATTTTATAATAATTTTAAAAGTTTTTACATTCAAAAAAGAATATTTTTCTAAGCCCTTTGATTCTTAGTTGTGGTAAAATTTACCATCTTAACCATTTTTAAGTGTACAGTTCAGTGGTATTTAGTACGCTCACAATGTTGTGCAACCAATCTCCAGAATTCTTTTCATCTTGCAAAACTAAAATTCTCTACCCATTAAACAACTTCCCGCTCCCCTCCCTCTTCAGCCGCCAGCGGCAACCGCCTTTCTACTTTCTGTCCCCGTGAATTTGACTACTCTACGTACTTCCTATAAGTGGAATCACACGGTATTTGTCCATAAAAGAAGATTTCTAATGTGAGCTCCAAGCTGAAGTGGGATCGTTAAATTTGAAACTATAGTAAATTGAATAATAATTTTTGAAAACCAAAGGAGACTCTGATAATCTATTCTCGGCACAAAAGCCTCAAGCCTCAAGAGCAGCAAAAGTGCACATTGACACTCATGTAATGAGCTGTGAAAATTAAAAGCAGGTCACCCACCCCACTTTCCCAGTGACTAGAGGACCCTCTGGGGTGTCTACACAGTCCAGATGGGCCCGACATCCTCAAGCCAGGCCCCGCGGTGACTTGTTGTCCTCCAGACAGACCAGGCTGGCTTCAGCCCACATGGGCGGTGCGTTTCCAGACCCTGCCCACCAATAACAACAACAGCAGCAACAGCTACCATCTTCTAAGCACCTACTATGGGCCAGGGCTTTCCGTGCTTGATCTCATTTCATTCTAATAACAAGCACGTGAAGAAGACATTTCAACGCCCTCATTTTACAGATGGGGAAATCAAGGCACAGAAAGGTAAAGGCAGTGCCAGACTTCAGATCCAGGCACCCCCAGCTCAAGGGTTCTTGGCCACGTCCTGCTAGAGCTCAAGCTCCCTGCTCTGCCCAGGAATCGGGGAATGGAATCCGTCTAGTTAACTTGCTCAGGGCCAGCCCTTCTTTCTCCCTCCTGGGAGCGCTCAGAGGCTGTGCCAGGTTCCTTTGTTAGTGGCGCCTCCTGCTGGAAGCTGCGCATATGGCACAGCCAGGCACAGCGCCGGGAGAGGAGCTCACCTGGGGCTTCTGCACAGGGGAAAGACAGAAGGCTCCTCACTCCAAGATCTCTGGGACCTGCCCCAGAAAGTTCTTTAACTTTCAGTTTGCCTCTCTCAAAGTTCAGTCCCACTGTCCCATCCAGGTCCTCATCACCTGTCACCTGAAGCACAGCCTCCCACCAGCTCTCAGTCCCTTCTACCCAGGCTCACAGCAGCCAGAGAGAGGGAGCCTCCCTCCCATGGATGCCTCCTGCCCACAGCATCCAGCTGGAATTCTCTCTGGCTGGGAACTCAAGGCCTCCACATCTTAGCCCCAGACTTCACTTGGCCTTGTCCCCAAAACATCCTCCCACCATGTACCCCACACCCCAGTCCCACCCTGAGCTGCCGCCCTCCCCTTGCTTGGCTGTGCTCTGCCTCCTGGCAGGAATGTCCTTCCTCCACCTCTGCTTGTCAAACTCCTACACATCCTTCAAAGGGGAGCTCAAAGGCCACCTCTTCCATGAAGCCTTCCCTTCTTACCTTCGCTAGAATTAACCTTTCCTCCTCTGTTGAAGCAGAGGCTGCGCCCACCAGCCCAACTCCCAACAGAGATGCTCCCTGCATCTCTTTGCCTGAAGCCTTTCTCTACCTGCAGGCCATGGACTGAGTTCTGGGAATCTCCCCACCCCCAGCCAGCACGGCCCTGGAGCCCCCTCCACGTGATGATCCCTGAGCACCCCACTGGGATCAAACTCCTGTTGCCATGGCGGTAAATCACCTGATACTGCACCCTTCATCAACTCCCCGGCCTCTGCTGCCTGGATCCCTCCCTCCACTGCCAGGGTTTCCTGGGGCTGCCTCTCGAATGAACAACTGGCACTGAATTTCCGTCTCAGCATGTTTCCAGGGGAACCCACACCAAGCTGCCGGTGCCCTCCCTCCCTGGTATTTACCTGATGCCTTTGCTGTAGCACTGGCCTTGAGTCATGACCATTGAAAGCACGGGAAGGCGAATCAGGCACTTCCTGGCCCTTGCTGTGAACTATCTTGTTCAAACCTCACGACAACCTGGGAAGCAGGTGCCACGATTAGCCCCCATTTCACAGACGAGAAAACCGAGACTCAAGTAAGACGACTTGTCCAAGGTCTCACAGGCCAGCAAGTGGAAGGGCTGAGATTTAAATCCACACAGACTGACTATTGTGTGTGTACGTGTGTGTGTGTGTTTGGGTTCAGTTGGACAGACTGACTCTAGAGATGGAGAATTCAGCCACTCCAGGGGATAGACATCTGCTTCCCAGGTGGCTGTAAATGCCTGTGAGGTGTTCTTCTTACATACGGGTGTGTGGGTACACGCACATGCATGTGTGTAGCCATGCACACATGTTTGCTGCTCTTGCTAGATTGCTCATAAGAACGGACCTGTGTCCCTTCTCCTGCCCAGCGCAGTACTTGACACATGCTCAGTGATTGTCTATTATGTGCTCATTAAAATGAATCAACATCTGCTGGACTAGGAGATAAGAATAAATAAATAAATAAATGATAAAACGAATCAACAGTCCAAGCTCACAGGACAAAGGCATTACAGTAACAGGACAGGCCTAAAGGATGAGGCACAAAGGACCTTCCTCTTCCACCAACAGGCTGTGTGGCCTTGGGCAAGTCACTGTCCCTCTCTGAGCCCGTCTCGCATCTCTGTGCCTCAGTTTCTCCTCTGTCCAGGAAGAAAATTCCACTCTAAGGGACCTCCCACAAATGTAGTCCCTGAATCCTGACACCAACCACCAGGGGAAAGAGGGTCCGAAAAACTAAAGGACAGTGCTGAGTGAGGTTGGACAAAAGGCAAGCGGCATCTGGACCTCTCAGGATCCTGCCAGCTGGTACCATCTCTCTGGTGAGAAAACGGTCCTCTCTGCTTCTAAGATGGGCATCTGGCACCACCTTGTGGTCACCACCTCTTGAAGCCTTCCCCACGATTTCTTTCCCTTGCCGTGGCCCCCTCACAGATGCCCCCTGGGAACTCCAGAGAATTCCACTCTCTTCACCAACTATTTATCCACTGTGCCCACCTGTGCCCAGGCATCAGGCTCAACCCAGGACAATGGTGAACAGGTCCCTGCCTAACAAGTTAGAGGAGTTTGGATCAGCGCCTCCAGCAGAAATACGAGGCAAGCCACAAACGCACGCCTCACTTGTAACTTTACGTTTTCTAGTAGCCGCTTTAAACTAAAACTTTAAAAAGTTAAAATAGATTGGCTCAAATATATTTTATATATATTAGGTGCAACTAATCTTAATAATACACTTTCATTTAACCCGATATATCCAAAATATTATCATTTTAACATGTAGCCGATATTTTTTTAATTACCTTCCTTTTTTCACTGTAAGTCTTTGAGGTATGTGTGTATTTTATACCCACAGCACATCTCAGTGTGGACTAGCCACATTTCAGGTGCTCGGTAACCCTAGGTGGCAGTGGCTACCTTGCTGGACAGCACAGGTCTAGGCAGACTGGTCAGCCATTCAGAGATTTAATCCCTTGCATCTCTCTCTCTTTTTTCTTTTTAAGAGACAGGATCTCACTATGTTGCCCAGGCTGGCCTTGAACTCCCAGGCCCAAGTGATCCTCCTGCCTCGCCTCCTGAGTAGCTGGGACCACAGGCACGCACCGCCCATTACAACTCATCCGGGATTCACCTTTCTAGCCTTGTTTCACTGAGTGGGGATAGAACTCTGGGCTGGGCAAGACATCTTATCCTGTGAAGTATAAAATGAGGGTAATAAAAATACCTACTTCTGGGGTTGTAGCAAGGGTTCAATGGAATAATATATGCAAAGTCCTTAGAACTTCCTGGAAGGAAGTAAATTCTCCAGAAATGGTGACTAATGAATCAAAACCTTCATCTACAGTGATGGTTAATTTTATGTGTCAAGTTGGCCAGGCTATGGTGCCCAGTCAAACACCAGCCTAGATGTTGCCACGAAGGTATTTTTTAGATGTGACAAACACTCAAATCAGTAGACTTTGAGTAGAGCAGATTGCCCTCGAAAATGCACATGGGCCTCAGCCCATCAGCTGAAGGTTTAAAGAGCAAAGACTGAAGTTTCCCAAAGAAGAGGCACTTCTGCCTCAAGACGGCAACATAGAAACCCCACCTGAGTTTCCAGCCTGCAGATTTCAGACTCACAACTGCGACATCAATTCTTCCCGAATTTCCAACCGACCTGCTCTACAAATTTGAGACTTGCCACCCCCCACAATCATGGAAGCCAATTTCTTAAAATAAATATCTCTCTCCATATAATATATGTGTACCCCCAGGTAGAGGCGTAACCAAAGCAGAGTATGGAACAGCCACACCTTCCGCATTCTGACTCAGGTAGTATTAGAACAAGGCAACACCCCAGCCCTTCCCTCCCTCCAAGTGAACTGTCTCTCGGGATCAAGGGCTGAGGCCAAAGTGGAAGTAATGCCCCCACTCCAGAGACCCTCCCCAAGGGAGGGAGACCAGAGGATGGGCTTTGCTGGGGGGGAGAGGGAGGTGAGGGAACAAGGCGAGACCCAGGTTACGCGGAGCTGCTCTTGAAGGCAAGCCCGCGGGTCCCTGTGATGCAGCATTGGGGGTGGGGAGGTCCCTGGGCACAGAGGGGCCGCTTCAGGGAATGGATGGCTCAGGTCCCTGTCCCCTCACCACTCTGGTCTCCTGCCAGAATTCCTGTTGAATTCAGCGGCCCACAGCAGCCAGAGTGATTTTCCTAAAGTACACATCGTGCCATCGCCACGTTCCAAAGTCTTTCCAAGGCTTCCCCATGACCTTAAGATAAAGCCCAAAAGCCTTTCCCACAATTTACAAGGCTCTGTGTGACCTGGCCACAGCCAGGCCAGCCTCTCACATCGCAGAGGTTTAGAAGTGTGTTATAAAAGAGCATGTAGTCAGAAGCCCATGTTTATAAAACCCTAAAATAATTGTATACATGCGTAGGGAATAACTACCGTCGGCTGGGACCTGGGTCTGTGCCAGGCCGTGACGCACCGCAGTCCCCCAGGTATCACGTCATTCCTCGTAAACGAGTAGACAGCGTGCTGCTGGCCTCTCCTTCACAGAGGGAGAAAAAGGCCCGGCCCAGGAGTGAGGGATGGAGCCAGACTTGACCGCAGGGCCACCAAGTCCAAAGGCCACACTCTTCACCACCAGGCTGGTTGGTGCCTCTGTGCAAACTGGAGATAATAATAGCTCCCACCTCATAGGACTGTTGCGAGGATTAAACGGGCTGAGACGTGCGAAGCTCTCAGAACGTCCTGGCACAGTATGAGGGCTCAGGAAGCGTGTCACACATAGCAGCTTCGTCCTGCCTCTGGGAGGCCCTGCAAGATCATACTCAAAAATATGCACAGTGATCTTCTCTGGTCCTAGGGTCATGGATGATCATATTTTTTTTTTTACTTTTCCACAATGACCAGGTATTACTCGTGTGTTTCTTTTTAAATTCTTGCACGTACGGCACCCTTGGTGAGCTGTCGGTATCCCCAAAGCAGGCCAGTTGATGTCTGAGTGACCTCCCAGGTTCACCCAAGGGCTGGCTCAGAGAGACACCCCACCCCCCGTAAAGGATCCTGCAGGAAACAGCTCAGAAGAGCCCTCCTAGCCCAGGCGCTCTGTCCCCAGGCTCGGCAGGGGTGGGAGCGGGAGGGGTGGGTGCGGACCAGTGCCAGAAACTGGCCCCAGCCAAGTCTGCCGTTCACTGCCATTCTCCAAAAGGCACGGTGAGATGCCCCGCGCCCTTCCGGACCCCAGGGGAGCAAGGGGAGCAGCCGTGATGCATGAGACCTCCGGCCCTGAATCCACCAACAGCTGTGACCACTTCAGCTATTTTAAACCCTTGGACACCAGGAGACTGTCACATCAACCAGGCACCAGGCCCGACATCATGGGCTTGAGCCAGGGCAGGAGCCCTGAGCTTGGGTGGCCAGGTCTGGGCTGGATTGTTTAAGGGGAAGGGGTTTCATTTCTTGAGGCTCTGTGCTAGTGTTTTCCGTGCACTGTTATCTCCTGTAATACCATCCTTATGTTATGCTGAGAGACCAGTTATTTCGCACATGCGGATAATGGGGCTCTGAGTGGCAAGGCCAGCGGTCTGAGGCTGCACGAAAGCAGAGCTGGTACTAGAACCTGCACTTCCTCATCTAGGAAGTACAGACCACATTCCTCCTCTGCCCTTACCAGCTCTGCCGCTGCCTCCACCCCCGGCCCTGCAAGTTCCTGGCTCGGCCATTCTTAGGAGCTATTCGACCCAGGGAAAATTCTCCGGACTCTCTGCGGCTGACTTTATTCATGTGTAAAGTGGCGGGTTTATTGGGAGGGTACAATGATCTGATTCTAAGACATGAAAAGTGCCGCTTGGAACAGCGCCTGACCCACAGAAAGAACGCAGCAAGTGCCCGCTGGTACTCCTGCTCTCCTGGGAATCCCGGCCTTTTTCCTGACGCTGTCACTGCCCTGTGATGACCTGCCTGGGCCTCAGTCAGTGGGGGCTGTCGTGTCCTCGCCCGACTCTTCGGCCCCACTTTCCCAGTGGGTGAAATGAGGGGGCTGTGCTCTAGGAGCCCCAGGAAGCGGGGAACCCTGGCGTATGCCCAATATCTGCCGCACAGTAAGGTCTCAAAAGTAACTCCTGGCAGAGGGGTGCCCAGCACGAGCCCACCTCTGGGGGCGCCTCGCAGTAGCTCCCAGCCACACGGTTTTTCCCCCCCGCTCTGGCAGGTGGCCACCGGAGAGCTGTCTCCTGATTGGAGGCTGCCCTGAGGGGTCTCCAGGAGCCAATCAGAAGTTACCGGCCCGCGGCCCCACCCCTACCCCCATCTGTGCACTGCGGTTTTGGGGGGCAAATGCCCGCCTGGCTGGGACTCTGGCCTCTCACCTTCCCCACCCACATTCCTCCCAGATCCCTGCAGCCCCAGAGCAGCTGGGCTCTTCACCACTCCTAACTTGGGCCGCCTTGGGGAGAAGGTTGGACTCAGAGCTGGAGGTGTCGGCTCTGGGCACTTGTCAGGGCTCACTTTTTCCTGGAGCCCCCATTCCCGCATCAGCCCTACCTCCTTCCCAGACACGCATCCCCTCCGCCCTACCCCTTCCCTCCCAGCCTCCACCCGCCCAGCCTCCAGTTCCTGTCCCACCCACCAGGGCCCACTTACATCTGTCTGGATTATCTGACCAGCCCTTCGCTTGGGTCAGAGGGGAAGGGCTGGGATGGCGGTGGGGGCTGGTTCCGGTCGCCACCGATTGTCACCCCGCACCTCAGCCTCCACAGGACACGAACTGACCTCTGCAGTGGCACCACCTTCACTCGGTGGCCCAGGCCAGAACCAGGGCCCCAACCCTTGTCCGCGCTCTCTCCCCGAACTCGCACATCCTGTCATTCAACAGGCGCCACCGAAGTCTCAGTCCATAAGCACGGGCCAGATCCATCTCCTCCTCTCCGGCCCTGTTTCAGAGCCCCCAGCGGGGCCCTCATGGCTTCTCTCCATCCCCGCACCTTCCACCGGGACAGAGGGGACAGCTAGAATGACCCATTTCACTACCATGCCCGACCACTGCTCGCTGAGGATGTCATCCCAGGCCCCACCGCCCACCCCTCCCCCATGCCTTGGTTGGCATTCTGGCCCTTTTCGGGTGCTGGGTTCCCGCTCCCACCCCTCCGCGTTTCCCTACGGCAATGTCGCTGGGTTGTCGAGGGGAGGAGGTTGTCAGGCTGTACCCAGCTCCCTGGCCTTGCTCAGGCGGCGCCCCTCCTCCCCTCCAGTTTGCAAGCGCCTCCTTTAAGAAGGCTCAGACACCCCTGCCTGGGGGACACCTTCCGGGACCCCAGGCTGGGTTAGGACACACCCTCTGTGCTGTCTCGTCTGCATTTTCTGTCCCACTGGACTGGGGCCTCGGGAGGGGAGACCGGCCCTGTGTGCTGGCGCCTGGCACCGGGCACCTGGGCACCCACTGAAGATTCGTTGAATGAAAGAACCATTTCCCTGCCGACTTCACGCAGACCACAGTGGGGGCGGGGAGGAGACGAGCTGGGGGCGGAGCCACGCTGGCCGGCCGGCCCACTCCGAGCGGATCCCGTGGGCCGCCCCGCCCACGCCCCGCCCACCGGCGGCTGAATAAGGCGGCGCCCGCGGCCCCGGCCGGCTCAGGCTGCTGGAGGGCTCACCTGCGACAGGTGCTCCCGGCTGCCCTGGACAAGCGAGCGCGGGCGGGGAAGATGCTGCGCGAGCGGACCGTGCGGCTCCAGTACGGGAGCCGCGTCGAGGCGGTGTACGTGCTGGGCTCCTACATCTGGACCGATGTCTACAGGTGAGCCGGGCCACCCGCCGGCCCAAGAACCCTTCGGACCGCAGATCGGCCCCAGAAATCCTGACACGCTCCCCCGACTCGGGGACGTGGACATCCTTCCTCCAGCCCAAGTCGCTCCTCATCCCGAGGGCCCCGCGCCCCAAAATCCTAAGAACCTCACCCAGAAACTTTACAACCCCCAGACCCTGTGCCCGCCTTTCCAAAACCCTGAGATCCCGCCCCCCACACCCTGACACAGCCTCAGCCCCAGCCCCAGCTCCCTCACTACTCCTCCCCAGACCCCTCCCCAGCGCCGTCCCCGCACTCTTCCTACCACGCCCTCTCCAGCCCCTCTCTGGGGCGACCTCAGCACCCCCTCAGCTTCCCCGCCACGCTCTCGCCTTTCACTTCCCCACTTGCCCTCAGCACATCCCTTCCTCTCGGGCCTCCCGACTCGCCGCCCACCCTGGCCCAGCCTCCACTCCCGCTTCCCACTTCCAGCGGGGCCCCCTGGAGCTCTGCTGGGGCCTGGGCAGGGCCGGAGGGGAGCTGCCCTGGGGTGGGGCAGAACCCGGCCCTGGACTGTTGCTCAGGCTCCAATTTCGCCTGCTGGGGGCTGCTGGTGGTTGCCTGTCCCGAGGCACTGGCCACGAGCTCCATGTCCCCAAATGCCTTCCCCTGACTTCACTCTGGGATCAGAGAGAGACCATATTCCATCCAGCCGAGGACAGGGATTTGGGGTACTGAGTGGGGTCTTTGTCGGAACAGGGACCCTGATTCGGGATCCTGTTCCCACTCCCTCTTCTCTCTGTCCATGAACTTGGTGGACTGCAGGATTTGTGAGACCACAGGACACAGGGTAGGGCCCTACCGCTACTCCAGCCCCCAGGAAGCAGCCAAGTCCATGATCCATGCCCCCTCGTATGTGGGACAGGGCCTTGGGAAGGTGTGGCTGGTGTGAATGAAGGGGCGGGGCGAGTCCCCGGAGGCTCAAGCTGGGGCTTTATCTGAAGCCCTCTATTTGGAGCATTTGAAATGTTCCCCATTGCTAGAGTTGGAGGGGTCAGTGCTGGGAGGAGGGGGCTTGCAAGACTCCAAGGTGGGACCCTATGCTAAGACCCAGGTGGGTCCCCTAACTTCTCTCTGCCTCAAGCTGAGCTCACATGGAGGTGCCAATGTGGCTTACTGCTCTCAAATCATTCTGACACCTGCAGCGCCCTGCCTCTGCCAGGCCCCCCCTAAACCCCGTCCCTGTGTCTCCCCACACACCCTCCCCAGCCCATCCTCTCCTTCACCTCCTGTGGCCCTGGCAGCCCTCCCACCTGCCCAGCCAGTCTCCTGCCACCTCCGCAGAGGCACTGGCCACGCTGACACCATCAAGCCCTAGGATCAGGGACCTGCTCAGCTCCTCTGCCCCTGGCCTCAGCCACCGCCTCACCCTGGACCTGGACCTCAGTCATCCTGCACCTAAACCTCACAGGCGAACTGTGTGGTCTCTGAGGGTTGTAACACTGCCAGTGGAGGGTGGTCCAGACACCAGTGGCCTGGGAGAGCTCCCCTCCCTTCCCCACCCCCAGCTCTGAACTGGGCACCGTCAGGGAGTGGGCTGGGAGCCAGGGTGCTCAGGTCTCTAAGCCCCAGCTGTCACCATACCCGCCTGTTTGTTTGCTGGGGCACTTTTGGTGCAGCCTGAAAGGCTGGCGTGGTGCCTTCAGTGGGGAATGGGGAGCCAAGAAGGGGTCCTGCTCAGATCCCCTACCCTTGCTCTGTCCTGGCAAAGAAAGGCCCGGCCAGGTGGGGGCAGCGAGTGGGTCAGGTGCAGATTCATCCTTCCTCTAGCAGGGGGCAGACTGTCTGTCCCCTTTGTCCTTCCTCAAGACACCAGCTACAGCCATAACGACCCACACCCCCCACCTGCACTTAAGATTCCCCACAACCTCCAAGAGGGCAGCGCAGCCTAGACCAGCACTGTCCAAAAGACATCGAATGGGAGCCACCATAAAGCCACATTTGTCATTTTAAATATTCTAGCAGTCCATACTTTTTAAAAAGTTGAAATAAATAGGTACGATAAATGTTAATAATATGCTTTATTTAACCCAATATAGCCAAAATGTTATCATTTCAATATGTAATCAATATAAAAATTATTAATGAGGTGATTTACATTCTTTCTTTCATGCTAAGTCTCTGCAAGCCAGTGTGTATTTTACACTTCAGCACATCTCCGCGTGGATTGACTGCATTTCAGTTGCTCACTAGCCACCCGTGCTGGTGGCCACTGTCCTGGACAGCACAGGTCTAGAGCAGAGTTTCGCAATCTCGACACTATCGCATTTGGGGCCAGATATTTCTTTGTCATGGGGAGCTGTCCTGTGTAATGTAGGATGTTTTAGTGACACCCCTGACCCCTCTCGCCTAGATGCCAGTAGCAAGCCCCAAATTGTGACAACCACAAATGTCTCGAGACAATGCCAGCAGTCCTCTGGCAGGGGGGCAAAATTATCCTTAGTTGAGACTCCTGGTCTAATGGAAGGAAGCGTCTTCCAGGACTAAGGAGTCTGGGCTGTTCCGGCTATTATTACTCATAATTTCTGTGTAATAAGAGCGACTGTCAGTGTTAATAAGTGAGCACTTAGGAATCGAACACATCATCTCATTTCATCCACACCATAGACCTTGGAGGTGGTTCTCAGTTCATCCTGTTTTGTAGATGAGGAAGGTGAGGCTCAGAGAGACGAGGCCATTGGCCCAAGGTTGCACAGGACTCAGGGACAGGTCTGTTTGATACAGAACTCATGCTCTTATCCTCCACTGTCTCCTGTGTGACCCTAAAACCAGCAGGTTGAGCTAGACGAACCCCTCGGCCTATGTCCCTTCCACCCTCCACCCTGGCCACAGGCGCACTGCCCCGGGAGACTTCACCCAGTCCCTTTGGCCCTCTACTTCCCACTGAGTCCTTCCCAGCCTAGACACAGGTCCTGGCTCAAGACCCCAAGTGATACCCCCAGGGCCTCTGAGTAGACCCCAAGGAACAAGGCCTGGTGGACACTGGGCCCAGTTAGGTAGGGAGTCACAAAGGTGAGCAAACAGGCCTCCGCACCCACCGAAGGGCTCTGGGCTCCCTTTCCCGAGATGCACATGCAGCCTCTCCCCTCCAGCCACACAGCGGGGGCCTGGCCTGCGCCAGCCTCAACAGACCTTGTGATCCTGGCAGAGACTGCCCTGCCAGTATTAGCTCCCTCCCTCCACCCCCGCAGGATCGCCTGCAGCTCTTAGGGACTGAGGAGCCCTCAGGGCAGTGAGAAGAGGCAGAATTTGAAGTAAGCCAGACTAAGTTCTCATCCACTGGCTGTGTGACCTTGAGCAAATTGCTTTACCTCTCTGAGTCACCACTGACCCAAATGAGGGGCAATCAGAGAACATAAGGAAGGACCCGTACTCAGTAGAAATTGTTGTGCGCAGGGTCACAGTGATGTGAACAGTCAACCACTTTGCTGTGCCACCATGGGCCATCCAGGCCACCACGGGAAGGAGGTACCAGCTTTCTCCCAGCAAAACTGATCCCTTCGGGGATGGATGCCTTGACCCGGCCACATTCTGACTGCTCGTCTCCAGCAAGCTATGAGTAGACGCACAGAAAGAAGGAAGTAGGATTTTTTCTAGACATTGATTGTTGTTTAAGATATTTACTGTTTCCTTCTGCTATTCCCGAATATACTCACCTTAAGTCTGGCACAGGTACACCTGGCCCACACCACCTCCCCCAATGGACCCTTTAGCTGGCAGCTGCTTCTGCACTGGGGCTGGCCTGTGTCCTCAAGTGGTTTGGGCTTGAAGTTGGAGAGAAGGCTCTAAGGGAATAACGTCCCCAGGTTGGTTTCACTCTGGCCACCCACCTCTCGTGGGTTATGTTTTCCATGCACTGGACTCTCCTGGAGTCCAGAAGGATTGGAGAGAGGGCAGCCTCGAAGTAAAGGAGTGGGACGGTCACCCTCTGCCCGACCCTCCCACTGACCCACAAAGTGTACCCTGGAGATGGCTTCTCCTGTCCCTCCCTCGGTTTATACATCTTTCTAAGGGAGTGAGGGCTCTTGACAAGGCAGTTGTGCCCTTCTCCTCCCAGGTAACAAGGCCAGATCGTGAGTTCTGCAGGAGCTTCGGGACAAAGAGATGATGTTAACAATTGTCTCTTGCCCCTGCAGAGCAGCGTCCTGGTCTCATCTCACCTGGCGATGAGCCCACAAGGTGGCAGGTGGGGGCCAACTCCTACCCCTTCGCCGGGATTCCCCAGGGCAGAGGCTGACCAGCCATCTTCCCTGGCAGGGCCTGGCCTGTCGCTCTCTGGCGGAAGATGGGAAGAGGGAACCAGGGCACGAGCTCGTAATCTCCAGCACAGACTCACTCCCAGACTTTCTCTGTCTCGTGGTTGGTGTGAGTGCTGGGGATTTAGGACAAAGTCCAGGAGGGTCTGAGTCCATTTGCAGTGATGCTGCAGGCTCCCCTCCCCACAGTGTGCCAGGCCCCGCCTCACTGACCCCTCCTAGCAATCTCACTGCGCACACTCCGCCGTTAGCCTTGAACGCGCCAAGCTCATTCCCACCTCAGGGACTTTGCAGTTGCTGTTCCCACTGCCTGGAACACTGTCTCCCAGACCTCTGTAAGCCGGACTTTCATCAGTCAAGTCTCGGCTCAAACGTCACCTCCTCCAAGCAGCTTTCTTTGACTACCCCATGTCATGGTGCCCTACCCTGGGCCCTGGGCACTCTTTACCTTAGTATATTTTTTTCTTTGCACATCTTATTATTTACTTAATATTACTAGCTAACACTTATTGAATACTTATTATGTAGGAGGCAGTCTTCTTAACACTTTGCGTACTCATCTCACACGTATGTAATAATTTACATGTCCTTAAAGCTCACAACTTCATGGTACTATTATTAGGTACTGTTATTGCCCTCCTTTCACGAGTGGGGGGACTGCAGTGAGGAATGTGTGTCCAGGCTGGCACAGCCAGTAAATGGTGGGTGTAGAGCCCAGGCCCCTGACCGCTCTACCGGGCTGCCTTCCCGGAACGGGTGTTAAAACGTGCCTCCTCCTTGCTCGCTGAACTCCCAAGAGTCAATGAAGGGCTCCTTGGTTGAGTGAATGAATAGCGGGATGTGGCCAGGGATGCATGTGAACTGGCCTGTGTCGGGGCTGAGCTCCCCAGCCCCAACCCCGAGGGACGGGCACTACTAGATGGGGCTGTGGAAGGTCAACGGCACACGGCCGAGCTTGGCCGGAGCAGTGCTTGCTCCCGAGAGAACGACCGTTGGAGGAATTCAAGCCCAGTCAGGTGGCCCCATAAATTAGAACAACACCCAGAGCCCTCAACCCTGAACAGGAGGCCTGGCCAGGAGCTGCTACAGGGCTCCGGTTTCAGGCTAGCTCCCTGGGGGTGGGAGGGTTCTAAGGAGGACCTGGCCCACAGGCCCCTGCATGGCTGGGGTCCCTAAGGGCCTTCCCCATTGGCCACAGGGCGCTGAGTTAGGATGGGAACAGAGTGGCAGGGGCTCACCGCAGGGCCCATCCCTGCTGGCCAGGCACACTTGTTAAACTTTGGGGGAGGCCAACTTCCAAGGCAGCTCTCTCCTGCCCAGCCACGCCAGACCTGTGCCCAGGTGCTTCGACAGGCCCAGCACTGCTTATCTTGGTTGTTCACCCAAGAGCCCAGGACAGGAGGCCAGCCTTTGGTGTCCACTCTCTGGGTCTCTGACTCCCACCTGTGAAATAAGTAGGGGTCTTGAGAGGTCGTTAAGGGCCTCTCACTTGGTCCTCCCCTAAGTCAGGCCTGACCCTTCCCTCCACCCCCCACCAGGTACCCCTACTTGGAGAACCTTAGGGAAGACTCCAGCCTGTGAGTTCTATGCCAGGGACAGAGCAGCCAGGCCCAGATCTCAGAGAGCTTGGTTTTACCTCTGCATTACTGTCCCTGTGACTCGGAGCAAGTACTTGCCTTTTGTGGGCCTCAGTGTGCTCATCTGTAAAATGGGATGGCATTGGTACAGGCCTCAGGGTTATCGAAAGGATGAACTGAGAGCAGGTAGCAAAGGGCTTGCCACAGTGCCTGGCATATCATAAGTACTCAGTTCCCTGGAGGTCTAGTGGTTGGAAAATAATAATTAATACTCCACGAGTAGTGTTGAATTAGCATTGGGTTTATTATAGTATTATTAAAACAAATAATAATGAAATATGGTCCCTGCCCTCAAAGGGTTCATAACACTCAATGGAGAGAAACACAAAACAACATTATTAGTTGTTTTTTGAGGCACCAGCAGAGGGTGGGAGAGATGTATTCTGGCTGATGAGAGCAGGGAAGACTTCCTGGAGGAGGTGACAACTGAGCTGGGTCTTGAAGGATGGACAGGGGTCCAGAGACAGACCAAGGACATGCCATGCAGGGCAGAGGTAGCTGGTAGGAGAGCTGGGGCACACGGAGGCAGAAAGGGCGGAGTTTCAGTGGCCTGGAGGTTAAGACCAGAAGGTTGGTGAGCTCAGACTGGGCTTTGACGGCTGCTGAGGTGCTGGACTTCGTTCTGTAGGTTGTGAGGAGTCATTGACAGGTTCTGAGGAGGGCAGTAACTGTAGATTAGGTTGTTTCTTCCCTAAGGAGAGGCCAGGGCAGCTGGAGGCGCCAGGTGGGGAAGGAGGCTGGCTGAAGACAGATGTCATGGTTTGCTTCTGCCGATCCCTGCCCAGGACAGCTGCCCACCCTCCAGGCTCCAGCCACCACCATGCCGAGCACCAGGTGTGCAGTGTGGACTGAGGTCTTCCCAGCCGGGTCCTTGCCTCCCTCCTGCTCCCCATGGGCTCGCACGCCAGGCTGGCACCCACGACTCCCCCCTCGGGCTCCTAGAAAGACCCGCAGGCAGGATGTCACACCCGGGCTGCCAGGAGCTGGGGTCACTCTGGGGATGAGCCCCGGCTGGTGTTAATGAGGCCCAGGTCAGGTGCACAAACTGAGACAGCCGGATGCCGGCAAAGAGCAGGCACTTCATGCTCTCAAGTCTGGGGCGGAGTGAGCCACCCCAGCCCTGCAACGCCAAGCCAGTGACCCTCCCCACTGACCTAGCTAAGACCAGAGAAGCTGGGTGGCTTTCCAGAGGCCACACAGCATTTGTCGGGCTGGGAAAGGTGCCCTTTGTTTGACACCAACCGAGTGGCCATTTCCCTGCATTTCCGTGGCCACCACTTGGTCCCAAGGCACCACTGTCACTCACCTGGGCAGCTGCAATCACCTCCTCACTGGTTTCCCACTTCCTCTATTGCTCTCCTGAAATCTATCCCCCACCCCTGCACCCTGCGTGACCCTGCGCCCCGGGTGATCAGTCCATAGTGCAAAAGTGATCCTGCCACCCCTGCTTGGAAACCCTCTACTCTCCCAGTGACTTCCCTCTACTCTCAGGAGAAAGGCCAGCTCCTCCGCACAGTCTAGAACTTCTCCTCCCACCATTCTCCTGCCTCTCGCTCACAAACTCCAGCCACACCCTCTCCTTCCAGTTTCTCGAACGTGCTGGGCTGACTTCCACCTCGGGCCATCACCCAGGCTATCCTTGTTGCTTGGAAATCTGTGCTCCTCTTCCTCTGCTCCCTTTGTCCAATTCGGTGGTTCTCAGACTGTGGTCCCTGGACCAGCAGCGTCAGCATCACCTGGGAGCTTTATAGAAATGCAGTTTCCCAGGCCCCACCCCAGACCTGATAAATCAGAAGCTCAGGGGTTGGGCCCATCGGCCTGTATTTTAACAGGCGCTGTAGGTGATGCTGATGTACGCTCAAGTTTAAGAACCACTGGTTTAATTAATTCTTGTCTATTCTTTGGAGTGCAAAGTTTAGACCTTAGCTTAAATGCCACTTCCTCGGGGAATCCCTCTTTGAACCCCAGACCGAGGCCTCATGGCACCCCACACTTCTCCTCCGTAGGAATTATCACAGCTATAATCACACAATTAACTGTGTGACCCACTGAAAGCCTTTTTCTTCCACCAGAATACAAACTCCACGGGCCCAGGAAACAGGTTATCTTTTCCACCCATCTGCCCCCAGCACCTAGAACTGTGCTGGCACATAGTGAGTGTTCAGTGATTGCCTGTTGAGTGAATGAATGACCGTGGACACCAGCCCCCCTCTTGCAGCCCTCCCCCAGCAGACATTTGTACTTACTGCGTGCCCCACCAGGCCAGGTGCAGAAACAACAAAGGGAAAGCAGGACGGTACGATCCCTACCTTGGAGCAGCTAACTGCCACGGGGACAATAGCCACGAGGACAAATCGGGCGGGTTGGGTCTTCAAGGAGAGGTGGACACTTGCCAGGCAGAGAAGCCGGGGAAAGTCTTGCGGGTGGAAGGAACAGCAGATGCAAAATGCACTGAGAGATGAGGCCTTGCGGGAATCCAGGGGTTGGATGGAGGCGCGGAAAATGGGGCCGCAGACTCAAGCTGGGATGCGGTGGCCGAGTGCCACTGGGTGAACACCAGGCTAAAGAGCTTGGGTTTTATGGTGTGGGTAGGCACTGAGGAGCCACTGAATCTTTTCAGGCAAGCAAGTGACCTAATTTCTGTTTTTTTACCCAAAAAAATCGCTCTGGTAATACAGCTTGGAAAGCCAAGAAGGGTGGGTCCGTTCATTCACTTATTCCCAGAGATACACTGGGCATGACCGTGTCCTGGCTTCCGGGATACGGTGGGAGGCAAAGCAGACGTGGTTCGGGGACCGGCAGCCCCGAACGTAGCAGCCTCGTTCCATAAGCAGGGAGGCCCTAACCACCCCACTCCCACTCCCGTTCCCTCGATACTGCCCTGGGGCCCTCCCTGCAGCCTCCAGGAACAATCAAGGTCCCTGCAGCCCCCGGCTCTCGGGTTTCTGCGGGTGGGGATGCTAACAGGTTCTTCCTGGGGAGGAAGGCAGCCAACAGGATCCGCAGGGGACAATGGGCACCTTTGTTGCTTCTGCCAGGGCCGCTCCAAGAATAGCTGTTTGCTCAGCTCAGAGCAGGGCCGGTGCTGGGTGGTGGGAGGCGTGGGGCCCTGGCGCTGCGCTGTGGGCCTGGTGTTAACCCTCTGGGGCCTCTGGGGCCTCCTCAGGTTTCTGTTGGCCGGGAGGAATGAAGGCGGTCCCATCCTCTCATTTAACACTGGTGCAACCGAGAGAGGGAAAGCTCCTGGCCCAAGGCCACCAGCAAGGTGATGGGCAAAGCTGGAACGTGCACTAGAGGAATGTTCCCCAGACCCAAGTCCACGATTTCCCAGACTCTCACCATTTTTGCCAAAACCATCTTCCACCTGCAGCACTATCAACATTTTTCCTTAAACCAACTCACATTCTTCTTAATAACTTTATTTCCAACAGCGATTTTATAGCATTGCCATAAACGGTAAGGTTTATCAGTTGCCATATAAAGATACTGCATTTAATAAACACATACATCTTCTTTTCAACTGTTCCTCCATGTGCCACCTAAAGCACCGAGGTGCATACCCACACCCCCCTTCGGGCCCGGCTGGCCTTCCATCCCGCTCAGTTCTGCCCTCCTGGCTGGCCGTGCGTGACGGGCCAAGCCGTGTGCTAGGCTCTGACGGAGGAGGACGGGAGAGGCTGGGCCCTGCACTCAGGGGGCCCACAACCCAGAGGAGGGCAGGTACCACGTGGCAGCATCACACTGCAAAACGTGGCCTGGCCCTATGAGGGATGAGAAACGAGAGCTGTGGGGCAGGAGGGTGACAGTCCTCCTGTGTCTTAGGGGTGGTCCGATGGACACTCAGAAGGGGCAAGGGATGTGCTTAAGACCCCGTCAGTGAGTCAGTGGCAAAACGAGACTCACAGCCAGCTCTCTGCACATGCACTCCCCATCCAGGGCTTCTGCCCCGACTCTGTGCCTCTCTAATGACAGATGTGGACAGAGGACAGCAGGCCACAGCCACCAAGTGTCCAGCCTCACATCAGCCCAGAGTCCCCATGACCAGCTGAGGCGTTTAGAGGGAGGCAGAGGGACAAGAAATGGAGTGGCCCTGGGGCTTCTGGACTGAGCTCCCCTCCCAATGTTGGGCACGGGCTGAGGATCCCTGCCCACTCTCTCCTGCCACTGCCCAAGACCAGTGGTCTTTGCCAGTAGCCCTAGGGGTTGGTGGCCTGGGTCAGAGAGACGCTGCCTGGTGGCTGCTACAAACTCACAATCATGGCCTTGACCACCCCAGGGCTCTAACCACTGGACCACACTACTAAATATCTAGACCCGTGGTTCTCGAAGTGTGGCCCCAGGACAAAGAGCATCAGCAGTTCCTGGACACGGGTTAGAAATGCAAATTCCTGGGCCCCACTCCAGACCTGCTGACCCTGACACTCTGAGGTGGGGCCCTGCAATCTGTGTTCGACAAGCCCTCCAGGTGCTGCTGCTGCCGCTGTACTTTGGGAGCCACCGGCCTAAACCTCCCATTCAACCCTGGCCACCGTTTACATCCTCAGCTGCCCTGGCCGTGCCTCAGTCGTGCCAGGCAGACTCTGCAGGGATGGGATCCACAAATCTGCAGCCTTAAAAGAAAAACACCCTGAAGGTTGTAAAAAGCACCCCCGGTGGCTCTGATGCACAGCCACCACTGAGAACTCCGGGAACCCGGGCCCCAAAAATAGCATCTGTGCCTTTGAGACGTGCTTACTCCTACGTCTGAGTCACAAATCCCGTGCGAATCCCACCGAAATCCCTATGAGCCCTCTTGGGACCTTAGGGACCTTCAGACCAGGGGCTGGAGTTAACAAAACCACCAGCCCCCGGCACCTTCCTACGCTGGTCTCCCCGTCTCCTTCCTGTCATCTCCTTGAGCCAGTGTCTTAGTCTGCTCGGGCTGCCACAGCAAAACACCACAGACAGGGTGGCTTAAGAACAGATTTATTTTCTCACAGTTCTGGAGGCTGGAAGTTCGAGATCAGGGTGCCAGCATGGTCAGGTCGTGGTGGGTGTCCTCTTCCTGGCTTGCAGTTGGCCACCTTGTCACCTTGTGTCCTCGGGTGGCCTTTCCTTGGAGCGTGTGTCTGTGTGTGTGTGTGTGTGTGTGTAGAAAGAGACCCCCCCTTCTCTTCTTATGAGGAGAAGTAAATAATCCTATCGAATTAGAACCCCTCCCTTCTGACCTCACTTAACCTTCATTACCTCCTGAAAGCCCTGTCTCCAAATACCATTACTCTAGGGGTTAGGGTTCAACATAAGAATTTGGGGGGAACACAAACATTTAGTCCATAGCAGCCAGATCAAAGCAGTTCGTTCTCCTGCGCTGAAGACTCAATGACTTTTGAAGAATCCCCAAAATATTTCCCTTTCAATGGAAAACCACCTCTGAGCCCCAAGGAATGACTCTCAGCGCATGGGGAGTTCTAGGCTAAGAAAGCCGGGGCAGGACGGAGGGGATCTTAGTAACAGAGACACACCACCCTGCCCCGTTAGGACCGGGTTCCGGACTCCAGCCCTCAGAAGGCAGCACGTCACTCAGCGACCAGACAGGGAGGCAGGGTTCCAGGCCCAGCGCTGCCTTTGGAGCGAACTCCTTTCTCTGTCTGGGCCTCGGTCATCCACCCTCACAGAACCACGTGGCTCGCGAAGCTGCCACCCACGAGAGGCACCAAGAAGCTTGTCGAGAATTCAGATCCCCGGGACACGGGCCCAGGGGATCTGTGTGTTGAGCAAGCACCCTCTTTGCTACCAGGTGACTGCAGGGCAGCTGGTTCCCTGGGGTCCCCCAGACCAAGTGACCCGGGATGACCCTTGCCCCTCCAGGAGTCTCCTCCCAAAGCCCTTGTCCCACCTACCCCAGGGCTCCCCCTGACCCTCTCTTCTCTCTCCCCGCAGCGCGGCCCCGGCCGAGGCCCAAACCTTCAGCCTGAAGCACACAGAGCGCGTGCGCGTGGAGGTGGTGCGGGACGGGGAGGCCGAGGAAGTGGCCACCAACGGCAAACGGCGCTGGCGTCTCTCGCCCACCACCACGCTGCGGCTCACCATGAGCCAGGCGAGCACCGAGGCCAGCAGCGACAAGGTACCACGGCTGGGGAGGTCCACCTTCCGAGGGCCACGGGGGCCCGGGCCACGCAGGGGTGGAGGAGGCCTAGACTGGCCCTGTCCGATAGAAAACTAATGCACGCCGTGGGTCGGTTTCAGTCTTCTAGTAGCCGCATTAAAGAAGCAAAAAGAAACAGGTGAAATGAATTTCTTAATATATATTACTTAACCCCATATATCAAAATGGCACCTTTTTGGCGTGTCATCAATATAAAAATATTACTAAGAGAGCTTGTATTCTTTCTCCACACCAAATCTGAATCCGGTGTGTGTTTTACACTTGCCCACATCTCAGCTCAGACTAGCTGCATTTCCAGGCTCAGCGGCCGTGTGGGCTGGCGGCTGCTGTGTAGCATAGCGCGGCACTAGACCGTGGGGCGATGGCTTCACAGGGGGGGACAACTGCAGCCTGCTGAGCGGTGGAAAGTTCAGAGACTCTGAACCACAGAATCATTGCAAGTTGCAGTCACACGCGTCCTTGGTCTCACTGTCTGTAAAGCGGGATGGCGAGCCCCCCATGGGGGGATTTGCCCAAGTGGTGAAGCTGAGACTGGCACTGTCTCCTCGCTGGGTCCTCTAACCATGAACTTCACCCAATGCCCCATCGCAGCGATGGCACTGGGCATTGTCCAGAGAAAACACCCTCAGCCCTGCTCCCCGGGAGCTCAGCAGGAGCTAGACACACACATGGCAGATGTGGGGGCCTTGCAGAATGTCCACGGGGACACAGGAAGGCAGATGGCATCCTGGCTGCACCCTGAGCTGGCAAGAGGGGCGTCTCCCGTCTAGTTCGATTATCTGGGAGAAGCTGCCCACCAACCCAGGAGTGCTTCCCGGAGGAGAGGGTGCCGATGTTTGGGAAGGGCTGGCTTGACAAGCCGTGAGCCATGAAGCAGGGGGAGGCAGTTACTTCAGGTTTTCTTGCTTGTAATCTGTGATCTCTGCTCTTCTCTCTATCCGCTGTGCCCCTCCCCACCAAGGTCACCGTCAACTACTATGACGAGGAGGGGAGCGTTCCCATCGACCAGGCTGGGCTCTTCCTCACGGCCATTGGTGAGTTGGTGTGACTGCGGTCCCGGTGCCTTCACCCCCAGGGCCTGGCACCGCTGCCCTTCTCCGTGGCACTTACGCTGTTCTCAGTGCTGCAGACCTGGCACCTGGAAATTCTCCTATGGGTGCCCTGGTCCTCCTGCACTGGGCTGGAGGCCTTCTCCCGGGAAGAGGTGTGCCCAATCTGCCAGCAACTCACCCCAATGACAGGGTCCCCTTCCCGGTCTCTGGGCCATGAAAGCAAAAGGAAATTCTATCTCCCCTGCCTCTCCCCTGCAGCCTGGAAAAGGGCTTCCCTCTCATGGGGAGGGCAATGGCCACAGTCTATAAAGCCTGCCGCTGACCTTGACAGTCACAGCTACCCCCGTGCCCTCCACAGATCCAGCCCTGACAGGGCACAAAGAGGCAGCCCCAGGTCCTTAACTCCCCTAGTCCAAGCTCTTCATTTGACCCATGAGGACCCTGAGGCCCAGAGAGATTAGGGAACTCGTTCAAAGTGACACAGCAACTCAGCGGCAGGTTGAGACCAGAATCCAGGATTATTGCCCACTGCACCACACTGCCCTGCCCGATGCCAGACCTGCGTGCTGGGGTGGCGGGGCCCAGCCTGGCTCAACAGGACCCAGGAATGTGATCCTCTGAACTTTCAGGCACGCAACCCTCCTGCAGATGAGGCATTACTTTTATTTTGTTTTATGTTATTTTATTAGTTTTTAATCATAGAATGTTTAAGCCAGGAGGACATTTCAGAGGGTCATTTTGTTCATCCGGGCTTGGTTTAACATCGACAGATTGCCACAAAGCAGACGAAGGGAACTACCAGTTAGTGAGAGTCAACTATAAGCTGAGTACTTTAAAAATAATAATGACGTGTGCCCATCCCCCAGACAGTGCGCTTCACACCCATTAGTTATGAATTTACCCAGCCCCCCCATGCCCACCCACCTGCCTGGCATGTCATGAATATTACTTCCACCTGAGCACCTAAGTGTTGATCAGTTAGTACCAATTTGATGGTGAGTACATGTGGTGCTTGTTTTTCCATTCTTGTGATACTTCTCTTCAAAGAGTAGGCTCTAGCTCCATCCAGGATAATACAAGAAGTATTAATTCACCGTTGTATTTTATGGCTGAGTAGTACTCGATGGTATACATAGACCACATTTTATTCATCCGCTCATGTATTGATGGGCACTTGGGTTGTTTCCACATCTCTGCAATTGTGAATTATGCTGCTGTAAACATTCGAGTGCAGATGTCTTTATTATATTAATAGAATGACTTTTTTTCCTTTGGGTAGATACCCAGCAGTGGGATTGTTGGAACAAATGGTAGGTCTACTTTGAGTTCTTAGAGGTATCTCCACATTACTTTCCATAGAGGTTGTACTAATTTGCAGTCCCACCAACAGTGTATGAGTGTTCCTATCTCTCTGCATCCATGCCAACATTTGTTGTTTTGATAAAAGCCATTCTCACTGGAGTTAAGTGATATCTCATTGTGGTTTTGATTTGCATTTCCCTGATGATTAGAGATATTGAGCATTTTTTATATGTTTGTTGTCCATTATTCTGTCTTCTTTTGAAAAGTTTCTGTTCGTGTCTTTTGCCCACTTTTTAATGGGGTTGTTTGATTTTTTCTTGTTGATTTTCCTAAGTTCTATATAGATTCTAGTTATCACCCCTTTATCAGATGTGTAGCATGCAAATATTTTCTCCCACTCTGTAGGTTGTCTATTTGCTCTAGGGATAGTTTCCTTGGCTGTACAGAAGCTTTTCGATTTGATCGGGTCCCATTTATTTATTTTTGTGGCTGCTGTGATTGCTTTAGGTGCCGGAAAATTAGACACTATTATTATCCCTATTTTACAGGTGAGAAAACTAAGGCTCAGAAAAGGTAAAACAAAAAAAAAAAGCTTGCCTGAGGCCACACCCCTGGAAGGTGGTTGGTGGGACGCCAAGTCATTTCAGTTATCTCGCCTTCTCAGTAGGTCTTGGAACCTCCCCAAAAAACAATGCCCTCCCAATCCCACCCCTCCTCCTCCAGCCCTGTACTCTTAGCTGCTAAAATAGGCTCGACAGCCGGGCTCTTTGCTTCTCAGCTAATTCCCAAGTGGGCTTGGTTGCTGGTCACCCTGTCCCTCCTTCTGCACCAAGGGGGAGCCCAGTCATGGGGTGGCCTGGGAAACCCTGGGGGGCCTTGGGAGATAGTAACCGAAGACTCTGGGGTTGTGCTGAGTCCTGGCACGTGTGTGAACCTCACATGCACACGTAGCCCCCAGGCTGTCTCAGCTGACTGTGTCTGAGGAAACCCAATCCCACAGAGACACGGACACCCGAGGACGTAGGCAGGAAGGGCAGGCGCCAGAGAGGGAGGTGATCCCACAAGGCCGACAGCACCACCACCAAGACTTCCCCCAGAGCAAGACGGACTTAGGGCAGGTGGCAAAATAAGGCACTCTCAGGAGGCAGGACTGCAAAGCTGCACGCAGAGGCAGCAGCGGGGCCGAGACTCAGAAGGCACCAAACATGCCCGTGAGCCATGACCGCCCTCAGGCTTCCGAGCTTCTGGGGGTTGTGCTTTCACTTAACAAGCCTTTAACTCCCTCGAGTCCCAGATATTTAGGTTCCATGAGCCAGTAAAATGTCCCTTCTTCCCCTCTGCCCCCTCAAAAATGAGAAGACTAACAACTTTGATGCTTGGCCAAAAAAATAAGACGTTAATAAAACCGTTTGCCGTCAACTGTCAACATCATTTTAACATCTAAAAATGTGACATAATCTCAGAGTAAAAGACAGTCATTTACATTGCAAAAAGAAAGCTTTATGACAACTCACCCCATTGAACTGATGTTTCCTGTCCCACCAGGACACCTGGTGAAAATCTGGTTTCCCTGGGAACCACTGGTCAGCCTGTCCCTTCCAGGTCACAGGAATCCCCGAGCCCCACATCCAGAGCCATCAGTCAGGGGCAGCAACCCTGAATGTCCTAAGATGGCGGGACTATCCCACCCCCTGCCAGACATGCCTGAATCCATCTTACCTTAGTCCTATCCTGAGCCCGTACTGAGCAGGAAGAGCCCTGGTGTCAGAGTGGACAGAAATAAATCTAAGTTCTGGCTTGGCCCCCTCCCACCACACTGTGACCTTGGGAGAGTCACATCGTCCCCCTGAGCCTCCGTTTCCTCACCTGCGGCGTGGGCCGCGCACAGCGCTCTTGCGTGGCGCTTGCAAGGACCCAGCGGGACTGTGCGCAGATGGCCTGGCACAGAGTGGGTGCTCCATCCGTGTTCTCCTTTCTCCCTTCCTCTTGGGGCAGCCACATTTTCTCTCTGCCTCGATGAAGCTGAAGAAACGTGCTGTCCCTCAGTCTTCCTCCTGGGATCTAGGGACAAACCCACAGTGCCCTTGACCAAATCAGGCCCTGGGTCTTGGCCCCAGACCCGCCAAGGTTTTGCTGTGTGACCTTGACAAGCACCCACCCTCTCTGGGCCTCACATTTTTCAAGCTATAAAATGAGAGTTTGAAGGTCCCTGAAGATCTTCAAGACTCCGGTTCAGGCTGGGTTATTTGCACAGCCTTCCCTGTTCAGGGGAAAAGCGGGAGGGGACGTGGGGGGCGAGGAGGAATAGTCCCACTCTGGTTGCTGTGGTCCTGGCCATGGGAACGGCACACACAGAGGCCTCGAGAACGTTAGCATCAACCTAAGGAGCTCAATCCTGTGCCCCATCCCCACGGCCTGGGACACTTGCCCTGGCTGGCTGTGGGGGAGGGAGTCCTTCCTCCCACCACACCCAAGCTGCTTGGTAAGGTAAGAAGGCCAGGCACCCTGCCACCGTCCATGGGGCTGGCGGCCTGCCAAAATGCGTGTGCCTCTGGGTCACAGCTAAGGCCTCAGGGTCTTGAGGCTCAGAGCAGACTGCCTTGAACCCAATCCTAGTGACATTTCCCATTAAGAGCCACCTGACACCTTGGGGCTATTCTCGGAGGCTGAGGTAGGATCCAGAGCCTTCGGGAAATGTTGTCTGGCGCCCAGAGGCAGTGTTCTGGGTCACGACAGCCTGTCCTGCTCCCCTGCAGGCCTCACCCCACTGGAGTCCGGCTAGACTGGACACCGGGGGAAGTCTTGCAGGGAGAGGTCCTGGGAGCTTGTACCTTGGGAGGGTCTCTGCAGGAGGGCGGAGGGGCGAGGCGATCATTTCAGCTGATTATGGGGACGGATCACAGGTCACAAGAGAGAAATTCGGAAGCACTGTGAGAGGTTGGGGGTGGGTTACAAGATAACCCGATTATGAAACGCCCAAATTTCATAACAGGAAGGCAATGAAACCTCTCCGCATTTAATCATCGGGACACAGCAGTAAGCTTATTACTTATCATTAGGGAGGCTGCCCAGGCCGCTGAGGAGAAGGGCTGGACAGGCACCTGCTGCTTTTCTGTAGAAGCAGTTCGTTACTATTTTATTTGATATTTTTTTACACTATGTACAAATATTACATTAATAAAATTTTTAATTTTAAGAAATTCATAATGAAATAAAGCAGTCTAAAGTGCTTCACATTCCTCTCCTGTGACCCACGGCTTTAACGGACATACCACGCTGCAACGTGGTATCACCTTGCAGCCCAGAGACAAAGGCCACAGGGCTGCCAGGGTGGATGTGGCCTCCTCCTCTGGGAACGACCTTCAGGGGAGCGGGTCTTGGGTCTTCGAAGGCAGCTTGGCCTGGGTGAGTGACAGGAGCAGCAAAGAGCACAGATCTGGAGTCAGAGGCCCTGCGCTCCCTGGGGACCTTGGTGGCACTTCCTTGCTGGTTGCCTGGGTGGTAGGGGAGATAACTCCTTCCCTGGAGTGACTGAGAGGAGACAAAATGCCCTGCAGCTGCGGAGTGGACTACACAAGGGGAGAGATTGTTATTGAGAGAAGGACAGAGTGGCTCCGTAAGGGGGCTGGATAGGCAGCGGGTTCCCAGGGAGGAGCTTCGGGAAGCCGACCTCCCTGAAAAGCAGCACTCACCGGGGCGTGACGGGCTGGAAAGTTCACCAAGGTCTGGGAGCCAAAACCAATGTTGTTCCTGCAGCCGAGGCCTCAGCCTCTTTGACAGCAGCTGGTGGTACTGCCTCCCCCTCTTTCCTCTCGAATCCTTACCCTGCCCCAGCCTCCCAGAATACCAGCCCAATTTCCCAACAGGTGGCTTCCCTGAGCCTGGGCTTGCTCACCTGTGAAAGGGGGGCGATACTACTCATCTCACAGGACGGGAGCAGACACTGTGCCTTCGTTCCCCAGCACCTGGTGTGGTGCCCAGAACACAGTGGCTGCTCAAACGTGATGAATGGGGTTGGTGGGCGGAGTTCATAAATTACACCTTACAGCTTCTAACGGCACAGGGCTGTGAATTAGACCCGGAAAAGCCACACTCAGGGTCAGGAAGGAGTCGAGCTGCAGGCACAGGGAGGGCTTGAATGGAATCCCTGGTCTCAGTTGGGCTGAGCCACCCTGGGGAAGGGTGACATCAGTGCCCTTCCTGTGCCAGGACCTCCTTCCCCACAGCCCGGGCAGAGGGCGTGCCTGCAAGGGGACTGCCCAGGAGCGCCTTGTTTCCCACCCAACTTCCACCGTGGTCCAAGTCGTGCTCAGCGTGAAACGAGCCCACGTGGGCAGTTCCAGGGGCCTGGAACCGGCACATCTCATCTGAGTGACACTCCCAACACCTTCCCAACAACACCCCTACCCCACCCTGTCCGTCTCTAACTCAGGGCAATTTTGCCTCCCAGGAGATTTGACAATATCTGGAGACATTTTTGGTTGTCACAACTGGTGGGGGAGTGGTTAGTGGCATCCTCTGGTTAGAGGCCAGAGGTGATGGCAAGCATCCTACCATGCACGGGCAGCCCTGCAACAAAGAATTATTTGGCTCCAAATGTCAGTGGCGCCTACCATTGCAGTTAGTGCAAATGCCATAACTGGAATAGGAGAGGAAACTGGGACTCAGAGATGTTGTCTAACCTGCCCAAAGTCACACAGCTCGTAAGCAGAGAACCAGGGTTCAAACCCAGCAGTGTCTGATGCTAACCGTTTTCACTTCCCCACAGTCTCCCCAAAGCCTGTCTCCATGGCAGGCCTGGGGATGCTGAAGGTCCCTTCCCCAAGAAAAGGGATAAGTGGGGGCCTGGCCCTGGACCCTCTCTCTGGAACCCTGGACTCACAGGCATCCTCAGATCGAAAGGGGCTGCAGACACGGCTTCCCACCCAAAGTAAAACCGTCAGTCCTTGGAGGTGGAATCCCGGCCACTGGGAGTTCTGGGAGAAAAAGACACGCACACACATGACTGTATGTGTGCCCACATATGTACGTGTCCAGGACAGATTGGAAAGGCCGTTAGGGAATCCTGTGCCTGTAAGTTTTCAAAATGCGAGCTACGTACGAATCAGACCCACTGCAGTGCGTACCCCGGTCCTGCCAACGCCACCTGTGTGACCTTGGGCGTGTGACTTCACCTCTGTGAACTGCGGCTCCCAGGTCTGTGTGGCCAGGATCATCCCCCAACCCCCACCCAGAACAGTGAGGTGGTGGGAGAGCCCTGACCCACCCGGCAGCACCTCTTGAAGCCGTAAGCTGCGAAGTCTGCACCGTGTCTGCTGACGTTCGCCAGCGGGTAGCGGGAGGTCGAGGCAGGGGCTTGGGTAAGATGACCTCAGCCAGGCCCTCCCTATCCAGTGAGCGAGTGAATGGGTGGGATGCACCCTAAGCCCACAGTTCTTCCTCATGTCCATGCCCCACCCTACCCGGCAGGCTCAGCAACTCACACGTGTCTCTTGTCCCCAGAGATCTCCCTGGATGTAGACGCAGACCGGGATGGCGTGGTGGAGAAGAACAACCCAAAGAAGGTACCCAGCTAGCAGGGCAGCCGTTACCCCGAACCAGGGGATCCTGAGGGTAGAGCCCCAGGATCCTGCAGGCAGCTGTGATTCTCCCATTTCACAGATCAGGAGACTGAGGCCCAAGACAGGCTCCCAGACACACAGCATGCCAATGACAGAGCCCACACGGGGCCCAGGCTCCTTGTAGGGAGAGCTACAGAGTAGGTTCCGAGTCTCAGAAGTGCTGCAAGGGCCTTTGTTCCTATTATTTTGCCTTTTCTTTTAAAACTGGGGGGGCAGGGGAGACCCTCAGGAGCAGATGGCTGCGTGCATCATTCTCAGGTCAAGGCATGTTAGTGTCTCTGACGGTACACGCACAGCCCCTCTCCTGTTTCTAGTCATTCATGCATCCGTTTGCTCATTCATTCACTCATTCATTTCCTCTTATTTTGCGTTCCCCACTCCCATTCTGCTCCCCTGCAAAGGAACATTTTAATGGGCTTAGTGTGTCTCTTTCTGTTCTTACGATTCTTGGGAAACAGGCGGTGTGGTTGGCGTGCATATATTTTTAATTTGTGCAGACGGCGTGGTGTTCTCGATCTCATTCTGTTTTGTGCTTTTCCCTCGACCCAATCTGTAAGCTCCATCAGTTTTGCTTTGCATGCGTTCAGGCTGTGGCTTCTAACCGTGTCCCATTTTCTGCCCTTTGTTTCATTTAGATTTTCGCCGTGGGCACGTGTGACTTCTATAATAACACTCTGAAGCCTCGGCAAAATTATAAATAGTTGGGTACTTTGAAAAGGAAAATAAATACAGCCCGGTGAGAAGTCTGGGGCCGGCTGCCTGGCTGCAGGCTGGAAGGGGGTTCTCAGCCTGTTGGGGAGCCCCTTCTTTCCACCTCAGCCCCAGGTCAGCCCCGCACACACATGCTCTGTGTCTGTGGCCAAGGCACATGACAGTGGACTCCGCAGCCCTGGGCAGAGGGCTTCCAACCTCCCCCGAGGGGCCCTGAGATCTTGGCAAAATCACACAATCCCTGAGAGCCGGACCTCAGCAGTAATCTCTGCGCCCAGGCCAGTTAGGTGTTCACATTTTCTTCACTTGTCCCAGAAACCTTTGTTGAGCATCTT
>NW_012153840.1:937421-948322 GCF_000956105.1 Propithecus coquereli
TCTGTTTTGTGCTTTTCCCTCGACCCAATCTGTAAGCTCCATCAGTTTTGCTTTGCATGCGTTCAGGCTGTGGCTTCTAACCGTGTCCCATTTTCCGCCCTTTGTTTCACTTAGATTTTCGCCATGGGCATGTGTGATTTCTATAATAACACTCTGAAGCCTCGGCAAAATTATAAATAGTTGGGTACTTTGAAAAGGAAAATAAATACAGCCCGGTGAGAAGTCTGGGGCCAGCTGCCTGGCTGCAGGCTGGAAGGGGGTTCTCAGCCTGTTGGGGAGCCCCTTCTTTCCACCTCAGCCCCAGGTCAGCCCCACACACACATGCTCTGTGTCTGTGGCCAAGGCACGTGATAGTGGACTCCGCAGCCCTGGGCAGAGAGCTTCCAACCTCCCCTGAGGGGCCCTGAGATCTTGGCAAAATCACACAATCCCTGAGAGCCGGACCTCAGCCGGAATCTCTGCGCCCAGGCCAGTTAGGTGTTCACATTTTCTTCACTTGTCCCAGAAACCTTTGTTGAGCATCTTTTATATTCCAGGCGTGAGTCAGGCCCAGGGAATGCAGAAGGAACAATAGAAACACAGCCCCTGCCCTTAGAGCCCTCACAGTCCACATGAAATAAAGAATGTCGGAGGTGGCTGTGTTGTCACGATCACCCTAAGTCCTCCCAGAAAGGAGGTACACACGCAGGGCCACGCGCAGACCCAGGGAAGCTGCGCTGCTGTGCTCTGGAGAATCAGAAGGGCTTCCAGGAAGAAGGGACAGGCACGCTGTGACCAAGGAGGAGCCAAGTTGGCCAGGTGGAAAGAGGCAGGACAGTGTTTCAGGCGGAGGGACGGGCACGGGCAAAGGGCCGGAGCTTGGGTCTTTGGGGAGCAGAAAGGCACCAGGGCGGGTTGAGCAGCGTGACAGGGTGGAGGAGAGGAGGAGAGGCAGGCAGGTCTTGCTAGGCCTTGTAGGCCACAGCGAGGAGTCAGGGCTTCATCCTAAGTCAACAGGGAGCCCCGGCCAGGGCTTAAAGCAGGGAAGCAACATGATCTGGTCGGAGTTTGTTCTAGCAGCACTCTGGCTGCAGTGCAGAACGTGGAGCCCCAGGCAGGCCCCATTCGGAGCTCTCAGAGCGTGTCTGGAAACAGCTGGGTGTTGTCCGTCCAAGCAGCTCCCCGAACCTCCCTAGAGACCTCGCAGCCTGTCGTAGAATGTCTGTCTGCTCATTTCTCTGGCCAGCCCCCACCTCCCACCTCGGCCCCCGCTGGGCACAGCCACAGCACACGTGAGGCCCACGAATGCCCAGGTCAGCCTTCCTGTCTCTCCCGAGCTGGCCTTTGATCCCGTAGGCATCAATCTTGGGATTCACAGCTGCCAGGTCACAGCTGCCCCAGCGGGTGGTGGCTCCTCTATGTCCTCACCCTGGCTGTCTCTCCCGTGTCCTGTGGGGTCTGTACTAGGACAGAGAAGAGGGCACTGACCTCTCTTCCTGTCTCTGCAGGCGTCCTGGACCTGGGGGCCCGAGGGCCAGGGGGCCATCCTGCTGGTGAACTGTGACCGAGACACGCCCTGGTTGCCCAAGGAGGACTACAGCGATGAGAAGGTCTACAGCAGGGAAGGTGACCGCAGGCCCTGCTCGCGGGGTGGGGGCAGCAGCGGAAAGATTCATGCCAAGTCCTGGGCGGGGCCAAGGGTAAGGCCGGTGTGGGCTTCAGCCCCCTGGGATGGTGGGCTCCCATGCCCACTCTTGCTCAAAGCAGAAAACAAAACTGTAAACACAGTTCCATTGGAACCATGTTTTTTAAAAGTTATACGTGTCCCTAGAAAAGGACTGGAAGGAAGTTCTCGAAGGTTAATAGGAAGCCGGCTCCAGTGTTGGAGAGGACAGCTGGTTTTTTATTCTCCTTTATGCTTTTCTGTGGTTTCCATAATACACAACCGTGGAGATATCTTTTTCCTAATTACAAAAGTGTTAATAAAAGGCAGCAGCAAGCCAAGGTTCCAGCCGCACTTCCAACCTGCCCGTGCGTCTGCCTGCAGACCTCAAGGACATGTCCCAGATGATCCTGCGGACCAAGGGCCCCGACCGCCTCCCCGCTGGATACGAGATAGTTCTCTACATTTCCATGTCGGACTCGGACAAAGTGGGCGTGTTCTACGTGGAGAGTGAGTGACCCCAGCCCCGCCCTCCAGGGCCACCTCCCGCCTCCCCTCAGCAGCTGCGCAGGTGCCTGTGTGGGGGCAGAGAGACCAGGATTGGTCCCCGGGTAATTGTAACTGGGAAACGCTGCTGTCCCATGAGTCTTCGCGGGGATCCATCCAAACCTGAGACAGGGCAGGCACCCCCTCCAGGTGTCTTCTGCCATCTCTGACTTTTAAAGACCCCCTGAAAATGCCGTGGGCACCCTTGTTGACCCCCTTGTTCCTCTTGATGGCGACAGGGTGTCCTGGGCCCCGATTGTGCAGGGAACCCGCTTCCACCATAAAGCTGGTCCTCGTAGCCCCTACCCCATCTCACTCTTTCTGTGAATATGCGTTGAACCCCTCAGTGCCGGGCACTGTCCTCAGCGCTGGGATCTCTGCAGTGAGCGTGACATCACACCCTGTCCTCGAGGAGCTGCCCGTCTAGCCAGGGGGACATAATCAATAGCGCAGTCGGAGGAAGTGAAGTAGACCAGGCGACAGAGATGGCAGGGCAGAGGCACCGCCGGACAGATGGCCCAGAAAGGCCTCCTGAGGAGGCGACATTTGAGCTGAGCCTCAGATGAGCAATAAGGAGCCACCTGTGAGCCGAGGGAAGAGTGCTCTAAGCAGAGGGCTTGGCACCCGCAGAGCATGGAGGAAGGGGCCAGCTTGGCGTGTCACAGGAGCAGGAAGAAGACCAGAGCAGGGGCGTGTTGGGAGTCAAGGTCAGCGAGCTGGGCCAGGGGCCAGAGCCTGCAGACGGGGTTTGGACTTTATTCTGAGCGCACTGGAAAGCCATTAGAGGGTTTTTAGCATGGGCCTGCCAAGATCTGATTTATGTATTTAAAAAGCTCCCTCAGCAAAACAGTCAGCTTTGCAATTTGCCATGGTGCAGGGGGCACTTCTGTGTGCCCCGCTGTCTGGGGGGCCCAGGACCTCTGGCCTAGCCCTGGGCCCACCTCTGGACGGGGCAGTCACCATGAGGAGCTGGTCATGGGGGCCCTGGACCCTCACCTCAAGGAGCGATTTAGCCAGGGAAATAGTGGACAGCGGCCACCCAGTGCCAGCTCTCCTGATCCACCCTGGGCTCCAAGCAGTGACCTCGCACAGGTTGGAATGTCCCCAGAGTCAGGCCGGCTCCGCCACCCCAGGGGGCCAGAGATGTTGATGTTGACACCGTCCAGGCCAGTGTTGCCATGGGGCTGGGGTCACCAGCAGAGGCAGGAAAGGAGCAGGCAGGACCTCAGCCTGGGCTTCCCCACCTCGCCATCATGGCACGAGACCCGTTGCTCATAGTGACGTCTGGGCGTCATCCAGAGGTTTCTTCTTCTTGTTAACGGGAGTGGACTCTGGTCTGGCTCCATCACATCCGTCCCCCTCACTTGCCATCTGGGACGAGTCCTGAGCAGACGAGAAAAAAGAGGAACTGCTTCTGCAAGGGCTTTGAGAACGTCCTCGAAATCTGTCTCACCTGGGCTGCCCGTCCTGCGGCGAGTGGCCGTTACTGAGACAGTGATGACCCAGAATAGTCAGCTCCCCACAAAATGCAGACTCCTAGATGACTGAGCCACACACGCACACAAAGGAGGGCAGATAATTGATCTGCAGCACAGTTTCCTTTGCTTTCATGCAAACATTCTGAGATTTTAGTCAAATTCCGAGTACACCAGTGGGTGAGAACGTGTTGTGTCACCCGTGTCCTGGTAGAGGAAACCACCTCTCCCCAAGGGCAGGGGGCTGGGTTGGAGACCCAGGGACCCCAGGAGGGAGATCTGGAACCAGGGAGGTTCAGATCCTGGGTCCAGGAAAGTCTCCCCACCATCCCTGGCCTTGGGGTCCTCATCTGTGACGTGGCCTGGGGTTAACAAGACTGTCTGGATGGCAGTAGGGATTGAATGAGGAACGTGTGTCAGGCACTCACTGCGGCGGCTAGCCTATGGAAAGTTCTCTATAAATGGTAGTTGGGATTATTATGGTGACTTTAATTACAATGATTGGAGTGGACAGAAGTCTCCAGTGCTCCCAGGAAGACCTGGTGACTGTGTTCCAACCTCAAGTTCTGCCCAGAACACCAAGCGTTGGGGCCTTACCTCTTCCCGCAAGGATATGGTGAGCAATTTGTCCCAGTTTGCCCAGGACTTCCTGGTTTTAGCACTGAAAGTCCCTCATGGCAGGAAACCCCTCAGTCCCAGGCAAACCAAGCCAGCCGGTCACACTGTCAAGGAGTCTCCTTGGGAGGTAGAATCATTCCAAAGAGACTCAGGGTTATGCAAACCATGCCACATGCCAGCCAGCAGGGGCCAATGCCTGGGGCCGAGGAGAGGTCGTGGTGGCCAGTGGCTGGGGGCCCAGCCCAAGGCACGAGGGCCGCTCAACAGAGGGGCATTGTCGGTTCCGCAGGCAGAGCCAGCTGTGCTCAGAGCGGGGTCTGCACTGAGCTGGGGACAGAGGCGGGGGACAGGGGGTGGGGGAAGGAGACTCCTCAGGACAATGGCTGGACTGTTCCCACCAAGAAATCCATCTGCCTGGAGCTGACCCAAACTTCCAGAAAGAGGCCCAGGATAGAGACACATTGTGAATCACAGGCCACATTGGGAGGGAGAGAGCTACTGGCAGATGGACCAGAACGTGTCTTCCAACCCAACCCTGGCCGGGTGCCCACTCCTGCCCCAGACCCTGGTGGAGCCCCCCAGCCGTCCCCAGCCCTGGAAAAGCTTCAGCTGTGCTGCTTCCAAAGACAAGTTGGCTTCTAGGCCTGACATCTCTCCCTGAGCATCAGTTCAAGTGCAGCCTGGGGCATGTGGGCGTGGGAGGGCCCCAGTGCCCGGGGAAGAATGTTTTAATTATACCGATCCATCTGATCTACTCGGTAACTGGGCACACGCTGTTGTTTCTGGGCGAGCAGGACCTCACTTTCTGTTCCTTGGGACTGTCTGAATTTTTCCACCTCATTTCTTGGACACTCCCCCACCCCCACCCTCGCTGCAAGGGAGGAGGAGGTGAGATATCATTTCTTTGCCTTCTGTTCAGAAGCTGTTCGATGAAAAGGTCCTGAATTTTGCTATAAGAGGTTCACAGATTCTCATACCCGTAATACCAGCAGGTCCCAGCGGTGTTACCCGTAGTTACCAAGGTTGCTGGAGTTACTGAGGCTGTGTTGTTGCCAAAGACCCCGTGGCATGGGTATTAATATCCCCCATTTAACGGATGAGTAAACTGAGGCTCAGGGAAGTTAAGTGAATTCCCTGAGGTTTCACAGCTCGTAAAGCCAGAGCAGTATTTGAACCAAGGCCTCTCTGACAGTGAAAACCATAACCACTAAGGTAACCGCCCTCAGTGAGATTTATAACCAGGGTCTAGCACATTGTCCTGCAGGAAAACCCATCCCAAGCCCAGGCTTCGTGCTGCATCCATTCATTTCACACGTTTCAATCAAGCGCCTTGTCTGTGCCAGGACCATTCTGCTTACATGTTCTCACCCTTGGGTAACTGGTCGTTAACCATTATCTTTGTTGTTGAAAGCACTGAGTGGAGCTTGACTCTGCCCTTCCAGCTCTGCAGGGCATAAAGAAACTCCTGGAACTGCACAGGGTCCTACCTGCGTGCCTTTGCCAACGCAAGTATCTCTTCTCCCCAGCGCACCCACCTCTGCCTCCCCGCGAGGGCATTTCAAAGAGTCAAGGCCGCCTTCCTCCGCTCGGTGCTTCCCACCCCGCCTGCCCCTGCCCTGAGTAACCAGCCTGGATCTCACCCGCAGCTGCCGTTATGACACTTCCCACATCCGCTCTATCTCACCATCGGCCATGCACGGCTCCGAGACGGAGACGCTGCATCTCAGCCCCCTCTGTCTCCCCCCGGAAGGTCTTGCCCACGCTGGTCACAGAATAGTCTTTCAGTCCATCTGCTCTCCATCAGCCTGAAAATTGCCATCGTCCTCTCCCACAGGGAGTGGTCCAGGAGCCCCTGGTTCGTTCAGTAGACATTTATTAAACACGACCATGTGCCAAGTGGGCCCTGGGCCCCCCGGCCCTGTCTCTGCCCTCGTACAGTCACCCCTGCCGTTAGCGAAGCTGTGATGGGGAAGGGCAGGGGCTGCGGCAGCTCCAAATCGAGCCCTGGCTTAGTCTTTGGGGGATCCGGGCAGGATAACTGAGAGTGACACAAATTAAGGCCTGTAGGAAGGAGGGACACAGCTGTCCAAGCAGAGGGAACGGCACACGACCAGCTGGGCGATCTCCGTGGGGCCGGTGCACTGGAGAAAGCTGCCTTTCCTCCCAGCCACGAGAACGGACGGCCAGAGACCCAGGCCTTTGTCTTTGCACCAACGTGCCTTCGTTATATGGAGGGGAATTTGGGGTACAAATGAGTACATTTGTGTTTCATTTATACAGAGGGGATTGGAGCTCAGAATTCAGAATTGGACGTGAATTTGAGTCCCAGCTCAGCCACTTACTGGCTATGTGACTTTGGATAAGCCATTCCTCCTTTCTGAAACTCAGTTTCCTCATCTGTGAAATGGGAACAATAATATCCTTCCCCAACACCACTAACTGTTTAGTTACCACCTGCTATGGTTTCATCCGTGCCTTTCATGAGCGAGCTTGCTCCTTTTATCGATGAGGAGGCCAGAAGCCAGAGAGGGTGTCTGGTGCCGCGCCACACAGCCCGAGCACAGCAGTGCCAGATGGTGACAATGACCGGGCCATGGCCATTCTGGGGGCATTTTCTGCTTACGCGTTTCTCTTTGTGTCTAGAGGAAAAGTCACTCTGCTCTCTTGTCCCCATCAGTGACCCCACCCCACCAACCTCTTCCTCGTGGGGTGGGGGCCTGACGT
Source organism: Propithecus coquereli (assembly GCF_000956105.1). Classification (NCBI taxonomy): domain Eukaryota; kingdom Metazoa; phylum Chordata; class Mammalia; order Primates; family Indriidae; genus Propithecus; species Propithecus coquereli. Next base: position 944,427 of record NW_012153840.1, read on the forward strand.
TGGTCCTGTTCCCCCCAGACCCGTTCTTCGGCCAGCGCTACATCCACATCCTGGGCCGGCGGAAGCTCTACCACGTGGTCAAGTACACGGGCGGCTCCGCGGAGCTGCTGTTCTTCGTGGAAGGCCTCCGCTTCCCCGACGAGGGCTTCTCGGGCCTGGTCTCCATCCACGTCAGCCTGCTGGAATATATGGCCCAGGTGAGGGCTCCGGGCCTCCTGGGGCCAGGGTGGGGCTCTTATCAGCAGGCCACTCCCAGAACCCCACACCGTGCTCCACTCCCCTCAAAGCACCGAGGTGAGGGGGCCAGGATAGGAGACCTCGATGCCCCCTCAGCCCATGCAGAGCTGCCAGGGTCCTCTGAGCTGTGCTCCTGGGTCCTGCGCCTCACCGCACCTGCTCCCCTGTGGGCCACGTTTCCTGACACTCTCCACACCTGGGCCCTGGTCTGCCCCGTGCCCTGCCTAGTTCTGTGGCAGAGTCCCCATGGTGGGCACAAGGCTCTAACTAGGACACATGTGTTAGGTTTGTTGACCACCTACTGTGTGCCCTGTTCTCCCTGCCCCAGACTCACCCCTTACCCCCACTGTGGGTTATACCCACGCTGACCACAGGCGAACCTCAAATCCCGGTTTCAGGTTGTGCCCTACCCTGTGGCCAGCCATCTCAGCCAGCCTTGCTCCTGCTTTGCGGGGAGCTGGATGAAGAGTAGAGCCCCTGCCCCTCTAGAGAATCCCACTTGCTTAGGGTGTGTCTTGCACACGAGAAACTCCCATCACAAAGACCTTTTGCACCCAGACCTGACCCCAGCCTCTCGGGCCCACCCTGTTTCTCTCAGACAGGACCTGGCTGCTGTCCTGGACCCAGGAGCCCCGCCCCCCATCTTTACCCCTGGGCCACCGCAGGGCAGGACCCACGGACTCCGTAGAAGGGCGAGGCTGGGTCTAGCGCAGATTTACGAGAATGGGCTCTGGAACCATGAGACTTTGGTCTCTGGTTTAACCTCCCTGTGCCCTAGTTTCCGCATCTGTAAACCAGAAAGGACCAAAACGTCTGCTGCCGGGCGGCTGTGAACAAACAAACTTGCAAAGTCCTCACTCGCAAAGCACCCCCAAGCTCCCCAGGAAGGGAAAAAGGCAGAAAAGGCAAAGCTGTCAGGATGGGGGCTGGAGAGGGGGCTTCTCCTGATTCCCCCAGTCCTAGGGCAGCCTGGTCCCCCCAGGATCTCTCAGGCCCCTCCAGCGGGCACCAGCAGAGACCCCGCAGGCAGAACGGGGCAGGAAAGGCCAGCCATGTCCCCTGTCCCATGCCCCATCCTCCCGCCAAGGGAGGGGCCCATTCCCCACAGCTTTTCAAAGCCAGCCCCACAAAGGAACCCTAGAATCACATCTCATTTTCCTTCAGATTCCTGGGAAGCTGCCTAAATCATTCCTTAAAACAAAGAACAGTTTGGACATAGCAAAATTGATCCCAAACGACACTGAAATGCTCACACATAGAAGGTCTGGGGTTGGCTCAGCCATCATGTGGCCCGATTTCAGGAGGACTCTGGCGGGGCGAGATTGGACCATGGTCGAGTGTGAGCTCAGCGGCTACATTTCCTGGGGGTAAAGGCCGGCTCTGCCACCCACTAACTGTGTGGTCTTGGACAGTTACTTAACAGTTCTGTGACTCAGTTTCCCCATCCGAAAGTGAGGATTAGAATAGGGTCTACCCCCTGGGGTGGCTGTAAGGCAGAAATGAGTTGGCGCGTGTGCAGATACTTAGCACGGCCCGGCACACAGGAAGTGCTCAGGAAACGTACTGTTGTCATCAGTTTCACTGCTTTGGAAGGCAGGAAGAGAAGACCCCTTGGGGAGATTTTTTTTTTATCCCTCCCTTCTCTCCCATGTCTAGGAGATTCCACTGACACCCATCTTCACGGACACCGTGATGTTCCGGATTGCACCGTGGATCATGACCCCCAACATCCTGCCTCCCGTGTCGGTGTACGTGTGCTGGTAAGCGGTGGCCATAGCCCAGAGAGTCAACGCAGCAGCGTGGCCTAGAGCCGGGACTTCAGGGTCAGATGGATCTGAGTTCAGTTCCAGGCTCCATCACTTACCTGCTGTGTGACCTTGAGCAACTCACTTGGCCTCTCTGTGCCTCACTTTCTCTGAAATGCCCGTATCATAGAGTCACGGTGAGGATGAAATGAGATGAAAGTGGCAAAGCATCCGTCCAGTGTCCTGGCACGGAGTGTGTGCTCTAAAAATAGTAACTGCCATTTCTTTTCTCTTGCTTAACTCCCAACCATGCAGTTGGGCACCTCCCATGCAGTGGATATTCAGTTCATCTTACTGAGTAAGAAAACATTTATTGAACACCTATTAGGGGCTAGGTGCACAGCAAGGTGAGAAGCGAGTGGCTGTAGGTAGCTGGCCGGGAGCCCTGAAAGGAACCCCTGAGGTCCGTGGGCCCAGCCCATCCTCGTGCCAGGCATGGCTCTTTTCTGAAAATCAGGGGATTCAGAGATGTCAGGCTTTGAGACAGGTGGGGAGAGAGTTCCCCTCCTCGTTTTATTTGCTCATGACCTTGACACACACCACATGAGCGGTGGGCTTCCTTGGCCCTCGATTCCAGTGGCTTTTACAAAAGGGACCATGAACATAGGTGTGGCCTCATCTGCCCAGCACGGCCCAGAGCTGCCAGCTGCTATCACCACCTGGGATGGGGGGTCACCTTGTCGCTCCTCACCCCTCCTCCTGGCCTCCCCCTCTTCCCCAAACTTCTCAGCATGAAGGACAATTACCTGTTCCTGAAAGAGGTGAAGAACCTGGTGGAGAAAACCAACTGCGAGCTGAAGGTCTGCTTCCAGTACATAAACCGGGGCGACCGCTGGATCCAGGTGAGCAGCCCGGGCCCCGGTGGTGAGGACGTGGCCCGGGGGTCGGGCGAGAGGAGCTGGCTTAGCAGAAACCGCCGGCGCCCACAGCTCCACGGGCGGGAATCCTGTCCGCTCACACCCGCACACGCGCGCACACACACATACACGTAGCGGGCCAGGCAGATCCGTGCGGTGTTGCGTCTCGTGGTAGCAAAAGACCGTGAAACAGCCTAAATGCCCACCCACGGGGGACCGGCGACAGCCTTCCCGTGGAGTTCTGTGCAGCAGCTGAAAGGAAGGAAGCTGATCTATAAACATGGATACGGAACACGCTTCCAGTTAAGTTGTTACTCGAAGGAAAATACATCCAGGATGCTGCCATTTATGTTTTTTGAAATGAGGCCCATATCCGTAAGAAACGTGCTTGTGACGTGCAGAGACTGCCTGCGGGGAGGTGCGCTGCCACCGTTGGCTTGAGGGGAGGAGGATGGGGGACCACGAGACAGGGCATGAGGGACCCTCAGTTCTCTTCTGGGTCCGAGTTGTCCGACCCGTGCACAGGGGACCTGTTTGTTCCCAGCCCCTCCCCCACCCTCTCAGGCTGACCACGTTCCCAGGCCCCTCTGACAGCTCTCCCTGGTGTCCCCCCAGGATGAAATTGAGTTTGGCTACATCGAGGCCCCCCACAAAGGCTTCCCCGTGGTGCTGGACTCCCCCCGAGATGGAAACCTGAAGGATTTCCCCGTGAAGCAGCTCCTGGTGAGACACTGGGGGCCACTTGGGGTTGGGGGTGATCCCCGGGGACTTTTATGGGACAGAGAGGTCAGGAGACCGACTGCCCAGGACCTCTGCTTCCCTCATCTGCAAAACGGTCAGTTGCAACAGCGGCCCTGAGGCCCTTTCCTGCTCTGATAACTGATGTTTTAGAAACCATGGGCAGCTTTCTTGTAGGAGATGGGAAGTGTGGGGGCAGGGCGAGACCTGATTCCAGAGGTCCGACCAGCCTGTCATCCCAGCGCTTTGGGAGGCCCAG
>NW_012153840.1:949167-954307 GCF_000956105.1 Propithecus coquereli
AAAAAAAAAAAAAACACCATCTGACTCCAATTCCAGAGGCCATTCTCACTCCCCACTTTTGCCCTCCATGACCTACTGCTTGAGGCAGGGCTGAAATCAGTCTCTCTTGTGTCCTCACCCTTGTTCCCTGAACAGGCTGAGACAGGCTTGGACAGAGCATGACACAGACAGGGGGAGGTCAGGGGGCTTTCCCAAGGTCACACGCAGGACAACCTCCCTGTTAGGTGTTAGGGCTGCTCAGAGGTGACCTGTTGCCAGGTTCACACCTGTTCTTGAGGACATTTGCTCACCTGGTCCCCTCATCACAGGGAGATGATGGAGCCAATGGTGTGAGCCTAAAGTTCTGGAATGTCAGAGGGACCTGGCTTCAAGTCCTATTCCACCCCTTAGCAGCAGTATGACCTTGGCAAGCGACTTAACCTCCGCAAGCCTCAACTTGCTCACCTGTACAATGGGGATAGAAATGCTATCAGTCTCACAGGATTTGTAAAAATTAAAAGCATTCTATAAGGCATCGGTGCCATGCCTGGTACAATAACCATTACAAGCTGTTGTTATGGTTATCATCCTGTAGCCCTGGACACTGTCCTTGGAGAGCTTATTATCCACTTTCCCCAGTGCTGTGAGGAGTAGAGTCAAACCAGCAGTCAGCAGCAGGTGCCACAGGCACGAGAACCAAGAACCCCTCGGGTCACCACCTGCTTTCAGTGTTCCAGGCTGGCCTGGTTCCGAGCCCTTGGCTACATTATTCTGGAAGCTCCGTGCTTTGTGCCTGCCCACCTGTGCAGTGCTGCAAAGCCCCCACTGCCCCAGTCTCAGCAGGCCCCCACATCGCCAGCTGGGGCCCTCAGGTGAAAAAGCACTAAGTTGCAGCCGTCTGCCCCAGAGGCTCAGCTGTCCCTGGAGCCTCTCAGCTGAGCCGGGAGAAGCCACATCCTCCCACTCCACTGGATTTTTCTCAGGCAAGCTTAGTCTCAGCCCCAGAGCAAGCGCCCAAACAAGATCCCTACATTTGTACCCAAAATATTGTGAAAGAAACTTTAAAATCCAGTGGGTCAATGGGGTTATGTCCTGTGTGCCAACTCCAATTTGTTGGCGCTCTATGCTAAGAAGGATTCAGAGGCTGCTTCTGGGCTCAGTGGGCAAGTATGGCCAGTGGGGAACGGGTTGGGTGGTGGCATGTGTATCCACATCTGCTGTTCTCGCATGTATTGGTCAGCTTTCACTAGGTAAGGCTGCAGTGACAAACAGCCCCAGAATCTCAATGGCGGACAACAGCAAAGCCCTGTTTCTTGCGCACATTCCGTGTTAACTGCTGGCTGGTCATCTGTGGCTCTGCTTCCTCACGCCTTCCTCATTCTAGAGCCCAGGTGGCAGGAGCAGCCCCACTCTGGGAAAAGCCATGCTCCTAGCACAGGGAGAAAAGAGAGTTGGCAGACACACGCAGTGGCTCTTCTGGCTCCTGCTCTAAACTGGCATGCGTCGTCCCTTCTGCTCATGTTTCATTGGCCACAGCAAGTCACCTGAGACCAAGTCTGACACTGGGAAGTACATTCCTTTCACAGGGAGGCACAAGAAGTCATACAGCAGTGGCTTAGCGTGCAAAATTCTCTGCGAAAGGGGTAGCAAATCTCAGGAATGATAATACAGTCTACCACCCTGCCTCGGGTCACCTAATCTGATGCCGCTTTTACAGATGAGGAGACTGAGCGTCAGAGAAATTCAGAGACGAGCAGAAGCGTCCCTGGCACACAATGAGGACTAATCCTGAAATCACCAACACGTAGCTGTGTGTGGGAGATAGTTAGAGGCACACACAGAGACCCAGAGGCGCACACACTCACACTCATACTCGCACACACCAAGGTGCTCACACACTCAGCCTCCCCCTGCCCAGGGCCCTGCCCTTTGGTAGAAATAGGAAGACCGTGGGCCACCCTCCTGGAGACCGAGTGCCAGACCAAAGGGAGTACAAGAGTGGCCCTCAGAGGGTGTCCGGCTTGGGGGCTGAGCACCCTGGCTGCAGAAGACTAATGGCAGGTGTGTGCCCTCTGCCTAGGGCCCAGATTTCGGCTATGTGACCCGGGAGCCGCTCTTTGAGCCTGTCACCAGCCTTGATTCCTTTGGGAACCTGGAGGTCAGTCCCCCTGTGACTGTGAACGGCAAGACATACCCGCTTGGCCGGATCCTCATCGGAAGCAGCTTTCCTCTGTAAGAGAAGCCATGGTGGGCTGGGGGCAGCAGGAGTGGGGAGGTAATTATTTCTCTTTAGCAGCGGCCTGGGTTACTCACACACAGAGACAGTGGCTGGGAGAATTGCCCCCTCCCGCGACTTTCTGTTAAGATATGGACACTCTTGGAAAGAAAAACAAATTAGCTTTTACATCTTAGTGGGAATTAGGAACAAATCTCTCCCCCAAATGGGAGGGTGTATGATGAGATTATACACCAGGTGGGGAAGGGATGGAGGAGTCCAGGGAAGGACTACCAAGAGAGGATGAGTGGGAGCATACCAGCGAATCCTCAGGGGTGCCCATACATAAAAGAGACATTAGAAACATGGCCCTACCCCAAAAGCATGAGTCCCTGGCTCCCTGGCCTGTCCACGATGCCCTTACTCCCTGCCCAGTTAACCCACCAGCCAATGAAAAGGCAGATTCTTCCTTGTCAGGGCAGTTACTGGGGAGAGCATAACACCTCAGGTTCACAAAAGGGCTGCCAGGAACCTGCACATGGGCATTCAGCCAGGATTTGGTCACCAAGTCCCTCTGAGCCTCATGGGATGCTCTATCTTCTGGGAGGAGGCCACTGGCTCAGGCAGTGACCATTGCCCACTCTCCCCTCTTCCCTCCACTTGATGGTCACTCATTCATTCAGCACCTGTTTTCTGAGCACCAGCCAAGTGCCAGGCCCTGTGTCAGGCAGGAAGCCCAGCCTCTGCCTTCAAGGAGACAGCGGAGGTCACAGATATGCAAATAGACCCTAATGAAACAGAGAGGTGAACAGAGAAAGAAAGAGTGACAGGGAAGAAGTCAGAGAAGCCCAAGGAGGGGCCCTAACCCCTTGGGGAGTTTAGAGAGGGCTCCTTAGAGACAAATATTTATTGAGGACTTGCCTTGTGCCAGGCGCTGTCCTAGGCTCTGGGGATACAGCAGTGACCAGAACAGACAAAGTCCCAGCTCTCAGGGAGTTCACAGTCAGGTAAGGGGAGTGCAGAAAATAAACACAGAAGCAGGTAAACAAGACGATTCCGAGTGCTGCTGAGTGCAAGGAAGAAGACCAAACGCGGTACCGTGCTGAAGTTCCTGAGGCAGGGGCACCCGGGCTGTTGTGGTTTTGAGGAAGGGACTTGGAGTTGAGGCTTGGATGGTGAGGAGAAGGAGGCAGCCATCAGAAGATCAGAGGGGAAGAGCATTCCAAACAGGGGGGAACAGCAAGGCCAAAGCCCTGCAGTGGTGACAAGCGCAGCGGGTGGCTAGAGCAGACAGAGCAGGAGGAAGGACGGGAGGTGAGGTAGCAGGGCCAGGCAGGGGCCAGATAGAAAGGCATCTGTTGACCACTATAAGGACCATGGGTTATATTCTGAGGGCACTGGAGAGATTGAAGACCTTGGGGACTCTAGACGTGAGAAAGGGCTTCCTGGAGGAGGTGTCTCTTGAACTGATTAAAGTGAGTCCAAGTTAATGCAGCAAAGAAGCACATGGGCGAGGGCAGATTTTGGAGCCAACCTGTGCCCTATCCCCCTCCAGCAGTCCAGACAGGACTTGTGTGCACAGAGGATGGCCTCCCATACTCACTGGCACCCCGGGAACTGACACCCGGCCTCCACACCCTTCACACGGGCAGTGGCTGCAATGAACACCTCTTTCCCATTGGGCTCAAACGCCTTCCTGCCCGAGCCAGGGTCTCTCCGCCCAGCTCAGGCTCCTTCCTGTGACTTCTCTGCTGATGCTACCCTGGGTTTAGGCTGGGTTCCAGAAGTCGAACTCATCCTGCAGGCCTCTGGCGGGGCAGGCACGGTGGGCAACCTTCCAAAGGGCCACCTCCCTTCCAACCCTGCTCCAGGTCTGGCGGGCGGCGGATGACCCAGGTGGTGCGCGACTTCCTGCAGGCCCAGCAGGTGCAGGCGCCCGTGGAGCTCTACTCAGACTGGCTGACCGTGGGCCATGTGGACGAGTTCATGACCTTCGTCCCCATCCCAGGCACAAAGGTGAGCCAGCCCCTGAGGCTGGAGTGAATAGGATAGTGGCGCACCCATGCACTACCAGCCCTTGCCAGCAGAGGGGGATCTAGAGGAACAGGATAACATACAGGAAGAAGGAAGTAGGAAGTAGGCTGAAGCTGGTTTGCATGTTGTTGATGTGGCAGGTAAATTTTTAATGCAAAAACTCCAGAATATTAGCAACTGCATGTGTAATCAATATATAAATTATTAATAAGAGATTTTATATCCTAAATCCTAAAAATCCAGTGAGCGGCCAGGTACGGTGGCTCACACCTGTAATCTCAGTACTTTGGCAGGTCAAGGCAGGAAGATCACTTAAACCCAGGAGTTCAATGTTACAGTGAGCTATGATCGTACCACTGCACTCCAGCCTGGGTGGCACAGTGAGGCCCTGTCTTAAAATTTAAAAAAAAAAAAAAAAAATCTGGTGAGTATTCTACTCTTACAGTACATCTTAGTTTGGACTAGCAGTTCCAGTATTCAGTAGTCACACAAGGCTGGTGGCTGTAACGCTCTAGAGAGTCACGGGTATGGGCCTGCAGCTCTGAAAAGAGGGTCTTTGATTTTCTGAAGTGAAAGGAACGGCTGTGTCTTCATACCCTGAACACTGTGCACGTGGCCTGGCTTCTTGGCATCTTAGGGAGGTTCTTCCATTCCGTCCAAGGCCACCTTTGGCTCTGATCTTTGTTTGGCCTGAGGGCGTTGCCGGGGCAGAGGGAGGGTAGAAATATTTCTCCGAAACAAAGAAAACCCTCCCCAGCAGCCTTCGCCACTCGGCACGGGAGGCTCGAGACGATGTGCAGGCAGCTCCGGGTCCTCGGGCAGGACTCCCTCTTGCTCCTCGGCCACCATCCCTCCTGACACTGTCCCTCTGGTCTCTCTCCCAGCAATTTCGGCTGCTCATGGCCAGCACCT
>NW_012153840.1:957287-965361 GCF_000956105.1 Propithecus coquereli
CCTGGGAGGGGCGAGGCTCACAGCCTCACATGCTCGGGGCTTCTGTGGAGAATGGCCAAGGGCTCCGGGGTTCCCAGAGCGCATCAGCACAGGGAAAGGCTCAACAAGCGGTTGGTCAGCTGCCTTGCTTTGCTCCTGGGCTGGAGCTCGAGGGCAAAGGAGTGACAAAGCCGGGATGTGCAGGTCAGCAGAGACTGGAAGCAAACAGGAGACTGGGAAGGAAGGCATGCCGGCAGTGCCAAAGAGCCAAGAGCTCCGTTAGACCAGAGCCCATAATGTGTGGGGAAGACACGCCCCTGTGAAAGATGTTGAAAGCTACAGACTTGCTCTCCAGAAAAATGCTTGTGCGAACATATGCCCTGAGCCTTGACTAGTTTTAGGAGATCACAGATCTCTGCTTTTGAATCCCTAAGTCTCAAAGATTGCATCCAGATGTAGAAACCAGTCATATTTTTAAGAATGAAATCTCTATGTATTTGCATGGGCATACTTTACAGGATGAAGTTTTAAAAAATTAGAAAGCAGAAAACTCACTTCAAACCGGTTTACACAAAAAGGCATGATTGGCTCATGTAAGTGTAAAGTCCAGCAGTGGTGTGGATTTCAGGCACAGGTTGATCAGGGCTCCAACTCCATTTCTCTACACTTATTGGGCTCTGCAGGTACTCTTGTGGTTGGAACATGGTTGCAACAATTCAAGACCTTATATCTACCCAGCACACTATCCTCAAAGAGAAAGGTCTTATATGCCCCCAACAATTGACCAAGAACTTGCAGCTCACTGATTAGGCCAACCTGAACCAATTACTGTGGCCACAGAAATTCCATATTGATCGGATTAATCCTGGGTTGCCACCCATGCCTGAGCCAATCACTGGGGCAAGGAGGCAGAGGCAAGAGTCTATTAGTTACCTTTCCCCTGGAGGTGGGGGGTGGGACACCATGGGGGCAGGGGGTAGAATGGGTGCAGCGGAGACAGTGCAAGGCGCACCAAAGTTCACAGAATGCCTCGCTGGCTATTTGGAAGTTGACTTCATTATAACTGTCCCCTCCATGGTCATTTCTTGGCATCGGATAGATCTGAGGTCACATTGTGGCCCTCCACTTTTGGCTGCAGGGCTGTGGACAACTCATGAAGATTGTCTTTGGTTCCCTCATCTCTAAAGAGGGGACGACAATACTGTCCACATCACGGGGCTGAAGCTTAAATAAGTAATCCACGTGAAGCGCTTAGAACAGTGCCAAGCACTTGTGCTTATCAGCTTTTGTTATCACCAGAAGCATCATCGGTGTTATTCTCACCCCATGGGGTGGCCTGAGGAGTCTCTGAGATGCTGTGTGGGGAGCACAGAGCATGGGCTCTGGCTCTAGGGAGTGCTCCATAAATGACAGCTGCTGCTATTATTTCTGTGACCTTCCTTGGCCCGGTTATTGCTATCTCTGCTTCCCCAAGCCCCAGTGGAAGGGGCCTGGGAGCAGTGGCAGAGGTGCCAGCTGGATGCTGGAAGTCTCCCCGGAGTGCTGGGACCTGGCCTGATGCTGCAGACAGGATGGGGTTGGCAAGGTGGCAGGTGTGTGTCCCCTAACCCACGGTCATCCCCTTGTCCCCCACCCAGCGCTGCTTGGACTGGAACCGCGACATCCTCAAGAAGGAGCTGGGACTGACGGAGGATGACATCATTGACCTGCCCGCTCTGTTCAAGATGGACGAGGGCCGCCAGGCCAGAGCCTTCTTCCCAAACATGGTGAGGCCCTCCAGCCCCTGACCCTCACCTGCACCAGGTAGGGGGCAGCTGGATCCAGAGGGACCCGTTGGCTGAGGCTGTCCAATCGGGAGGCCCAGGTCCCAGTCCTGGCTGAGCCGCTGTGTGGCCTCACCCCAGGCACTTGCCCTCTCTGGGCCTCCACTTCTTCCTCCTAGGGGCGACATGCTTGTCCTAGCTGCCTCACTCGAGTAGCAGGAATCCTTCTCCTTAACAGATAGGAAAGTGCTCTGTAAAAGGACAAAAGTCCTTTATGTACAGGAGGGATTCATGTTACATACAGGGGAGTCTTCCAAGGGAGAGAAAGAGGGTAGAACAGCACACACATACACAGAAAAACATACATATACATGTATATACATGTGCACACACATATATACATGTACACACCAATGCACATACACGTACCCACATGTGTGCATACATTCATACACACATGTAAATGTACACCCTGATGCAAGCACACATAGCTGTGTGTGCATACATGTACATACACATGTGCATGCTTTTGCACACACACACATGCAGAGGCTGACTGCCTGCTTTTGCACTCCAGCTCTGCCATGTATGAGTTGCTCGGCCGCCTCGGTGCCTCAGTTTCCTTATCTATAAATAGGGGATGATCACAGTATGTACTTCAGAGGGTTGTTGTGCGGGTTCAGCGAGCTTGGAACGGAGCCAGGCACGTGGTAGGAACTCACTAAATGGAGCTGTCGCCATGGCGATCCCCTCACAGGTGAACATGATCGTACTGGACAAGGACCTGGGCATCCCCAAGCCGTTCGGGCCCCAGGTTGAGGACGTGTGCTGCCTGGAGACACACGTGCGCGCCCTGCTGGAGCCCCTGGGCCTCTACTGCACCTTCATCGACGACATCTCGGCCTACCACAAGTTTCTGGGGGAAGTCCACTGCGGCACCAACGTGCGCAGGAAGCCCTTCGCCTTCAAGTGGTGGCACATGGTGCCGTGACCTGCAGGGGCCCTGGTGCTCCCTCCCCCGGAGTTCTCCAGACCCCTCGTGCCCAGAGCCTTTCTGCCCCACGGGGAGACCTTCAGGAAGTAGGGTGGGACTTGGAGAATCTGGGCCTTGCCCTCCCTGAGAAGGGCCTCAGTGTCCCCCAAAGCCATCCCCAGGGAGCCTCAACTCCGTCCTTCCTGAGAATAGCTGGGCCGGTGTCTGTGTAGCCCTGGCATGAGAAACCAAACACACCCAACCCTGTACCCAAACCATTCCCCGAAGAGTTCTTAGTCTCCAGTCTAACACTGAGTGTGGGGAGAAGGGAGGGAGATTCTGGGGTTGCCAGTTCTTCCAATGCCCCATGGTCAAGGCAGAACACATAAGAAGGGACCCTGGGACCCCAGACGTACTTTGACCTGCCATTGTCATTTCAAACCCACCTCCCTCGGGGCTCTAGGTGGCCACTGCCAATTATTCATTCCTCACCGGCCTCTCTCAAACCCTTTGTCTTTCTCTCTGCTGCGTAGGCACCGCTGGCTAGCGCTCCCCACTCCCTGAGGGTCCAATCATTTACCTTAGAACCTTCCCTGGAAGTAGATTTCGTCAGAGCAGGTTTCTCATTTGCAAGATGCTTTTAGCCCCTTTTTCTTGGATGTAGGCTCCCCACATGCATGCGGGTTTCTCCCCAGACCGGCATCCCTGTGGCCTGAGTGCGGTGTGTAGGCAAGGATGCCCCAGCCAGCTATAGCCACCTTCTCTGGCCTGGCCCTTCAGTCTCTGTAAGTCCCCGACCTCCCTCCTCCCACTGCCTCGACTTCTATCCGTGTGCCGTCTCTCCAGGCAGCTAGGCAAGAACTTCTTCACCACCAGCCGGATTCAGATTGTCCCCAGGGCATAATAAATGACCTCCTCCCCAGACATCGACAGCGCACATAAGGACCTGGCCTGCCCTCCAACCCAACAGCCAGTTCAGGGCCAGCTGCCGGCCTCAGAGACGGTTTGATTATCCCACTGAAATTCACCCGTGCATTTGCCAAAGACCCTCTCATTCGGACATGTCCGGATCTGTTCCCTGGCTCCAACTGAAAAGACTCAGTTTCCATTTTTTAAAGTGCCTTTAGGACCAGGAGAATAAGTAAATTATAATTCCACTTTGAAGATTAAAAAGAACCAACCAACTTATAATCAATGAAAAGGTGATAAATTTATAGTCTTGGGGGAACAGGATTTTCATTTTGGATCATTTCGTTCAGCCATTGAACAAACATTTGTTGCCTGCCTGCTAAGCGCCAGGCACAGTGTTCGGCTCTGTGAATGCAGTGGTCCGTAGCAAATTGGACCTGGTCCCTCCCTGCATGAATCAGTCAGTTCCAATATGCAAAGCCCATGTTTAAATGGCCAGCATCTGCCCCTTCAGTGATGTGCTCTTTAGAAATGCCAGTCCACTATATTCAGGAATTGCACAGGGCACAAAGCTTCCTGCAAGCCCCTGTCTTGGTGAAATGGGAGGGGAGGTCTTCTTTAAACAGGTCCCCTTCCCCAGTCCCCAAAACCTTCAGAAGCTGTTGTCCCTGCTCTGGGGACAGTGACTCCCGCCTTTGGAGGCCAAAGCCCCAGATCTTCTCTCCAGCCCCAGAGCTGCAAACACCAAGTGCCTATTTGAGGGTGTTTATCTGGAGACTTAGTTGGTCATGTGTGTGTGTTTGGTTACTGTGGGTTTATGGGCTTTCTTTGATTTTTTTCTAATCATTAGGGGAAGTGAGTGCCCCGCGTGTGGAGACAGTGTGTCTTTATAGATTTTTCTAAAGCTCTCCCCGTTGGTAGGTCAGTAATTTCTGATGTTTCTGGAGCCCCCAGGACTCAGACACCCGCTTCCATCCCAGTTGCCCACCCAGTGTGACGACCCTTGGTGTGGACCTGCCCCTGTGGACTCATCGCTCTTCCCCACCCCCACTTTCTATAAACGTAGGCCTAGAACACGCATCTGTGTTGCAAAACTCAGCTAAGTTCCTGTTTCCATCTTTATTTGGACACGTTTTATGTAAGAGGGCAGGGGCTGTGAAGATGGCAAGAAGCAGAACATAGTTTCAACTTTCTGGCAAAGAGGCCGTGATGGAGATCAAAGATGTGTGGGGAAGAGCCTGAGAAAAGAGCAATAAAAAAAAAATGGTCCAAGGGGGAGTCAAGTGGCTGTTGGCGTGATGTTCTTTGCTGCTTCGTAGACGTGGCTGGGGGCGAGGCAGGCCACACATGGGCCCTCTCCTGATCCTGCAGCCCCTGCTGGCCCGGGTGCAGGGTCTGGGCTCTCAGCAAGGGTATCTCTAGGGTTGGAATCCCATACACACTCAGTGGTCAACGTCAAGAGCAAGACCCACAATAAAGTCTAACTATGTTTGTCTGGTGGGGTTCCCGAAAAGCAGACCTCGAGATGAGCACTTGGGAACAAGTGATTTATTAAGAAAGTTCCTCCAGGAGAAGCCAGCATGGGAACTGAGGGAGCAGGACAGGGAAGGGAAAGAAGCCAAACAAGGGTGTGATTTCAGGTGAAGCCTCAGCCCGATCCCTGGAGAGCCCTGGAGAGCTCTGGAGCACAAATGGCACTGCAGAGCCATTCCACGTGGAGGCCGAGTCCTGGTACACCTGCACCAGGCGGTCCTTGGCTCTGGGGACTTCGGCTCTCTGAATGGGCAAGGAGGCATCAGTAGCCCACAGGCAACCACCTGAGGAAGATCACAGCTGTGGTTAGGAACAAAGTCACAGGAGCCGGGAAATGGGCTCACACAACCAGAAAAGGACCTGGGCAGGGCGCCAACAGTGTCTGCTGCTCTGAGTGATGTCATGTTCTTTCAATATGGAATTGTTACACATAGGTATTTGTGATTTGACCTACGGTATTATACAAAAATCCATACAACATAGCCATGATCTAACAGGGTCTTTGTGAACAAACTCCTGAGGCCCTAAAATGGAGCCACCTGGTTAGTGGCTGAGCCTAGAAACTGCTTTGGGTTACACCTGGGACACTTCTCACTCCTCAGCCCTGTCTTGGGCTTCTGCACTGATGTCTTGGTGCAACTTTCTTAAGGTGCTAGTGTAAAATGGAAATCACTGGTTCTCTTGCTCCTAGGCTTAACCCATGCGTCCAGCCCCCTGAGATCACTCTTCCCTTTTATACCCAACTGATGTGGCCCAAACCACAACAAGGCCGATCTTTAATAGGTTTTCTGATCCATCTATTTCTGCAACTCCCCAAGGGATGCTGGTGTGCTAAACAAACTCATTCTGGTGATGTTTCCACATCTTGGCCATTCACCCACCTTGGAGTTGCTGAAGGTCACCCTGGGACTTCTAGAACAGCACTTTCCAATAGAAATATTATATGAGCCACATATGTAATTTTAAATTCCCTAATAGCCACATTTAAAAAGTAAAAAGTGATAGGTGAGGTGGCTCACACTTGTAATCCCAGTGCTTTGGGAGGCCAAGGTGGAGGATCACTTGAGGGCAGGAGTTCAAGACCAGCCTGGGCAACATAGCAAGACCCCATCTCTATAAAAAAATAAAAGTTAGCTGGGCATGGTGGCGTGTGCCTGTAGCCCCAGCTACTTGGGAGGCTGAGGAAGGAGAATCTCTTGAGCCCAGGAGTTCGAAGCTGTGATAAACTGTGATCTCACCACCAACCTCCAGCCTGGGTGACAGAGCAAAACTCTGTCTCTAAATAAATAAATAAAATGTAAAAAGCATGTGAAATTAATTTTAATAATATATTTTCTTTAGCCCAATATACCCAAATCATGATTTCAACATGTAATCAAAATTTTAATAAGATATTTTACATTCTATTTTTTTCATCGTAAGTCTTCAAAATCTGATGTGCATTTTGTACTCATATTGTATCTCTATTCAGACGAGCCACATTTTAAGTGCTCAATAGCCACGAGTGGCTACCATATTGGAAGGCATTGTTCTAGAATCCTCTCTGCCAGACCGGGCCCCAGTTGTGCAAATAGGTACATTCCTTAAATCCCCAGAGTCCAGCTTTAATGAATGCAATGGTTAATAAAAGTTTATTATAATATGGAAAAAAGAAACAAAATAGATGTGCAGACCTGGCGTGCAGACCTGTGCCCCTCCAGAGCATCCCCTTGCCTGAACCGTGGCTGCCTCCAAGTCACCAGACCCGCCTCTCTCTGCAAGGGGAGTGCCTCTGATCAGGTCCCCTCCACCCCTCCCACCCCCGTCAAGATGGGAACCCGTGAAAGGGACAACATCACTCCCTCACAGCTGCTCTCTTTGCCCTCACTGTTCCTGTGGTCTCCACCCAATTCTGCATCTTAGTGGAAGATGTCTGCTTGGAGTCCCAGGGTAGAGGAGCGGGGATGCTCCTTGTCTCAGCTTCCTCATTCCAGGCGGGATCTGAGCCCTGCCTTGGCGTAGCCAAAAGCCTGTGGAAGGGGGGGGTCTCTCCCCCTGAAGCAAAAAGCAGCCAGGGATGAATTCTGCCTCCCCGGTGGGATTTATGCAGGATCTTCACCCAAATGGCATCAGGTCCAAGGGATTAATGGCAAAGCTACTGGGAACTAAATATAGCGAGTGACACCAAACGGCAGCGTGTAGGGTCTCTTTCCCAGCCGGACAACCACAGAAGGGACACCCCCAGGCAGCAGCTCAGCTCCGCAGCCTTTCTCAAGCCTGGCTGACCTGAGAACTCGGCTTTGTGGCCTGTGCTTCACCCTGCCTCCCCCTGGCCAGCCGGGCCCTTTTTCAGCCCTGATCATTGAGAAGCGAAGGTCTTCTCTGGATCGCCTCTACACAAACTGCCGGGTTCGGCCCAAGCCAGCTTTTGCTTGTGCAGCCTCTCGCCCTGCACAAGCTAAGGTCCACTTTCTCCCCGTCCTGGGTACACCCAAGGTGGTTCTAACAGTCCCTGACCAGCACGCCAAGGCCCCATTCACGTGCTACCACGCTACCAAAGCGTGGCAATACAGTCAACCTTTAAAAGATACGTTTCGTTTTCCTCTTCGTGGCAATTCCTGGCACAGAGTGTTCAGCAAATGTGTTTTAAATGAAGGAATGAAACGTCTGTTCAGCTAGGCAATGGAAACAGAAAAATCAGCCCAACTGTTTCTTAAACCCTGACTGCATGCCTGCCAGGTTGAACCACATGAAATGTCATTTCGAAGGTGAATGTTCAAATAGAGGTGATTCTGTATGGTTCAGCTTGATATTTTACATTCATTGCCTCATCTCATTCTTCAAACAAAACTGTTATCCCCACCTTACAGACGAGGAAACTGAGGCTCCGAGAGAGAAAAGGTGACTTGCTCAAGGTTACACATGATAGCAGAACCAG
>NW_012153840.1:965411-983064 GCF_000956105.1 Propithecus coquereli
AAACTAACCTTTTTTTTTTTTTTAAGAAGAAAATAGAATCATTTTTTAAAGACCATTATACCCCCTAAAAGGGATTTAGGTTAATGTTGTTTTGAAGCAACACTGACCTCCTGTGGCCAAGAGAATTCTGTAATTTTTTTTTTTTTTTTTAAACCAAGAGTTTTTCTTCTAATAATTACTCTATCATGGTAATATTTATTTTCGGTCTATAATATTTATTTTGATTTAGCAGCAGTGATATATTCAATCTATAATTCTAGCTCACCAAGGCAATATTTGTTCTTTTTTAAGACAAGAGTCTCCGTCTGTGGTCCCAGCTAGAGTGCCACGGTGTCAGCCTAGCTCACAGCAACCTCAAACTGCTGGGCTCAAGTGATCCTCCTGCCTCAGCATCCTGAGTCGCTGGGACTACAGACGCGCCACGAAGCCCAGCTGATTTGCACGCCTGCTCTTCACTATATTTCAGAAACCGCTTTCTAATCCAAGTTCAGTGAGTTGTCATCCTTTTATTCACAAATGTTACCTTTGCACCAGTCATTTTTTTTTAGCATGCCAGGTGTGCTATTAGAATCCTATCAACAAGAAAACGCCTCTATCTTCAAGCAAGATGTCAGGAGATTATAGGATTTCTACAGACTCCTCGAAGGCAATAAAGCCCATAATGAAATGACCTCTCCGTAGCTCAGAATGTGCTCTCTCTGGTCTCCAGTCCAGAGTAAGACAGCACCTCTAAATCATGAAAGGCAAATTACATTGATTCACCCATCCACTCATTCTTTTTCTATTAACATTTGCTAAGCATCTACTGTGTGTAAAACTAGACCGTTCCTATAATTTTTCATCTAAACCAGGACAAATCTGAGAGCTCAAGGGGGCCTATGAATAATTCCACCAGGACAACAGGTGAATCCAGAACTATACTTGACAAACCAGGATGTCCGTTCTCCCTGGAAAACTCTATGCATAAGACATGATCTCATCCCTCAAGGAGCTGACAGCTGAGTCAGGGAGACAGGGCAGCAGAGAGGCAGACCGATGCAGTAGACACTTCATAAATGTTTGTCGACTGGAGGAATGAATGAGGTACAAAAAGCTATGGAATCATGCACACACGTGCACACACATGCACACACACAAATCTTCCCTGGTGGGAGAGTGACCAAGGATGGCCTTGGTGTTCCTTGGGCTAGGATGAGTGACTGTTGAATGAATGTAGGAATGAATGATTGGGCAGAGAGGGGAGGAGGGGCTGCCAAGTTGAGCAGAGACACACAGGGGTGCAAGTGCATAAAACGTTTGGGAAATGGTGACCATAGTGAGTGGCTAAAATATAGACTGCAGTCCTGCTGGAAATACTGTTAGGTAGGGATGAGGGTATGCAGGTGGCAGAGGGTATGCAGGTGGCAGGGCAGGTGGTTAGACATGCAGGTGGCAGAGCAGGCGATAGGGATATGTGGTCAAGAGCCGAGAGTCAGGACCAATAAAAACAGAGAAAAGAAACCACAACAGCAAAAACTTGAGGTTAGGACCTTTTCTCGACCAGGAGCATACACAGAAGCTAGGAGTGTATGACCAAAGCTGACCTTTCCCTCATTAGCACACTAAAATTCACATGCCCTAGCACCGTAACAGTTCCAGAGCCAGCCATACACGGACAGAAAATGGGAAGGTACGTGATTCTGAAAATCTCCACCCACTTCCCCAAAAAGACATGAATATTCCACCCCCAGCTTAACATATTATTAGCATAAAGCACCGACCCTAACTCTGGGATGACGCTGTTCCTTATTGGAGCTGTCTAGTCTCTACTGACTTGGAGAGTGTACTACACTTTCTATACTCTGTCTTTAAACTCAGGGTCATCTCCACTCACAGGGACAGACCTGTGCCACTCTCTCTGGAACTTACTTTCACTTTGCAATAAAAGCTGCTAGTGTGGAAGTGCTTCGTGTCTGTCATCAGTCCCTTGCACCGGCCCTGCTTGCGATTCTTTCAAGCAAGAAGCCAAAGAACCAGGACAGCTCTCCCTAACCACACCTGGCAATACTAGGGTTTGAGCACTGGAAACCCTCTGAAGGTTTGGGGCAGCTGCCGTCACCGATCAATCCTGTATTGTAGAAAACTGGCAGTAATATATATTTCTTTATTGCTACTAAGCTAATAGGAAAAACATTTTTAAGAAACTGCTTGAGGAATGTTCACACTATGGTACATCCCTAAATGTTGCAGCACATAAGATGAAATAGATCTATGTGCACTAACATGGAAAGACCTCAAGACATAGCACTTGATGAGAAAGTGGCAGGTTGCAGACCATGTATATTACCATTTGTATTTGAAAAAAAAAAAAAAGAACAGCAAGCAAAGCCATGAGTTTCTGTAGAAACATACATATGTATATACAGGCAAAGAAAAAGATCTGGAAGCAATCCCATGAAACTGACAATAGGAATCACCCCAGGGAAAGGAAGTGTGACTGAGGGGATTTAAACTTTATCTATATTGCTAGAAATTATTACATAGTGAGAATTTAATTACACATGTATAGTATTTTTAAATAATTTTTAAAGCTGCCCAAAATCCTTGGCATCTTATTCATACTGAAATCTTCCCATCCTGATTAGCATAATCTATTCCCCCTAATAATGCAAGGTTCTCTCTCCTTCCCCCCAGCTGGGCTTCCCACCACCAGTTTAAGATTGATAGCTCCTCTAACATACTAATTCATTTAATCCTCCTCCCTGCAAGGTGACTCTGACTTTCACCCCCCACCACCACCATTTTACACACTAGGAAACTAATGCACAGAGAGGTTAAGTTATTTGCTCAAGGTCACAGAGTAAATGGCTGATATAACAGGGTATGAGCCCCCAAAGGCCTGCACACTTAACCATTCCACCTCCCTGCCTCCCTGAAAGGTCGAATTGCCTTTAACATCCTGCACCTCTCTGCTTGTTTTGTTTGCAGTCATCTGACATCTAGCCACTACGATTATTAATAATATTTACCGCTGCGCCTTTTTGCATTTCATTTGCATGGCTCCGTCTCTGACAGAGACCCGTGCTCAAAATCCAGATGCAGCTGGAAAGGGAGTTGCTGTGTTTACAAAGCACACACCCACACGCACCCGGAGGACCAAAGTAACTGCTAATTGGAGCGTATGCTGGTGAGGTGGCAGGTACGGGAAATGAAGCAGAGGTGAGCAGGGTGGGTGAGCTCTGAATGTGCGTGTGCGTGTGGTGCTGTAGGGCCCAGCAGCACGACAGTCCCCCAAAGGCCTGGGGCCGCCTGCTAAGTCCCGGCAGCAGCTGAGCTGACTTCAGCTGTGTGAATCGCAGCCCCATCTGGAGTGGGGGTGGCGCATGACTCCTTGCTCCGGGAGTTCCATGGAGGCTGCTCTTGAAACTGGAGACTGTAGCATATCATTGTCCTCATCCCACTCAAAGAGAATATTTTGAGAAGTCTAATTATAAGGTGGGGCTCGCGTGGGCTGAGGGAAGAGGGTTTAGATAAGCCCTCTCCACCGGCAGGTTGGCACGGTCTGCGAGGGCGCCCTGGGCACGTCTGTGGGGCGACGGCGCCCTCTGCAGGTGGCCCGGAGTGGCTGCAACCACCGTGTTCCCAAAGGCTGACCTGCGGCGCGACCTGGGGCCAGTGGTTGACCCTGTCTGAGGTGCAGTTGCCTCAACTGTAAGTGAAGAACAATAATCTCTACCTTGTGGGGTTGCTGTAACTATTCGAGAGAGAAAATCTGCACGGGGCCTGGTACACGGTAGTCCTCCAAATGCGGCAGGTGCAAGCAGCAACAGCCCCGTCATCCCCGTTATGGGCACAAATTGTGGTACCAATGACCATCGAGTGACCCGGCACAGGGGCGAAGGCTTCTCAGAGCAACAATCGGCAGGGTTGGGGTGGGGGCCAGGTGGCTGGCTGACATTTTGATTTGCCAACTATGTCTAATTCCCATTCCAGGAGACTGATTTTACCTGCTCTTGTCCCTAGAGCCCCACGGTGCCTGGTCGTGCAGCTGCCTAGAACAAAAATGCCCTGGCCACGGAGCTGAGGGGAACTCGGAGGAGCCCAGGTGTTTGCACATCTCACGGTGGTGGAGGGCCTGCTTGTGTTGACCCACAGAAGCGGCTCCTTCTGCCAGGGGAGGAGGCTCTGTCGCTTGCTGTGATCCAGCCCAGAGCCTCTCTGCAGGGGGAAGGGGTCACCCACTTTTCCCCTGCAGGTCAGAGGGCTGGGCCAGGTGGAGGCCTGGGCTGAGGGCGTTGACCTTCCCTCCCCTCTCCCCCTCCATTCCTGCCCACCCAGGCTCTCTCTCTACTTCTGCTCTGGTCCCCCAAAATGCACCCAACCTCCTTGATGTACTCTAAAAGTTCTCTGATGCTAATAACTACAGGGAAACAAACAGTGGTTAGTGAGACTAAGATACAGTGGGAAAGTTACCAACAAAAAAAAAATATTAAAAGGAAGAGTAGCCTCTGGTCTCCACCAGGATAAAAAGAAACAGGGGCTGGGTGCGGTGGCTCACGCCTGTAATCCTAGCTCTCTGGGAGGCTGAGGCAGGAGTATCCTGTGAGCTCAGGAGTTCAAGACCAGCCTGAGCAAGAGGGAGACCCTGTCTCTATTTAAATAAATATTATTTGTTTTGATTACCAAGTTTTTTGTCTCTCTTAAATTTTGTGTCTAATGTGAGTGCCTCATTTCCCTCACCCCAGTCTTGGCTCTAAGAATTGCTGCTGCCTGAGTCCTCCCTCCTCTCCTAACTATCCACCCCACCCCCAGCTCTTCTTTCACCTTCTGTGAGAAACAGGGACAGCTCATCCTCCATTTTTATTTATTCCTTCATTCAACCGGCCAACAAAGACTGCACACCTACTGTGTGCTGGGTACCATGCCAAGCACTTTGGAAACAAAGATGAATTCACTTATTCGTTAAATATTTATTGACTACCTCCTATGGTCGCTGTGCCAGGCTCTGGGAATACAACAGACAGACATAGTTCTTGACCTCTGGCATGGGTGGTTCTGAATATATTCATAAAGAATTTAAAACAAATTTGCAGATAGGAATAAGTTCTATGAAAAAAATAAAATACAGTTAATGGGCCAATCCCTCAAAATGCCCACAGTCTGGGGAGGCAGATATATAAAAGGGTAATTGTTAAACCAAGTGTTTGTCCACTGCTGGCACATGCAGAGGATATTTTGGTGGGATGGCCAAGGAATGATTTGCTAAGGGAGAAGAGAGTGGGAGCCGAATCTGCAAATCGGCCATGTGAGGAAAGAGGAAAGGACACTTCAGATCCAAGGCATGGACGTGAGCAAAGGTGTGGAGGTGGGAACAAGGTAGGGAACAGAGGGGGCTGTGTCACAGGGACAGATGAGACTGGAGGGGCCCATGGGTGGCCTTGGAAGCTGTGGTGGGAGTTGGTGGTTGGCTGGATACGGAAAGGGAGACGACTCAAGGATGGCACCTTGGGGACTGGGTAGATGATAGTGCCAATAAGAGCAGAAGTATAAGCTCTTCAGGTGAGATGTACAGTTTGGGACAGATTGGGACACCCAGATACAGATGCCTGCAGACAGCAGAGTAAAGGGAACAGATCAGCTGAGAGATGGAAGAAAGGAACAGCCCACTGGCCAAAGGCAAGTGCAATCCTGAATTTTAGATGAGAAGGCCCCAGAGTCCCACCACAGGGATGAGTTAGGGCGAGGTGGGTTTTTCTCAGAGGCACATAAACCCCCCAGGCAAGGAAATCATGTGCTATTTCCTCCTAAATCCAATCTTCCTTAGCCCCCTGGCTTGGGGGAAACTTAAGTGGCCCTAAGTTACAAGACACCAGAATATAATTGATTGTACAAATGGCAGTTGATACGACATAATGATTTTTGGTTTTAATTTTTAATTGGGGACACAGTTTCCAGCCCTTAGGGAAGAAAGAGCACCTAAAGCAAAGTTTCCACCCAAGCCTGCTCTGCTTTCCCACTATCCGAAGACTGAGAGAGTCTGTAAAATGGGGACAGTTTTTCCAACCCAAAAAGGCATTATGAGGACTAAATGAGACTGTTTATGTAAACACATTTGTAAGTGAGGCTCAGTATAAACACAAAGTGTCTAGCAGATTGTCTAGTGACAAGCAATATGTCACTCTCTACACAAATGGAAACAAACAAACCGAAAAACCTAGGGTCTTATCATGAGGACACCTTGGGAAAATATGTCGGGAGCAGGCCATGAAAATCTCCAAGCTCTTCTGCAGCTGTGCCTATCTGGAATCCCAAAGTTCAGGGCGGAGGTACAGCCGCCCAGGAATTTATTTCTCCATAACTTTGAGCTCCCCAAATCCCCATGAAGCCCAGGAATGATGTGATTGCAGGGTGTGAGGGCCCACTGGCACCAAGAGCCCCTCCATAAATCAAGGTCTCACTTCTGCTGGCCCAGACTGCTTTTTCCAAGGTGACCTGAGCAAAGTAAAAGGGTAGTCGCTTATCTACGGGTGACATCAGCCTTTGAGGTGAAAGAACCCTGAAAAAGCCAAGAGGAACAATTCTCAATATGTCCCTCGGAGGGAGAGGACACTCTTCCTTCAGCTCAAAAGACAATTCAATCAGGAGGAGTTAGCGGGAGAGTGACAGTCTTCCAATGCTATCAGCCACTTTGGGTGGCCCAAGAGGTCCCTGTGGACAGACTGGAGGAGCCCTATTCCAGTGCTGAGTCACCCCAGGGAAAAGTCAAGGTGACTTCGGCCTTGTCACCAGTTACCTGCAAGGCAGCCATGTGAATCACAGAATCTTAAATCAGGAGGCCCAGCACCCTAATCGTTCAGGCAAGGAAACTACAGGCCAGAGATGAGGAGGGACTTGTCCAAGGTCACACAGCATTGAGAAAAAGACTTAAGGTAAGACTCAGGGGTCCAGGCCTCACTACACATCTCCTCTAAAGACGCCACAGCCGAGGACCCCAGAATCTTAGCCCATCCAACCAATTTGTCCAGCCACCTTCATTTCCCCAGTAGCATCTAAATAAGCTGTGAGTGAGGAAAGCAACGACCACAAAATGTCAAAAACAAGCAGGCAGAAAGAGAAAAACATCACTCCTGGGAAAAACCGGGACCTGCGAAGTTAACGACCTCCTTAGACACCTGGGGTGACTGAAGAGACCAAGTGACTTGGAGGACCCAGGCCCTGTCTGCCCAAAGCAATCAAGTCCCCCGGCAGGCAAGCTCTGAGAGGGTCCATGGAGGGCGCTAGAAAAGCAGCTAAGAGGATGGAAACAAAACACAAAACGAAAAAGCCTCCCTCACAGGACTGTTGTGGGGATTAAGTGAGAAGATGGAGCATAATGTTGGGATCAGAGTAGAAACAGTTTCTGAGGCTAAATGGCAAAGGAAGCCACCAAGGACTGGGGGCCTTCTCTGCGCGACCTTGTTTTACAGAGCAGAGCTGGCTGCAGTTGTTTAATCACCATCAGAGACCAAATTCACTGCGTGCGGAGGCTGCCTAGCTGCTCGCTCCCTGTAGCAGCCCAGCGCCTGTCACGTGGTAGGTACTCCATCCATATTTATGAATGAATGAAGGAACGAATGGATGCCACCTTTGCCAGTCATCTTTGAAATCACCTCAGTTCATTCACCAACAATTCCCATTTGCCCAGGACTCTCAGTGCGAAGACCTGGACAGTCTCGAGCAAACTGCATTGTATGTGGCAGAAATGTCTAACTGAAGCCACTAAATGTCAGAGATGAGTGATAAGACTGACATATTTTTAAGGAAGAAAGGGGTTAAAATCAGGGCAGGGATTCGGCTGGAGGTTCCACCCCCTCTTAGTTTTAGCCCCACCCCTCTTAGGCCGCCCTCCCCCTCAGACTCCTCCCCCTTTGGGAAGGTCACCTTGGGAACGCGAGAGGCCAAATGGGCATGCGCCGCGTTGACAGCTACTGCGCACGCTCGCTTTGGCTTGCTCTGCGTTCCCTCCTCCCGCCCGGAAAACCGAAAGTGGCCTCCCACTCGGTGGCTCCTACGCGGCTAGAAGGCCCGCGGTGTTCGACGGGACGTCGGCGGAGCGCGACCTCAGGGTTAAGGGGTGGGGCTGACGTCAGGAGCCAAGATGGCGGCGGTGATCGGACTCTCCTTGAGGCGCCGGTTTCCGGCGACAACCCTTGGCGGAGCCTTCCTACAGGTAAGCCCCGGAGCCGAGGGGAAAGAAGAGGCAGGAAAGTCACGGAGGCTGCCTAGAGCTGAGGGGACCGCGGAGAGGCTAAGGGAGCAGTGGGCATGGCCGCAGGAAGAGGGAGGACCTCCTCCCATCTGCGCAGTGCTTGAGTTTGGCTTGGAGCATCCCTGTCAGTTATCCGTCTGCGCCCCACAGCAGCCTGTCAGTTAGTCAGGACGGAGGCAATTTTTTAGGGATAAGAAAAAAAAAGAAGTTCAAAGAAGGGACTTGAATTGCTCAAGGTCAGATGGCAAGCGAATGACTGTCGGAACAGGAATTCGAATCCACACTTTGGCGCCCCAAGCCCTTCTGCCACCAATCTATCGCCTCTGCGGAAAAGGGAGGCCCGTGTGGTGTGAGGGATGGGAACTGGGAAGCAATGTCACTCCTCCGAGGTTCGAGGTCCAAGGTTAAGGACTCAGTGAAGAGGGACCGGACCGGGATTGGACGCGTAAGGAAAGGGGTGAATTGTTGGGGACAGGGCAGGGAGAGGGAGAGATGGAGGGAAATGCACCCAGCCCGCTGAAGGGTCCGGACTGCGGGGCTGCAGAAAGACTGGGTCCTTTAAAGCAGCGTCACTCACAGTTTCACTGATATCCTCTCAGTGTTCCTGACCGTAGGGACGCATAATAATACCGAGCTCATAGACTTGGCATGGGCACAGAGCTGGGCGCTGTTCTTATTTATACTATTCAATATGCAGTGATAGATTTTTCCCACGCCCCTAGTGTCGTCAAGAGACTACACACTTCAGTCTACATTCTAAATGGGAACATTTGTAAGGAGAAGGGAAATTGCCATTGCATGCTTAAGGGACTAAGGATTTACAAATCCCTTTCAAGTCTGTTTCCTCTTGATGGCTTTTCAACAAGGTGGGCAAGCAGAACCCCCTCTTGCACTTACATAAGGATATCTCTCTGTACCTGCTGTGGCTGCCTAACACGGTACATATTGCCAATGCCCTAATCCTACCTCTCTCCAACATGCTATATGTCAACTTGGACAAGTCATCCACTCTCTCTGCATCAGTCTTTCTGGAAAGGAAAGATAGAGGAAGAGGCCAGCCTTCCAGAGCCTCAAGCCAATGTCCTCTGAGCATTAAATTGGTGATTGATAATGACCTTGTTTACCAGTTCCTTTTATAGTTGCTGAGCAAACAGTTAAGTTGTGAGAGCCCCACCAATGAGAGTGAGTTCTAAAGCTTAGGCCCCTCTTCCATGAACGAATTGTAGAAAAGGCCAGTTTCATAGGTCAATGCTGTAATCCAGGCAAGGCCTTTGCAGGGCCTCCTGAGGGCAACAAAAATAGAAGAGCCCCCCTCCTTGTGGGAATATACGTTTATACCCACAAAAGCCATCTCAAAAGAATCCAATAATGAACTTAATGTGTTACCTGTGGGTAATATTCAGGTTCAGGTTCTGAATTCCTTTTATGCATATAGTCTGCACCACTGAACCACAGTTCTACCTTTAAGTGTTTAACTGTAATATATTAACTGTTGTTTGTGTTGCCTTATTTCTTTATCTAGACTCTGAACTCAGGGCAATAACCGCCTGCTTAGAGTTGTGCACCTCATTGCTCCAATTGCTGGCAGGGCTAGGATACCTATCTGCAAATCAGAATAATATAATGCAGAGACCGATAATGTTGCCAGTATTGAAATGCAGAATTATTTTCTGGGCTATGCTAGGCACTTGACCCTCTATTTATCTTAAGAGGTAGATGATAATACAACCTGCCCCTTTACAGAGGAGGAAATAGAATCAGAGAGGTTAAGTAATTTGCTGAAGAACACGCAGCTAGTAAGTGATAGAGCTTGGATTTAAATCAGTGCCAACTCACACATTTCAGAAACAAGCCTGCACCTTCTATTTTCCTCAGGCTTATCTTCATACAGACTTTTTGTCTTCCTTCTCTTCATTTCCCTGCCTTCCTCTCCTGCCCAAATCTCTATCTGCTCTGTCTAGCTCCGAGCCTGCTCCCTAAGGAAGCCTTTCTAGAGGAACAACAACTAGCCATCGGTATCATCCAGAACTCGCCCTTCTCCTCAGTCCAGTTGTTGATTACCTTGCTTGAGTTATAAACTGTGACATTAATCTTATCCAAGATTTTCTTAGAATCTACTTTCTGTCTTGAACACTCATTATTCTTGTAGATTAGGTAGCAATGCTTTTGTAGGGCCCTATTCTATGGTGCGTTTGTGGTATAAATTGCTGGACCTAAGTAACAAGAGGAAAAGATCATATAGTCTGATTGTATGTTTAGAGTAACAACTTCTGTTCCTTGAATCTGTTTGGGAAAAGGAATTATCTTTTTGTGCTATTCTGTTTTGTATTTGCATTTTCACTACTGGTATAGTAGCTAAAATGTTGGGTTTTGGAATCAAGCGATCTGTGTTTGAATCCTCACTCTATCCTCATCTTTGAACAATAAAATAAACGATAAAATGTTTTTCATAGAGATGGCATAAAGATTGGAGATAATTTGGCACATGCTAAGGGCTCAGTGAATGAAATCTGTGTAACGAATTCTTAAATTTTTCTATTCAGGGAATTTTTTGGTAGATCACAGGTATCATAATCCCGTACAGACTTAACTCGTACAGACTTAAAAATGAGCAACAATGACCTCTGATCATTTCGATTTCAGTATCTTATCTCCTCATTCTAGTAAGCTCCCCCTTACCTCATCAGGTGTTAAAAAAAATACATTTTTAAGTCAAAATGAATTTAAATTAGTTGTTTTGGGAAAAAAACATATGTTGAGATTTATTGATTTAAAAGATTAAGTTGTGGTACATCCTTGAATTGCTTTTTTTTTGTTTGTTTGAGGCAAGGTCCCCCTATGTTGCCCAGGCTGTTCTTGAACTCCTGGGCTCAAGGGATCCTCTCACCTCAGCCTCCCAAATAGCTGGGACTACAGGCCTGCACCACCACACCTGGCTTCTTTTTTTTTCTTGCATTGGTTTTATCTCACATCATTCATATGATAAGACTTTTAAAATTATTCCTAAATCAGTGCTAATACAGACCTAATCCCTTTTGGAAAGATACACATGATCGGGTCTCTTTGTAGAGCGGACATGAAACGGATTAGAAAGAGGTGTTGAAGAGAAGACCCATCGGAAATAGCCATAGGCATCTCTGATAGGCCTTGTGGGAGTGAAACCCAGCCTGTTGCCCACTGACAATACTACTCAATCATGCTTTAGAACTCTGAGGTTTTAGCCAAGAACTCCAGAGTCCAAGATTCTGTTTAAATTTCGAGTTAGATGGTAAAAAACTTGAAGGAGTCTTATTTTTAAAAGGCATATCGTCCCACTTCCCCTACTGTCTGCCTCAGGCACAGCAACCACCCACTCCAGAAAACAGTTTCAGTTTCTTAAAAAACTAAACATGTGGCTATCATACAACCCAGCCATTACACTCCTGGGCATTTATCCAGAGAAATGAAGACTTACGTTTCCACGGAAACTCGTCCACAAACATCCACAGCAACTTTATCCACAGTCGCCAAAAACTGGAAACAACCCCAGTGTCTTTCAGTGGTTGCATGGTCAGACAAACTGTGGTACATCATACCATGGAATACTACTCAGCCATAAAAAGGAATGAACTATTGGTGTACCCAGCAACTTGGATGGACGGAAAAAGCCAATCCCAATAGGCTACCTACTAGATGATTATATTAATACAGTGTCCTTGAAATAACAAAATTAGAGAAATGGAGAATAGATTAGTGATGCTAGGGGTTAAGGAGTAGAGGAGGGAGGGTGGAAGTGGATGTGGCCATAAAGGGCACATGTTAGGGGTCCTGTGGTGGCGGGAATGTCCTGTATCTTGACTAGCACTGTCAGTATTTTGGTTGTGGTGGTGTGCTACAGCTTTACAAGGTGTTCCCACTGGGGGAAACTGGGTAAAGAGTGGGTGGGGTCTCAGTTTTTGTTTTGTTTTGTTTTAATTTGAGACTGTCTCATTCTGTCGCCCGGGCTAGAGTGCAGTGGAGTGATCATAGCTCACTGCAGCCTCAAACTCCTGGGCTCAAACAACCCTGCCTCAGCCTCCCGAGTAGCTGGGACTACAGGCATGCGCCACCACACCCAGCTAATTTTTTTCTATCTAGGATTACAGCCGTGAGCCACCATAGCCAGCTTATTTCTTTTCTTTCTTTCTTTTAAGAGACAGGGTCTTGCTCTGTCACCCAGGCTAGAGTGCAGTGGCATCATCATAGCTCACTGTAATCTCAAACTCCTTGGCTCAAGCATTTTTCCTGCTTTAGCCTCCCAGGTAGCTGGGACTACAGACACGTGCCACTGCGCCCTGCTAAGTTTTTAAATTTTTGTAGAGATGGGTTCTAGCTGTGTTGCTCAGGCTGGTCTCAAACTCCTGGCCTCAAGCAATGCTCCCACCTCAGCCTCCCGAAGTGCTAGGATTATAGGCATAAACCGATGCACCCAGCTTCAGTGTTATTTCTTTTTTTTTTTCTCTCTCTCTCTAGGCAGAGTCTCACTCTGTTGCCTGGGCTAGAGTGCCGTGGCGTCAGCCTAGCTCACAGCAACCTCAGACTCCTGGGTTCAAGCGATCCTTCTGCCTCAGCCTCCCGAGTAGCTGGGACTACAGGCCTATGTCATCATGCCCGGCTAATTTTTTATATATATTTTTAGTTGTCTGATTAATTTCTTTCTATTTTTAGTAGAGATGGGGTCTCGCTCTTGCTCAGGCTGGTCTCGAACTCCTGAGCTCAAACAATCTGCCCGCCTCGGCCTCCCAGAGTGCTAGGATTACAGGCGTGAGCCACCGTGCCGGCCAGTGTTATTTCTTATAAATGCACGTGAATCTACAATTATTTTGAAATAAAAAAGTTAATTTTTTCAAAAAGCAACAAACTGCAGATATACGCAGTAACTTATGAATCTCAGAAGCATTATGTTGCATGAAAGAAGCTAGACACAAGACTATATACTGTATGGTGCCGTTTATATGAATTCTATCAAAAGCAGATTTGTAGCCATGGGAAGCTGGTCATTTACCAGGACAGGGAGAGGGGACTGATGGTAAAGTGGCACTAGAGGCCTTCTGGATGGAAGTGTTCTGTCATAACTGTGACAGAGTTACACTACTTTGTCAAAACTCATCACATTATACACTTAAAATTAGTGAATTTTATCATAATGAATTATACCTTAAATATTTTTTAAATGCCAAAAAAAGATGAGGGCATTAAGCAAGCGAAGTCAGCTAGAGCTAATGGAGCTAATATGTAGCTAATCCTTCCTCTTTTCACTTCCTCTAAAATACCAGAAGGTGGCGTTAGCCAAACATTCATGTCATTTTACAAAATGGGGTTTCTAGTGAAACACATTCATTTGTAGAAAAGGCTTTTCTTTTGTTAACGATCTCAGCCAGCTTGGTGATAAGATAAAACACAGCTTTTATCTTCATTTTCTTCTTTCATACTGATATCTGATATATATTCAGCTTCAGTTAGTTCGGGGCACTTTTTATCAGCAAGTGAAAAACACCATTGTACATTTTTGTAATTAGTCTATTAACCTTTGAAGTTTTTGTTTTCTTTAACAGTTTATAAAAGAATTAGCAAGCCTGGACTATAGTCATAATATTTCTATATAAAAATTGAGGGTTCAATTTATAATTGCCATTTGGACTAACCAGATTCTCTCCTCCTCCTCCCCATAGCAGAAGCTCAGAAGGTTTTTTTTTGTTTTTTTTTTTTTGAGACAGAGTCTCACTCTGTTACCTGGGCTAGAGTGCCATGGCGTCAGCCTGGCTCATAGCAACCTCAAACTCCTGGGCTCAAGTGATCCTCCTGCCTCAGCCTCCCGAGTAGCTGGGACTACAGACATGCACCACCATGCCCAGCTAATTTTTTCTATATATTTTTAGTTGTCCAATTAATTTCTTTCCATTCTTAGTAGAGACGGGGTCTCGCTCTTGCTCAGGCTGGTCTTGAACTCCTGAGCTCAAACGATCCACCCACCGTGGCCTCCCAGAGTGCTAGGATTACAGGCGTGAACCACCGCGCCAGGCCACAAGGTCTTGATGTGATCTCTGCCTTGTTTCATCTTCTTAAACAGGAAGGGGCTTCGAGGACTATGGAAAATGGTGGTGACAGCTTAGATGCTGATTTAGCATCATGAGTAACCGCTAAATAGAGA
Source organism: Propithecus coquereli (assembly GCF_000956105.1). Lineage (NCBI taxonomy): Eukaryota > Metazoa > Chordata > Mammalia > Primates > Indriidae > Propithecus > Propithecus coquereli. The sequence goes on from NW_012153840.1 coordinate 979,808, forward strand.
GGGGTGTTTTTGTTTTGTTTGTTAATGGCTTGATGTTCGGCCTTTTAAGGTACATTTAAATAAATCACATTTTTATGTTAGTCTAATGCTTAGCTTTTGCTCCTTTCTCCAATCTTTCCTAACTACGGATTGAGCTGCTATATGCAAAGGTGTGGACAAGGTGTGCTGGGAAATGTAAAATACAACCTGCTTCATGCCCTACAGGAGTTTAGGACAAAAAGAGAAGACAGCACCAATAAGAGACCTGACAATATTCACAAATAAATAGGCTAGTACATGTTTAGAAACATGGGTTCTAGAATCAGGCAGACCTGGGTTCTAATCCTAGCTCCTTCACTCACGAGCTCTGTCATCGTGGGCCCATCATTGATCACCGAACCTCATTTTTCACATCTTTAAAATGAAGATTCAGGGGAACAATTAATATAAAGGATTTAATACAGTGTCTAGCAATAATAAATAGTGGCTTTAAAAATAGATATGAATTTAAATGTAAAACTTTTGGAGGGAGCAAGAGCCCTTTTTGCAAATGTGTTCTTATGTGTTCTGGTTGAAGGAAGGAGGGAAGTTGGAGGCCCACCCACTAAACCTGACCCCCTGAGGTGGCTCCAAGATTCCTCGGCCCACTGTGTGAAGCCTACTGGCAGAGACTGTAAATTCTAGGGAGATGTGATAAATCGTTAAAGAGAACAGAACGTGGCTCTTTGTTAGTTCCCTAAATTTATATTGTGTTCAGACGAAGTACTTTTTATCTTGTTTTCTGTCCTAGTTTTAAAACACCAGTGTCTTGTTTTGATAAAACTGCCTTAATTTCCTAACCAGTTTCCCCACATCTATTCTGAAAATTCTCCCTTCATAACCACTGATACCCTTTATAAAAAAATTTTTTTTGATTATGTCACTCCCCTGATTAAGACTTTATGTTAATATTGCTCTTAGGATAAAATCAAAACTCAGCTCACGAGTCTTTCTTTTCTTCCTCACATCTGCCGCTTTCCCATCCTTCCTCAAGCCACCTTCGTCCTACTGGACTGTGCTTAGATTCTGACAGGTGCACCGTGCTCCCCCCACCAGGCCTGTACCACCGCATCCTCCTTCCCCTCCATCCCTCGTCATCAAGCCTCAGCTTGAGCAGCACTCAAGGGGGCCCTTCTCTGACCTCTTACACACATTTAAGTCTCTGCTGTATTTGTCCAGAGCTCCCTGTACCTTCCCATCAGTATCACTCTTTACACTTTATTATGAATATTTAATTTCACTCTTGTTCACTGCAAAGTTCTGTGAAGATGAAGGTTTTGTCTGTTTTATTAGGTGCTATATCACCGGCCCCTTGTACCATGTCTGGCATATGATAAGTGCTTTTAATATTTATTGGCTATGGGGTAACTGTACCTTTCCCAGGAAGATTATGTATCAGTAATCTGTGGTTTCATATCCAGTATTATATTTATTGTGCTAGCTATATGGAGTTATTTTGCATTTTTAATGTTTTTTTCCTTTTTATGAACTTGTTAAAATTTCAGTCCTGTAGAGGGGCCCAGACAGCTGCAGCCACAGCTCCCCGGATCAAGAAATTTGCCATCTATCGATGGGACCCAGACAAGGCTGGAGATAAACCTCATATGCAGACTTACGAAATTGATCTGAATAAGTGAGTATCTCTGTGAAAGCCAGTTATTTGATAAAGGAAGGAGAGCTCTTGATTTGATTCAGGACATGCTTTTCACATCCTTAGGCTAAAAATCTGAGATCATCCAATGGCTATGGAATCTGTTATCTGTTTTTAAAACAAGAATGAAGTAGGTACCTGACTCAGAAAAATAATACCAAAAAAATAATGTGCTAGACATGGTGGCTCATGCGTATAATTCTAGGGCTTTGGGAGGCCAAGGCAGGAGGATTGCCTGAGGCCAGGAGATCCAGACCAGCCTGGGCAACATAGTGAGACCTCATCTCTACAAAAAGAAATTTTTGTTGTTGTTTTAGTTAGCTGAGCATGGTGGTGTGTGCCTATAGTCCTAGCTACTCAGGAGGCTGAGGTGGGAAGATCAATTGAGCCTAGGAATTCGAGGTTACAATGAAGTATGATCACGCCACTGTATTCCAACCTGAGTATCAGAGCAAGGCTGTCTCTTTGTTAAAAAAAAAAAAAGAAAAAAAAGTAATTTTTTTAACCTTGAACTCCTGGGCTTAGGCAATCCTCCCACCTCAGCTTCCTGAGTAGCTGGGACTACAGGTGTGTACCACTATGCCTAGTGGGTTTTTGTTGTTGTTGTTTGTTTTGTTTGTTTGGTTTTGGTAGAAACGGAATTGCACTGTATTGCTGGTCTCAAACTCCTGGCCTCAAGCAATCATCCCGCCTCAGCCTCCCAAAGCACTGACTGGGATTATAGGCATGAGCCACACCATACCTGGCTGTGAAATTTCTTTTTTTCCCCCAAATGAAAATATGGCAGATTTCTAGAAACACTGGCAGAATTTACTTTATGCACAATATTTGAAGTCATTTAGCATATTGCCAATTTTAAAATGCTGAACGTTTGATTATATCTTTTACATCTGGACATATGTATTCTATAACAATGATAAGCGCCAGAAACTTGAATGGTGATAGGACAAGGTGGAGATGTGGTCAAAATATTAAAATGGTCTGGACCTGTATGTTAGTTTTCTATTTCTAGTTGGAGCAAATTACCACATACTTAGTGGCTTAAAACAACATAAATTGATCATGTTATAGTTGTGCAGGTCAGAAGGCTGATACAGGTCTCATCAGACTAAAATCAGGGTGTTAGCAGGCTGCATTCCTTTCTGGAGACTAGTGGAAAATCTTTTTTTTTTTTTTTTCAGCATATTATGGGGAAAATCTTTTTTATTTATTTGGGCTGTTGGTGGAATTCATTTCCTTGCAGTTATAAGCCCAAGGTCCCTGCTTTCTTGCTGGTTGTAAGCTGAGGGCAATTCTGAGCTTCTAGAGGCTGCCTCATTCCTTGGCTTGTGGTCCCCGTTCTTCCATCTTCAAAACCAGTAACACCAGGTTGAGTCCTTTTTCACATGACATTTCTCAGAACCACTCTTCTTCCATCATCTTCCACTTTTAAGGAATTCCACAGATAGCCAAGGGAAAAGAATCTAGTGAGTTAGGCTATAGCCTCCCACTGCTTTTCCACCCCCTCCATGAAACCACAACTGTTCTCTGATCTGTTTTATTTACAAGTGAATGAATATTTTATTTGTTTTGAGCAAAAGCTTCCCTG
>NW_012153840.1:986579-988407 GCF_000956105.1 Propithecus coquereli
CCCCCGTCCATGGAAAAATTGTCTTCCATGAAACCAGTCCCTGGTGCTGAAAAGGTTGGGGACCACTGCTCTATACCACATTTCCTGTTATGGTTATGTGCCATTTAAAGATATTTATTATCTACATCCTAACAATAAAACTAGAATTTGAAATAAATTATTTGGGAAAACTTAGCAGGGAGTTTTAGAAGTAAAAAACAAAAATTGCCTGTGTATGGAAGTTGTTTCCTAACCTACATACTTCTCTACTACTTCTACTACTTTTCATTTCTGAGAAAGGTATGTGCAATGTGGTCACCAAAATAGAACTGTGCAGTACTTAAAATTTGTAAGAATGTGCAAAATTTGTAAGAATGTGCATTAACTGAAGTTAATGGGGAAAATTCTGAGGGTGACTTGAGAAGGCCAAATGGATAAGAGGAGCTGCTGCTATATCCAGGTGTCTCAGATCATGTTATGATAAAGTGTAGGGAGGTTGAGCTTTATATAAATACAACTGGGTTTTTTTTTTTTCTTTGTCAGGTGTGGCCCTATGGTATTGGATGCTTTAATCAAGATTAAGAATGAAATTGACTCTACCTTGACCTTCCGAAGATCATGCAGAGAAGGTGAGACTTTCATTCCTGTTGGACCCCAGGCACTTATGTTCTACTTCTCAAAAGAGGCTTGGGCTGGCCAAAACTGATGGAGACATCGTGGAGAACAGCTGCAGATCTCTGCCGGGTGACCTTGCTGTGCTTAACAGTTCCTTTTCTTGGGCAAATGTGTCTGAGATTCAAACCATGGTGCAAGTTCTGGTTTCTGAGTTTAGTTCCTTTCCAGAGGTTTCTGTCAAGTGATTACTGCATGTGGTAGTCCCGGCGAGTGGTTGCAGGCTTCACGGATATGCTGACTGGCCACAGTCAGTGCTACTTGGCTCATTTATTAAAGGGGCAGTAGAGGGGTTTCTAGCTGACACTGTGCACACTACACTTTCCAGCAGGGGACATGTGTGTAGTAGCTGTGTTCAAGGTTGGTTTGATCAGCATCTCCCAGCGTGGTTATTTGTGCTGCTGGTGCCACTTCAGCTGATTCAAGGCAGAGTGCAAACCAGCATTTTCTACTTGAACAGCTATGTGTTTATTTTACCTATTAGAAAAATATAATTACTAATGATGGTATAACAGGGATATAAATGGTATCTTAATATAAATTTATTGATTTCAAGAAAACCCAAGTGATTGTCAGATCTGGCGAATACATGAGGTGCCATGAAGACAGATTGGCCCTGATGGTCACAGAGCTGGACCGTGTGCCGGGCTCTGTTCTCGTGCTTCATGTGCAGTGGATAGGTGCTATTATCTACCCTCAATGTACAGATGCGGAAACTGAGGCCCAGGGAAGTTACGGGACGTCCGCAAATACACATAGATGGTGAGTTGGGAGCCAGGAGTCAGTCAAAGCTGTTGCGCTCTAGAACTGCACTCTCAGGTGCTGACTGGGCTTGAAAACCTGGGATGAGACAACAACGGAGGGCAGCCTGGTTCCCCAAGGACCCTGAGCTTTCCTAATACAACCTTCCAAAAAAGGAAAAGCCAGTATAGCTATCAGCCCATCGCTTTTTATTTTTGTTCTGCTATACATTTCAAGCATTTAAAGTGCTACTTCTAAAACATCTGTTTTGATTCAGCTAATCTTATTTAGTGTAGCAAATGCTGACAGATACTGTGATAGTTCGGCTGAGTCCTGCTGTTCAGGGAACATTCTGCTGCGTTAAACACCAGCCTTTCCCATGTGAGCCCTGGCAGCATAGGAAATGGAGGTGCTTTTCAGTAACCTTTCTGGTTAG
>NW_012153840.1:990362-1006473 GCF_000956105.1 Propithecus coquereli
TTGCAGGAGGGTGGTGCATGTATGTGTCATACTATTATTCTTTAGGGCAGGATTTTTTCAAGTATTTAAAGTTCCTTTTCTAGTCAGATGGTAGAACAGTTTGATGGCAAGTGGAGGCCCATAATGTCACTGAGAGGGTTAGGAAAATCCCCAGATCTGAGACAGTGTGGCCTGAGTTTAATTAAAGAATTTGAATGGCGGAAGATAAATGCCTAGAAAATCCTCCAGCAGCTCATTTGGTGAGGTTTGTTTGGGAATAGCAGGGCACAGAATTTTAGAGTTGGAATACTCCCAAAAATGAAGACTTTGGCCATAACTACAAAGAAATCATGTGGAAAATACCAGTTAGGAAAGCAGTGGTTGCTTATGAATTCTACTTTAGTTTCCACCTCCCGATATTTGACTGCCTTTGCTGACTTGGTGTTTCCAAGGGCAGGTAGTGGGGAAAGGATTGTGGGTTGCAAAGTTTCCAGATAGATGAGGGAGAGATTTCCTAACCATGTGTAACTTTGTAACCACTTCTCCTTTTGTAGTCTTCTCCTATAGTCATGCCAAAGGAAGAGTCTGGCTTCTGTCTGGCCTAGGGCAGAAAAGTAGGCAGTGTCCAAGGAATGGGGTAGATAAGAAACCTGAGGTGATGGTAGAATCTGATCCTTTTCTTCTTCCTCTTAACCTCAGGATTTGAGCAACTTCTATGCACAGTACAAATCCATTGAACCTTATTTGAAGAAGAAGGATGAATCCCAGGAAGGCAAGCAGCAGTATCTGCAGTCCATAGAAGATCGTGAGAAACTGGTCATTATTCCCTATTTATTGTCCGGGTGTGAGGAATTCATTGCAGAGATGTTTTCTGGGAGCGTGCTTGAGAGGAGGAGCAGCATGAGATAATGCAGACCATTTAGTATATTCTGGAAAGGAACTCTACCCAGGGGTTGAACACCCATCCTCTCAGGGCCAGGTAGATGGTGTGAAGCCATGAAGGGCCCAGAGCAGACCAAGGAGCTGGAGCACCCATGCCCAGCCTCGAGGGGCAGATGGTGGCCATGTTGCCGGTTCATCTTTTTCAAAAGAAACCAGCATGTAAATTGCGTGGCCTTTAAAAGTTGGCAGCTACGTCTGAGCTGTTCTCTCAGTTTGGGCAAAATAAAGCACACATGCTGGCCAGCTGCAAATCTTACTGCCACCATCCTGCTTTACAGGTGAAAGCTAAATGCTAATGACAAAACTGGACCTAGAACCTTGGTGTTCTTTCCTAACACCGCACTTCTGGTTATTGGTGTGTGGGATTGCTACTGGCCTTCTCACTCTCTTGGAGTTGCTCTTCCTGTATACAGGCTATAAAATCCTAAAGTGGAGGCATCATTATTAAATTTCCAGTCTCTTTCTTCTTCTACCCTACTTTTACCTCCTCTTTGAAGTCTTCTCTGATTTGCACACCCCCCCCCCTGCACACGGGGGGGTAAGGGAGACCAAGTGGAGATGGAGCCCCACACATGCCTGCGTGGGGCCAAGCACGTGTGCTATCTTGTGGTCACCACTTTGTACGTTCCTCCAATACAGCACTTATCCTAAGAATCATTTATGTGCTTGTCCATTTAATGGACCGGGCATACCTCAAAGGCAGAGGCAGTGTCTTATTCTTTTCTGGATTCCTAGACCCTGACACATATTATTTTATCAATAAATAATAGTTGTGTGAATAAATAAACAAATTCTACCTTTTAGGATTTGGTGAATATCGAGCCTCCTCTCCTCTTCCCCGTAAAATGTTAAGAAAGGAGAGTCCTTGGCTGGGCATGGTGTCTCACAGCTGCAATCTCGGCACGTTGGGAGGCCAAGGCAAGAGGATGGCTTAAGTCCAGGAGTTTGAGACGAGCCTGGGAAATACAACAATACCCCATCTCTACCAAAAAAGTAGAAAAATTAGTCAGTATGCACCTGTAGTCCCAGCTACTTGGGAGGCTGAGGCAGGAGGATCACTTGAGCCTGTGGGTTTGAGGCTACAGTGAGCTGTGATCACACCACTGCACTCCAGCCTGGGCGACAGAGTGAGACCCTGTCTTTAAAAAAAAAAAAAAGAAAGAGTCCTAGTATGTCTGCCTTGTCTGTCTCCATCACAGTGATGAGGGTCAGTGCAGTAATGTTAGGACTCTCAAAGTAAGCCTCCGACTACTCTTTAAAATTTCTTGTTCACAGCATGTAGCTCTGCCCCTGTTTCTAACTCCCCGAGAGTCCTAACGCAGCCCAGAGTCCAGGTTGGAACCAGCCACTCTGGCTCAACTAGCCATTTCACATTCTTAGGCTAGGCAAGTCCATAGCTAATAAACATCCCCTTGATGTGGCATTATTAGGGAATGAAGGGTTCCCCTCAATGTGTTTTCTGCAAACAGGCTGAGTATCCCTTAACTGAAATGCTTGGTACCAGAAGTGTTTGAGATTTCAGATTTTTTCGGATTTTGGAATATTTGCATTATACTTACCAGTTAAACATCTAATATCCAAAATGCTCCAGTAAGCATTTTCTTTGAGCATCATGTCAGTGTTCAAAAAGTTTCAGATTTTAGAGCATTTCGAATTTCAGATTTTCCAATTCGGGTGCTCGACTTGTAATGGAAATTTACTCATTTAAATATTAAACATTTGTTTAGCATTTTTTGCTTCCTTAAATTAGTATGCTTAACTTAAATAATTGGAAAATACAGAGAACTATTTTTTTTTTTTTTTGAGACAGAGTCTCACTCTTTTGCCCGGGCTAGAGTGCCGTGGCATCAGCCTAGCTCACAGCAACCTCAAACTCCTGGGCTCAAGCAATCCTCCTGCCTCAGCCTCCCGAGTAGCTGGGACTACAGGCATGCACCACCATGCCCGGCTAATTTTTTTCTATATGTTTTTAGTTGTCGATTAATTTCTTTCTATTTTTAGTAGAGACGGGGTCTTGCTCTTGCTCAGGCTGGTTTCGAACTCCTGAGCTCAAACAATCCGCCCGCCGCCCGGAGAGCTAGGATTACAGGCGTGAGCCACCACGCCCGGCCTGAGAACTATTTTTTTAATAATCTATAATTCCACCACCAAAAGATAACTTCTGTTAATATTTAGTCACCTTTGTTTTTCATTTATCTATTACATTGTATTTTTATGTAGCTGAGATCAAAATGTAAATAAGCCTTTGTACCTCGCTTTTTTCAGTCATGTTATTGTGAGCATCTTCTCCATGTTCTTAAAAATTCTTCACGAGCGTGAACTTACGCTTTGCTTTCTACAGCTTCAGGTGTGTTCACCATGCACTATTAAACCATCCCACTATTGTGGAAAAATGCAGTTGTTTCTTATTTACTGTTGTAAATAAAGCTAGATGACCATCTTTATCCATCAATCTCTACCTAAAGAATTATAATAAATTTGTTAACAGATTTTCCTATAAGTGTTTTAAAGAATAGGACGACTGTGAAGGCGCATAATCCTATGACCTTCTGCCTTCTAGACCCGTGGGGCACTTGACGTTGTAGATTGGGTTGAAGACCATGGTTCAGTCACGACCATCAGTTCTGTCTCATCTGTCATCAGCTGTCACCTCTTATACCAGTGTGCCCCTTCTGTTTTGCTGCTTTTAATCCATTTTAGTTGTTTCCAAACTCAGAAAGTCCAGTTTATTAGAACCAGCTGGGCAGATTTGAGCCAGAGCAGCAGGTGTGAAGGAACAGGAGACCAGAGCCAACTGCAGGGGCCACATGCCGGCTGTGCTGCCTGCGGCCATGTGTCCTCGGGCACGTGGCCTCACTAACCTGTCTGAGCCTCACTTCCCCGCCTATAAGTGGGAGTTGCCAGTACCCACCGCACAGGATCGCTGTGACGATCGGATGAGGCAGAGCACAGAGCATGTAAAGCACGTGGTCCTCAGTCAGAGTTGGCGATTTAGGGTGATATTGATGTTCCCAGTGAAAATCCGAGGTCTCTTCTGCTGAGCCAAGGGCAAAAGCTGTTGTAGAGCACCAGGATGCTTCAGCCCCCAGGGCCTTTGTAATTTCTCCCCTCTCGACTGCATTCCGGGTGGTAAGTTGTTTTTGGTTTTTGTTTCTGTCGGTTTCTCTTTTAGATAAGTTGAGGGGTTGTTGTTCATTAAAGGGGTAAGTGCATTGTGCTCGGACTCAAGAACTCTGGGCTCTAATCCAGCAATGTTCACGTTTCACTTACAAAATCTTTTTTGTGAATGATAAATCTCTGCAAACCACCCTTTGGATTTTGCCAAGAAAATTTGCGTTCAGGTAGGCACTGTGTGTATGTGCTGACCTCAGACACCACATTTAATTGGGTAAAGACGTGACAGCGTCTCTTCCTTCACACGCTCCTGACTCCCCTTTCTCCCCACACAGGATGGGCTCTACGAGTGCATTCTCTGTGCCTGCTGTAGCACCAGCTGCCCCAGCTACTGGTGGAACGGAGACAAATATCTGGGGCCTGCGGTTCTTATGCAGGTGAGGTGCTCCTTAATTGCTTTAGGAGAAATTAAAACTCAAGCATCCAGAAATCCAAGAAGACAGTAGATTGTTGCAAGCCAGCCATTCTGAGGGGCTGATTGGTTTCCTTCATTGGTTGCATTGTGTTCACTTGCTTTTAGTAAATCTGGGGCTTCATCTGCAACTTGTCTTTGTTTCAGGGTGGCAAGCGTCACCCCAAGGGGTCGTGGCATGCTTTTTAGCAAACCATGCCTTGCAGATATTTAAATGCGTTTCCTGTGCAGCAGACTATTACTTGTCCACTTGCCCACATCTGTCCGAGGCTCCCCGTCTCCATCTCACAAGGATTTATATTTTGTGAGCAGGGGAGAAAGAAATGTCTTTGAGAAGCATCTACCTAGCGGTCAGGTTGGAAATTGTTTCCAGGCTAATGAGGGCCTGGGTTTAGGGGTTGCTTAGAAAGAAAGTAGTATTGGTCTTCACTGCAAAGAAAGTCACCGTCCACACCTGTAATCCTAGCACTCTGGGAGGCAGAGGCGGGAGGATCACCTGAGCTCAGGAGTTGGAGAGCAGTCGGAGTAAGACCCTGTCTCTACAAAAAATAGAAAAAATTAGCCAGGTGTGATGGTGGGCACCTCTAGTCCTGGCTACTCAGGAGGCTGAGGCAGGAGGATCCCTTGAGCCCAGGAGTTTGAGGAGGTCACAGTGAGCTATGATGACACCGCTGCACTCTACCCAGGGCAACAGAGTGAGACTCTGTCTCAAAAAAAAAAAAAGAATGTTACTGTCTTTGTTCCCAGAAAGCTTGTGCTTTTTAGATTTGTGGTCAGTGCTTTTCACAGACTGCAAGCGACTCAAAAAACAGCTTCTCATTTTCCCACAAAAAGAGAAGTTACTTGATTGTGTGGCCACATGGCCAGTATTGATTCCCAGCCATGTAGAGATTGAATAATGAAGTACGCTCACTCTTGTCACTTGTACCAGATGATCCGAGCCATTGGGAGTCACAGGGGTCCTCTGAGTAACACTGCCAGAGCACGCCCAGGGGTCGTGGGGTCAGTCGTTTTCAGCCTGCCAATCCCGGGCTACTGGGATGGTTGTTTGAATTGAAAGAATCAATCTGTTAAATCGTCAGTTTACTCAAAGACATGGGAGTCTAGCGTGGGTAGCTGCCGTGAAGACAGCGCAGAGACGAGGCACCTAAGCTGAGTGAATCCCCTTCTGCACTCTGGAGCCCTGAGAGCAGAGCTGCTGATGTGGGCAGCTCAGCTCATGAGCCCCTGGTTCCCCAGGCCTACCGCTGGATGATTGACTCCAGAGACGACTTCACAGAGGAGCGCCTGGCCAAGCTGCAGGACCCCTTCTCTCTGTACCGCTGCCACACCATCATGAACTGCACAGGGACCTGTCCCAAGGTATGTGGAGCTGGTGGCCCTCAGCTCTGCCTCAGAACTGACATGCCAGAAGTGGCGTGTGCAAACCTGATGATTTGCAATGGAAAGGGAACAGAGCGTGCCTATCATCTCAGTGTGAGCCTGGGAGCTAGTTTGGCTCTTAGTTGCAAGGAACAGATTCAGGAGCAGACTCTACTTGGAGGGTACACAGGGACATTGAGGGAGTTAAGGATGTCACAGGAATCCATGAGCAGGCACCTGCATTCAGCCTGACTTCGTAGGAACCAAAAAGCAAAGGCCATCAGGTCATAGGTGGCTGGGGGGACTAGATTCCCTCTCCGTCTCTGTCTTGTGATGTCGACCACTAATCTGCTCTGCTTTCTAGCAACCAGCCCTTCTTTCTCTCTGCTCTGTGGAGCTTGGAGCTTTTCTCTGACTCAGAGCTCCAGCTTTCCTAGCTTTCACTCCCGTTTCCTGCTCACACTCTCTGCTACCTTTGGCTCACCCTGGCCTGGAATCTGCCTCCCAACACACCTCCAGCTTCAGCCACCATTATCTGCTCTTATCCTCTCAGCTCACGCTCCCGAGAGGATGTTGCATTGTTCCAACTCAGCTTCCCATGCCAGCACATCAGAGATCATGGCTGGCTACAGACTGGCTGCCCTTTGGTTGGATGCTGTCTCAGTCGATTTTGTGTTGCTATTGCAGAGTATCACAGACTGGGTAATTCATAAAGAAAAGAAGTTTATTTGGTTCATGGTTCTGGAGGCTGGGAAGTCCAAGAGCATGACGCCAGCATCTGGCGTTGGCCATCGTGCCGTCATCCCATGGCAGAAGGGCAAGAGAGGGAAAGGACAAGAGAGAAGAGGGGCCCAAACTCACCCTTGTATCAGGAACTCACTCCCTCATAACCTAGTCACCTCTTAAAGGTCCCACCTCTCAGTACTGTTGCATTGGGGATTAGGTTTTCAACCCATGGACTTCGGGGGAAACATTCAAACCATAGCAGGTGCCAGCCTTGGTCTAGTCAGCCTTGGCCAGTGGGCAGGGAAGAGCCAGGGCCATGCAGTTCAGAACATGGCTGCTGCTTGCACAGAGACCACGGGCAGAGTGATTTCACTTAACAGGTACAGCGAGTCATTGGGCAGCAAGATGGAAAACTCTAGGATAACCAGTTAGCAGTTAAAAAAAAATTATAGCATGTCTTTGAAAACATGAACTCCAAGCTGGATAATTCACGTATTTTTGGCCCAGAAGCCCATTGTGTTTCCAGGGGCCTCGCCCTCTGCTGCAGGGTTTCTCACCTGCTTCCAGCATCAGGATGGGCCATGGGGCCTGGTCGGGGAGCACACGGGCTCCAACACCCCATTGCTTGGGCTTCGGTCCAGCAATGAACTCTGAACCTCTGAGGCAAGTTACGCCACAAAGTGCTTGGAACCATGCCTGGCATACAGTAAGCACAATAAATGTCACCTGTTGTTTAAAAAAAAAAATGGGTACTGGGCCTGTTTGAGTCTGAGACAGCATCTCCAGCCCTGGGGCCTGGCTTGCGTGTTTCTTCAGAAGCTCTGCAGGTGACTCAGGTGCATTCCTGGTCACAAACCTGTGCCTTGAGGGGGCGGCCGACAGCCCAGATCACCAAGAATAGGTTCTCTATGCCTCACCTTGGACTTTTGGGGCTATGAGACTCAGACATAGGCCCAATCTTGAGTTCAGCCCCATTGTCGTGCGGATGAGGAAGCCTAGCCCTAGGGCGGGGGTAGGAGGAGAGTAACTTGCCCAAGGTCACTATCAGGTCGTGGCAGGTCTGGCCTAGAAGTAGGCACCTGCTCCCTGTCCCAGGGCTCGCTCTTCCTGCACGGATTGGGCACACTCCTGCGTACCGACCTCCTACAAGTCTGAACACCCTTAGTGACCTTGCGGAGACAGGAAATAGTCACGTGTTCCAGATTTGGAAGGATATACCACGAAAAGTCTCCCTCCTACACCCCTCCCCCAGCCATCTCCCTGGAAGCAGTGATGTTATCAGATTTTTGTGTGCCAGAGGTATTTTATGCTACACACAAATGTGTGTGTGCTTTGCCACCTTTTGTACATGACACTCGTCTGTAATTTTTTCACCAGTACGTTCTGGAGATTATTCCACATCAGGATGCAAAGAGTATCTTCTTTCTCCATTTCTCTTTTTCTCTCACTTTCTCTTTTTCTTTTTTTCTTCTTTCCACAATACCACTTTTTTCAGAGTTAGAGTTATCCTTCTAAAATGAGGGGACCCTTCGATAACCTCAGATAAGTCCTTGTCTAATTTTGTCAAATACTTCCTTGTCAACCTCCTACTTCTATAAAGCTGACATTCAGTGGGTTTAATTATTGTGCCTCCTGCAAAACAGACGTGACAGCTGTAGGGCCAAACTGCAGCTAATACCAGCGGTGTTGGCCAGTTGGACTCGTAATGGTGTTTTTGAAGGGTTAACAGAGAGGGTCGTTTCTTCCACACACCTGTGAGAGTTTGTATATGCTGACTTCTGCGCTAATGATTTAGTAATAATGTACTGATTTAGAGATTTAGAGACATCTGGCTGATTTTGACATTGGCCGGTAGTCACAGAAAAAACACTGCCCCAGATATCTTTGAGCGGTCGGAGAACGTGGCTCTGCCCTGGGCCCGTTTGCCTGCTGAGACAGAGCCACACCAGGGGTCAATGTGGCAGAGCTCTTGCCAGAGAGAGCGACCAGTTTAAATGACTGAAAGTAGAGACAGAAGGGAGCTCTTCACCCAAGCCCTTGGTTTTTTGTGGGGTTTGGGGTGGGGGGATGTTTGGGTTTGGTTTTTTAAAGCCGGTCAAATTTAGTGTGGTTTTAAGGAACTTCATTTGCATTCGCCTTGCTTTGACACCGAACCGGCTGGGGAAGGTGTTTCACCCAAGGTTTCATGGTTCTCCCATTCGGTTTCAGTTATCATTTGCTATTGATTTTCTCTTTTTTTCAAGGGTCTGAATCCAGGGAAAGCTATTGCTGAGATCAAGAAAATGATGGTAACCTATAAGGAAAAGAAAGCCGCAGCTTAACTGTTCTATGCTAAACATGACTTGGACCCAGCTCAGAGCTGAACTTAATTTATATCTAACTTGAGTTCTTTTAAAGGTCTTGATTTTCCTTGAATACAGCATGTATAATAAAAATTTTAAGAAATAAATGTTATTCTACTTTATTAATAAAAAATCGAGACCAGTTCTTTTACTTGCTACAAGGGAATGTGAAAGTGCCAGAAGGAGTCCCTTGTCTTTGGAGAGATGGACAGAGCTCCAGAGGTGAGCCCTAGGGGAGGGGGACACAGGGAATTGACGTCCAGTGGGGCCTGGGGCTTGTTCCCGGCTTTGCCACTCACCAGCTGGATGACCTTGGACAAGTTCCTTTGCTCCTTGCTGCTCCTTTTGCCCATCTGTAAAATGGGACCCATAATTGTGCCTACTTCCCCGTCTGGTGTGAGGATGCCTGGCACCTATTCCGAGTGCTCAGCGAGTGTTCCACAGCTTCCAGGTTTCTGTAGTTTTCAGTATTAGAATTATTGAAAACCAAATCTTGGTGAGTCTTTCGATATGCCAGTGAGGCAAAGTCTGCAGTTCCTCCAGCACACAGCAGTGACCCCGTCAGCTCTGAACTCCAGTCAGCTCGATAGATGACTTCAAGACACCTCTCAGTGGTGTCATTGTAGCTCACGGCAGCCTCAAACTCCTGGGCTCAAGTGATCCTCTTGTCTCAGCCTCCCGAGTAGCTGGACTACAGGTGTGCACCACAACGCCTGGCTAATTTTTCTATTTTTAGTAGAGATGGGGTCTTGCTCTTGCTCAGGCTGGCCTTGAACTCCTGAGCTCACAGAATCCTCTCACCTCAGTTTCCCAGAATGCTGGGATTACAGGCATGAGCCACCGCACCCAGCCCCAAGTCCCACATTCCCTTTTGACAGTTTATACATTTTCTTCCAAACCTTATATTATTACAAATGTGTGGCCCATATAAAACTTTCCCCCTTCAAAAATAGGGTACCATAGAGCAGGGTGCAGTGTTGCACGCCGCCGGCTACTCAGGAGACTTAAGGTGGGAGGATCATTTGAGCCCAGGCATTGCAGACCAGCCTGGGCATCAGAGCAAGACCCCGTCTCTAAAGTTAGGGTACCACATAGTCTGTTAGCAGCTTTCTATTTCTACCCCACAAAATATAAGGGATTCCAGGCTAATAAATACCTTCCATAGTCTATGTATGCAGAAAATTTTTCTACCTCGGCCTTTGCAACTGCTACTGAAGTGCTCTGGGCATGAGTGTGTCCCAGCGAGTGCACATTTGGGTGGTTCCCATTTTCACTCTTCCAACTGTTTTCGAGTTGTAGCTGGAAACCTCCTGATCATCCTGAAGACAAAGGCTTCTTGCACCATGAGGCCGGCGGCTAAGAAAATGTGCACTCACAGAGAATGAACCTTAATCAGCATTTTCTGGCTTTAAAAAGGAACAATTCAACAAGCATTAGTCTCAGGCACTGAGGGAGGTAAGGTGCTGGGGACAAAGAGGAACAAGGTTTGTTTCCTCCCTGCCACCTTGGGGCCAAAGTCACAAAGAAAAAAGGAACAAGCATTGAATTATTAGAAATTTAGAGAACAGGGCCTTTGCCCTTCAGCACAGCATCTCTGAATTCTTGACTACCTCGTTAAGACCGCACGATACACAGTCTGAGGTGTTCGAGCTTAAAATTCAGAACCGTGCAGGCGCTGGAGAGGCAGCAAAGCCGCGATCAGGTGGTGCTTACTGCTCTGCGTCGCGAAAGGCGGTAGAAGCAGAGCTGTGGGCCACGTCTGTGGACAGCTCTGCTCCCCCAGCTCAAACACAATGGATTTCTGTCAGCCCCTGGGGAAGGTCACATTCCTTGGATTCATGGATGATTTGACTTTGCTTCTAATCTCTAGACCTGAAGGGAAGGATGGCTTTTTCTCCTGAATAACTTAATGGCATGTAAAGATGAGTTTACCCCAGCTACTGATAAGAGGCAGAGTGTAGCTTGGGAGTTGCCACTCCAAATCAGCATCATGAGATGTCAAGTTTGTAACTGTAGGTCACCCTCACCCCAAGTGAACTTGAGCTACATTAGTATATGTTATCGACTGTTAGTTTAATTTATTGCTTGTTTACTCTTTCACTGGGCTGGGCAAATGTTCTATTTCAACAGTCACAAAGACTTTTCTAATAAAACTGCAGACGTGAGCAGTGCTGTGTTCCGATGCTATTCTGTGCCTAGGCCTTTGTTTACAAAATAGGACTTCCTAGGACCGAAGGCCGTGGTTTCTTCTTATCTGGTCTTTGGGCAAGTTGTCGAATGTCTGTGTCTCTGTTTTTCCGTCTATAAAATGGAAATTAACAGCATTCATCTCTCAGAATTGTGATTGAAGTCTAAGAACAAATGTGGGCCAGACACGGTGGCTCATGCCTGTAATCCCAGCAGTTTAGGAGGCTGAGGTGGTAGGATCGCTTGAGACCAGGAGTTCAAGACCAGCCTAGGCAACAATGAGAACCCGTGTCTACAAAAAAAAAATTTTTTTTAATTAGCCAGGGCACCTATAGTCCCAGACAACCTAGTGAGACCCTATTGGTCTCTACAAAAAATAGAAAAAAGTTAGGGGCCGGACACAGTGGCTCACACCTGTCATCCTACCACTTTGGGAAGTCAAGGCAGGATGATCACTTGAAGCCAGGAGTTTGAGACCAGCCTGAGCAAGAGCAAGATTCTATCTCTACAAAATACTAGAAAAATTAGCCAGGCATGGTGGCGCACATACGTAGTGCCAGCTACTCGGGAGGCCTAGGCAGGAAGATCACTTGAGCCTAGGAGTTTGAGGTTGCAGTGAACTATGTTCATGCTACCACACTCTAGCCCCCGGAAGTGAGACCCTATCTCAAGAAAAAAAAAACAAAAACAAATTAGCCAGGTGTGGTGTGTGCCTGTAGTCTCAGCTACTAAGGAAGCTGAGGTGGGAGGATCGCTTGAGCCCAGGAATTTGAGGCTGCAACGAGCTATGATCGCACCACTGCACTCCAGAGCAGACAGAGCGAGACCCTGTCTCTAAAAAAAATAAAAATAAGAGGAAAAAAGAATAAACGTGAAAGCATCATGCCTGCATGCTTTGTTGTGGAGCAAATGCTGCATAAATTTAAGTTGGCTGATTTGTCTTGAACACCTACTGTGTGAGAGGCCGTCTACTGAAGGCTGTGGAGACCACAAAGGCAATTGATTCCCAGCCCTCTGGAGTGGACAGTTGGTAGATTTCTGCCAGGACTGGCCAGGGCTAGAGGCTTGCTCAGAGGCTGGTTTTTCCTTGCCAGGCTAGCAGTGTTCATTTCTCATCTGTCCCACCACTCTGCCAGCTCCTGCAGGGCGGCACTCCCTTCACTCAGATTCTCTGCAGGCCCCTTCTCTTCCTTGCGCCAGGATAACTACGAAACAAAGAGCTGAAAACACTTTACTACGTGTCTAGACAGCCGTAATCCTACCACAAACCCCCTTTGCTGTAAAAATCTAGTGAAACTAGAGAAATTGAAAAGTAAATTAATCCTCTGGAATAAACTTGCCCAAATGAGTGATTTCTCAAGCCTTTTGCCACTTGGACCAGGCGTATGTCCTCTGCATGGCCCCCAAGAGAGCAGCAGCCTGGGCGAGCCCATTCAATTAGGCCTGGCCCAAGTGTGACTGGAAGTTTCAGACACAGTTATCCGAGAGGAGAACCCAGCCCACAGACCACCTAGACAACCACACAGCAAAAGCCACTTCCCTAAAAGTAACCCCAGCAGATGGCAGGGCCTCCCACGTTCTCTGTGGCTTGGAAGGAAGCTTCCTCTGGCTTCCTGCCCCATCAAGGAGAGGGCGAGCTGCAGGTGCGGCTCTTTCGCAGGTGGCTCATGGGATGGAGCCTCTTCAATGCCAAGCAGCCATAGCAATACGAAGATGAGGGGAGCAACCTTGCAACACAGTCCCCAGCGCAGTCCCCAGGCCCTCTGCTTCTATGAAGCCTCTAACCCAGCTTCATGTCTAAAGAAAGCGACTGGCTTCTACCAAGTACCTCCCATCTCATTTCATCCTCTCAGTGGCTTCCATTTTATAGGTGAGGGGAGAGGCTCAGAGAGGAATAGTGACTTTTCAAAGCTCACACAGCTAGAAAGCAACCCACACATCCGTGTTTTTCCGATGCCCCCAGTCACTGGACCACACCACCTCTTGTCGGGGCCATCTGAGCTGTGTCCAAACCCAGCCTTCCTGCTGCCCTAGGGGCTGGGTTCGTTCCCTTGTTAAGTGGCCTGCCGGACATTGGGCTAAGCCCAATGGGAAGACATGGGAGCTCTGAGAAGTTAAGCAGACTGCCCCCACTGGGTGTCACCTGCAGATGAAACAGGTCTTGTCACCTGACCTAGCGAAGCAAGCCCCACGCCCCAGGTGGCCAACAGGAATGGCCCCCAATGTGCTCCAGCTGCCCCAGCTGAGTAAATGGCTCTACTGTCCCCAAGCTGCTCAGGCCAAAACCCTGGGGGGCATCTTGGATTCCACACATTCCTGCACCTCCATGTCCCAGCCACCAGCAAGTCCTGCCAGTGTGTGTTCCTGGACCGAATGTAACTGAGCTCATGCTACGTTCAGGTGCTGCTTTCCCCTCTGGGGCCTGTCTCCCACCTCACACTCCACCACAGCTCTGTCCCTTCCAGCCCATTCCATGATGGGTTATCGTTAGAGTTTTCCTTTGCTTGCCTTGGGCTGCTTCCCAATGGACAGTAGGCTCCGTGGGGATACCCTCATGTCCCTGGCTCCGAGAACAGTGCCTGGCACTGCATAAATCCACACTGGACGAATGGCTGCTGGATCCTGCCCAAGCCCATCCTTGGCCCTAACGTGCACCTTCCCTGGTTTGCCCTGGGGTCTTGCCCTCTGCCTTTAGAGTTCCTCTGCCCAGAGGCCCCAGAGACAGGGGAACACTGTGTCTGTGCGTGTCACTATGGAGTAGTGTAATAAATGCTGCATACAACTATGGCATCTCAGTGCCTTTCAGGGGCCTCCACGCCTCCCCCCGTGCAGGTGTGTCTGTAGGTCATGCTGTGAGGCTCCTAGGGTTGGGTATGCCTCTGCTATTTCTCTGGCATTTTCAGGGCCTCCTGCGTGTCACAGTCTCCCTGTGTCCCTGTGCATCTCTGTGGAGTACATCTGATCTCTGTGGAGTACATCTGACCCTGCGAGTCTCTGGGAAGGTGTATCTTCCTTCTTTGACTTTTATAAAGCAGTGTCAGGTACCGTCCCAAGTGCTTGACATGTATTTTTCTCATGCGGTCACAACAAATCTATGAAGCCAGCATTGCTATCCTACAGGTGAGGAAATGAGGGTCAGAGAGGTTACATGGCATGCTCACAGTCACACAGCCTGGGGCCGGCTCGAACCAGCACACGTAGTCCTTGACCACTGGGATACACAGCCGGGGCTGACTCCATGTGGTGTGTGTCTCTGTCTGTCTGGGAGTTACTCGTGTGTGTGTGTGTGTGTGTGTGTGTGTGTGTGTGTGTGTGTGTGTGTGTGTGTGTGTGTGTGTGTGTGTGTGTGTGTGTGTGTGTGTGGTGTGTGTGTGTGTGTGTGCGCGTGTATGTGTGTCGGTCCGGGGACCATCCAGTCTCCGTGCGCCCCGCCCCTGGGCATATGCGGAGCGGCCGGCGGACTACAATTCCCGGCAGCCCGCGCGCGGGCGGCGGACGTGGGCCGCAGTGGGCTGGGCGGGGCTTGGCGGCGCGCAGACATAGACTGCGGCACCGTCGGAGCTGCGCCGCCGCCGCTGGTCGTCCAGGTGCCACCACCCGCCCCGCGCCCTCCCCGCCGCCCCGGGCCTCCCGACCGCGCCCCCGCGGGGCCTTGCGCACGCCCGGGCCCAGGCCGCAGGCCGCAGCGCCGGGGCCGGCGATGAGCGCGAGCAGCCGGCATGAGCGCAGGTGAGTGCGCAGCTCCGGTCGGCCCAGAGCCCGTCGTGGCACCTGGCGGGGGAAGAGGGATTCCCCCCAACCTTGGGGTCGCCAGAAGGGAGCGGGCCCTGGGCGGGGATCCTGGTCCCCTCCCCTCTCTTTCACGGGGACTCGCCCCTGGCTCTTCCCAGAGGCCGGGGCTGGGGGATGGCGCCGCACACAGCCGGGCCCCTCCCCGCCTTCCTGCACCCCGCCGCCGCGGAGAGGAAGCCGCCGGCGCTGGTGCAAGAGGGGCGGCGGGGGCCGTGGTGGGGCAGGGAGACCGCCCCTCTCCCGCTGGATTGGATCCCACCCTGAGTGACAGATGTCCAGCTCGGGGAGGAGGTGTGGAGGTGGCTGCATCCGGGGCCTCTGAGCAGTTACCGCTCTCAGCTGAATGAATGAATGAATGAATGGGATTGGGGAAGCCAGAGCCACTGGCGAGAGTATGCTGGCGCACAAACGGCACTCCTGACCCCCTGCATCCGGCCCCCAGAGGAAGGCTGTCAGCTTCCTGGTGCAAGGACCACACCCTCCATGTTACCATCCCGGGCCAGGAGTCCCACGCCCACCCCTTCCAGAATCTAATTTAAATGCCATCTGCTTCTCATGGGGTCAGGAGACCTCCCCTGTCCAGAAGGGCCTCAACTCTATGTCAGTCACTCCCCAGCCTGGCAGCCTAGAATGCACTCCAGGTGAAGGAGGGGAAAGAATAAGGAAAGATGGCTCCAGACCCCGGATCCAAAGATTGGGGAGACACACACACACCCCCCCACCAGCCCCAGCCTGGCAGAGGACAGGAGCCTCTGGTCACAGTGAAGGAGGAGGCTGGACCACTGCCAAGTCACCAGTAGGAAGCCAAGGCTTCCACAGAAAACAAGAGGTTCCTAAATGGCTTTGACTCTAGCCCCTCTGCTCCGCAGTGCTGGTGGCATTGCCCCAGGGCTATGAACTCAGACCAGGTTCAAGTCCATTCTTGGCCACTCGTAGCTGTGTGACTTTGTCCATATTCATTGACCTCTCTGTGCCTTGTTAAAAGTGGGGATCTGTAGTTTTCATTAGGGTGGCTGTGAGGAATGTCTTCATTCAGACTCATCCATTTCTAGCTTCTCCCCTTTCAAGCTCTGTGACCCTTGGCAAGGAAGTTTGCAGCTCTGTTGCTCAGATTCCCCACATGTAAAATGGAGATAATAATAGTACTTCCTTCAGCGGGTTCTGTGTGAAGATTCGGGGGGTTGGTGCACGGAAG
>NW_012153840.1:1007018-1008442 GCF_000956105.1 Propithecus coquereli
AAAGGAAAAAAAGAAACAGGCACATCAGAGTGTTTGGACAAGTGTCCTGCAGGAGAGGGTGCCGTGGGCTCGGTCCTTGGGGGGATTCTAGAGGTTTCCATGGAAGTGACTTCCTCCCTCAAGCTCCTCTTCCCCCACTTCTTGCCAAAGTTGACTGGGAGAATGTCCTCATGACAGACAAAGGAAGACCCTCCCAGAGGCAAAGCTGTTCAGATCCTGGGGGTCTCTGGCATCGGCCCTTTGAGAAGAGGCTCGAGCCTCTGCACCTCACTCCTCACACCATCGCCTCCACACTCCGGTATGGCCTTCAGATGTGCATTCATTCATTCATTCATTCATCCAATCAGTCGGTGTTCCTGACCCCCAGGCATGTGGCTGGCACTGTGAGCAGGACCCTCGATGACACCCGTGCAAGTGCGCCTGATGGGAGAGGGTGTCAGGGGGTGTGGTGGGCAGAAAGGACTTGGGAGTTAGGACTTGGGCCCTTCTCCAGCTCTGCGACAAATCCAAGGGCAGACTGCCTGGGGCTCAGCGTTGTCAAGTGTGAAACAGGAGGAGAGCCCTTCCTGCAGGCTGGTGTGGGAGGAGATCACATCTGCACAAGCTAAATAATCACCCAGGGTCAGCCCGGCGGGGTGCAGGCTTCTTTCCCCATCCTCCAGTCTGCTGGAACTGCTGGCCGGAGGGGTTTAGGGGATGAGCTGGCGTGGGGATGAGCCGGCACAGCTGCGGATTTCAGACAGGGTGTGGGAAGGGAGAGGAGCCTGAGAAATGGGTCAGAGCAGGAGCCGCGCCTCCTCGCCCACCTGCACAGGCTGACGCCTCGGGAACTTCAAACGCCAGGGCTGCGGCGCTCACGCTGCCCGTGTGCCAGCCGCTTCGGGATTGTCATCCTAGAGGTGAGAAATAGAAGCCCAGAGAGGCGAGGGCACTTGCCTTGGGAAACACAGCTTGCTTGGAAGAGAACCAGGAGCACATTCATGGTGAAGATGACGATGGTGATGTATGGCATTTGAGCAACTTAATTCACCTCTCTGGGCCTCAGTTTCCTAATCTGTGAAATAGGGATAAAAGTAGTACCCACTTCATCAGGATGTGGTGAGGCATAAATGAATGCATGTAAAGGCCTGTACTAAACCCCTTACAGCACAGAAACGTCCCCAGATCAGCCCTAATGGATGAGGAACTCCCACGTTCCCTCACTTCAGGGAGCCGGCCTCCAGGGCAGGTGAAGGGCCCTGGCAAAAAACACAGTTGGAGCCAGATGTGATGGCACATGCCTGTGGTCCCAGCTACTCGGGAGGCTGAAGTGGGAGGATCACTTGAGGCCAGGAGTTTGAGACTGCAGTGATCTATCATCGTACTGGGTGACAGGGTAGGACCTCATCTCTGAAAAGTATATATATATATTTTTTTAAACCGAG
>NW_012153840.1:1009006-1009388 GCF_000956105.1 Propithecus coquereli
CTGTTGCTCAGATTCCCCACATGTAAAATGGAGATAATAATAGTACTTCCTTCAGCGGGTTCTGTGTGAAGATTCGGGGGGTTGGTGCACGGAAGGGCTTCCCACCCTGCACGGTAAGCACTTGAGTATCAGTTGCTGTTATTCAGAAGAGCAGTGATGACCACGGCAAAAGTGCTCTCATCCCACCCTGCCTGTGTGCTCCAGGCTGGGCCGAGCTGGTGAGAGCTTGGTCACCGCCCTGGGGAGGCTGAGACGTGAATGGAGATAGAAACAGGCACATCCAGCCAGACGCGGTGGCTCACGCCTGTAATCCTAGCTCTCTGGGAGGCCGAGGCGGGCGGATTGTTTGAGCTCAGGAGTTCAAAACCAGCCTGAGCAAGAG
>NW_012153840.1:1018628-1051056 GCF_000956105.1 Propithecus coquereli
GTCGTTGCGTGAAGGGACCGGAGGGGTGGGGGGGCTGGGGTAAGACAGGGCAGACTGTGCCTGGTCTGATGGGGACACATGGCCTTCTGGTGTTCCCAGGTGGTTCAAGAGTGATTAACACCCAGCCTGAACCAGCACTGGGTGCGTTCAGTCTCTAATTCTGAGCTTCTGTTTTGGGCCAGTTAATTGCAAGCAAATATAACCGTGTACTGCAGGGTCCACTTTATTTGTAATAAGGGAAATGTGCCTTAATCATCTTTTGCCTTAGCCTGGTGTTGCTCAGTTGGCTCAGGATCAGCCCGAGAAGAATGATATTTATTTTGCCCCCAAAAACTCAGCCCATGGGAAGAGGGTGTGAGTTGCCCAAGGGTTGATACCATACGTTGCCTGACTCGAAACCCAGCGCGTTCCGTTCCTGCCTGCTGCCTCTGCTGTACAGGCTCGGGAGCTAAAAACGAGCCATGCCCGTCACTTGGTGCAGCTGGAGGTGGCCGTGCGGCCCTGTTCTGGCAATGAGAAGTGAAGTGAAACGTGCCACGCCGCTGCCTCGCTTCCTTCTTGTTCCCGCACGAGGCCCGGGGCAGCGGTCACTGTCAAGGAGAATAGAGCAGAAAGAACGGAGGAGCCTGGGCCCGGGTGGCATCACAGCTATTACCCCAGCCCTGTTACCAATACCCAGACTGCTTTCTGCACAAAACAAATAAACCCCTTGTTTAATTTTAAAAACAAACAAAGAAAAAACCAGCCTGGAGTCAGCTTGCATCTTGCAGCTATTGTATACTTGGCGCGTGATGTTGGGCAAGTTATTCAACCTCTCTGAGCCTCAGTCCCTTCTATAAAAGGGGATAATAACTGAGGTTACCTGGCAAGGTTGTTATTAAATAAAAGGGCTGGGAGCAGGGCTGTGCACGTGGCGAGCCCTGTGTTTGGGGATGGCGCCGCTGAGAGGCTGGGGATGTTGTGACAGCAGCAGCTGCCTGGGACACTCTGGGCTCGTTGGGCGGACACTTTTAGAAGGGCTCAGTTTTGGGGGTGGAAGAGGGAGCCCAGAAAATCAGCAGCCTGCCCCACACCTGCCCAACTCTCCCAGCACTGCCCCGCCCGAGGAATCGATGGTGCAGGTCTAGGGAGGGGCCCAGGCATCTGCAGGTCTAACAGGTGCTCCACGTGGTCCGGAACCACAGACAGATGCTGACAGGCTGTCCAGGGGTGGGAGCAGTGAGCCCCACCCGCTGTGGGAGCCCAGAGCACCCACCGTCTGCCTGCCCTGCTGAGATCACGGCTCTACAGCAGGGGAGGGAGGAGAAAATAGAGTGTCTGCAATAGAGCCACCTGGTACCATTCTCTGAGCCTCAGTTTACCCACCTGTAAAGACAGCCCCCTCGCAGGCCTGATATTTTGTCCGTTTGGGCTCAACAACTCAGTGTGTCCTCACTGCCAGGCCTGTGCAGGGCACAGGAATTGAATGAGGACAAGCAGCCTGACCCCTGCCCTCGGGGTCGGGGCTGGACAGGGAATGGAAAAGTGGGACAGAGCTCCACGGAAGCTGTGAGCACCAGCCACACTCGGTCAGAGATAGCACAAGGAAACTAGGCACCATGAGGAAGAACCAACAGAACAGCCAGGTAGCAGGCCCGCGAAGGCCTGAGGATTTAGCAGGCCAGATGCCTTTTGCATTTAAAGGAGCAAGAAGAGGAGCCTTCCCCCAAGTGACCGTCCTCTCTTCTGTCCACAGACAGCAGCCCTCTCGTGGACAGCACGCCGGCCGGCTACGGGACCCTGACGATAGGGACATCAATAGATCCCCTCAGCTCCTCAGTTTCATCCGTGGTACGTGGACAGTGGGGGCGGGGAGACTCCAGCTGGGGTGATACCCAGGCCCACCCAGACACCCTGACTCCCTCCCCCCCGGGCCCTCTCTCGCCTGCGTTCCCAGAGGCTCAGCGGCTACTGTGGCAGTCCATGGAGGGTCATCGGCTATCACGTCGTGGTCTGGATGATGGCTGGGATCCCTTTGCTGCTTTTCCGATGGAAGCCGGCATGGGGGGTGCGGCTGCGGCTGCGGCCATGCAACCTGGCCCGCGCCGAAACACTCGTCATCGAAATAAGAGACAAAGAGGTGAGGGCCAGGCCAGGCCAGGGGCCCGGGAAGGGCGACGGGGGGTGGACGATGCTGGGGGTCCTAGCCCAACCCAGCCACTGACTTCCACGGGACATTAGGCATGTGATTCTCCTCTCTGGACCACAGGTTTCCTGTCCCAGCAGTGGGCAGCAGTTGGGGGGCTCACCTAATAGCCCCGATTTCTGCCTTCTCCAGCAGAGGCCACCTGGCCATGGGACAGGGCCTGGGAGGGGCAGGGTCTCTTCCAGGACTGAGCCCAGTCCTCTGTGTTCTAGGATAGTTCGTGGCAGCTCTTCACCGTCCAGGTGCAGACCGAGGCTGTGGGCGAGGGCAGGTGAGGCGGCCCCTTCGCCCTCCCAGAAGCCCCTGCCCCCCCCCCACAAAGGCTGCCGCTGGTGCCTCCCGTCCCAGGGAAAGAGGGTGGCTCTGTGGGGCCAGGGAGGTGCTGGGGCAGCTCCCAGAGCCCCAGAGTAACCCCCACACCCCTCCCCAGCCCGGAGCTGCCCCAACAGGCCCAGGCGAAGGATGGCCGGCGCCAGGTGGCTGTGGGAGCAGTACCAGAGGGTACCTGGAAGGACACCACCCAGCTGCACAGGCAGGAGGAGGCAGTGAGTGGACAGCTAGGTTCTGGACCAGTCCTTGCCCTCTCTGGGCCTAGTCCCGGGCCCTGTGCAGCGGGAAGGTTGGACTCCCCGCTGTCCAAGCACCTTTGGGTTCTGTTGTCCCAAACATCCGGGATAATGCCGACCGCCTTTGTGCCTTCCAGCCTCTCCCCTCCTCTTTCCTGTCACGCTGGTGCCTGCCCCCTTCGCCCACTCCCGACGCACGCACACTGCCCCCGGCCAGCCTCCAACCCAGCCTCTTCTCTCCCTCGCCCAGAAGCAGGTGCTGCGGTATTACCTCCTCCAGGGCCAGCGCTACATCTGGATCGAGACCCAGCAAGCCTTCCACCAAGTCAGGTAGGAGCCAGGGCCGGCGCAGGCGACGTCACTGCCCAGAGTGGGCTGGTGTGGGCACAGGTGGTGGCATGAAGTGGCCTGGCTTGGCCTGAGCTCCCCTCTCGGCTCTGCCACGTGTGCCCCCTGCAACCTTGGGCAGGTTACTGAGCCGGTCCAGGCCTGAGGTCTGTGTCTAGAACGGGGTTGGGGATAACCCCCAGCTCCTAGGGTTACCTCGAAGGTGAAATATATAAGAACTTTTGTAAAGCTTGGCACAGCCTCTGTCCCGGGTGGTGACACTGCTGTGAATCAGACCATAGGCTTGGACTCAGGCAATCTGCTTGGGGTTTAGTCCCGCTCTGCCACCTACTAAATGCTTAATAAATGTGAGCTCACGACACACCTTAGTCCAAGTCCCCCAGAGGCAGACCCCAGGACGAGGATTCCAGTACAGGGAGGTTGTTTGCGGCACCAGGGAAGTGGGACAAGGGAGGGAAGGAAGCCAAAGGAGAGTGTTGTCGTGCTGGATGCCAGCGTGGACGCCTGGAGCTCAGTCGCCCTGGGGGTCTCCTGAGGCCAGTATAACAAGTACACACCTCGGGGTGAGCTCACCCACGGCGCGAGGGAGCTGGGGACACTTACCTGTCCACTCCTACCATCACGGGTTGTGGGCTGCTCCCTGGGACATGAACTCTTCTGCACTTCCGGCTTTCTGGGCTCTTGGGTCGAGCAGCTCATGCAGCCAGGAGAAGTCCTCAAGTAAAGACAGGTGTCCGCAGGAAGCTGCCGTGTCATGCAGAGGTGAGGCCAAGGGGCAATAGGGTTGGCACCAATAGCCTCTGCCACATAACACGGATAGTAGCGAGAGTCGCTGGCATGTTGGTCACTTAGCAAGTGCCAAGCACTGTCCATAGCACTCTGCATGGCTCACCTCGTTTAATCCACCCATAGCCCTAAGGTTACTGCCCCCTTTTGCAGATGAGAAAACTGAGGCACAAAGAGGGCAAGTGACTTGCCCAAGGTATCGTCAGTGTAAATAATGCTCTTGTCACTAAATAACATCTGCTCTTGCCAATGTTAATATTAGTATCACCTCCCATTGTTCTCCTTCCTCGGTGAGATGTTTGGGTTCCAGTCAGAGGAACAAAGGAGAAAGCTGAGCCGAGTTCATGAGGGACAGAGTGTGGTGTGGCAGAGTGGGTCAGAAGGGGCCTGGCGCCCTGAGGCCCTGCCTGCACAGGCTGGGGGATGCAGAGCTCAGGCCCTGTGGCCCACACAAGTGTCCCCACCCCCGCCAGCCTGCTGGACCACGGCCGCACCTGTGACGACGTCCACCAATCCCACTCCGGCCTCAGCCTCCAGGAGCAAACTTTGAGGTGGGTGCTGCGCTGGGCCGGGGTGCCCTGAGACTAGAGACCCCAAACTTCCCTGCCCCCCGTGCGGCTGCCTTCTAGTCCCCCACCTTCTCTGGGCCTCAGTTTCCTCAGCTGTAAAATGGGGAGCTCTATCACCCTGGGAGGGTGCGCCGACAGCCCCTCCCTCTGACGGCTCGGCCTCACCCTCTTGCAGGAAGGCCATCTACGGCCCCAACGTGATCAGCGTACCGGTCAAGTCCTACCCGCAGCTGCTGGTGGACGAGGTAGGGCTGTCCCTGGTCTTGGCCCAGCTCCAGCCTGGCTTGCTGTGTGAGCGTGGCCCACAGCTTGCCTCTTCTGGGCCACTGTGCAATAGCAGACCAGACAGCTGTCCCCTTCTCCATAGTGGAGTCAGCCCAGACCCTGCTCTGGTCAGCCCAGCTAGCCAGGCTGGAATTGGAGGTTCCGCTCAAGGCCTGGGCCAGGGATTGGGGCGCGGCCTGTAGGGGCGAGAGCCAGGAGTGAATCCACATAGCTGAGCACCTGCCAGGTGCCCGGAGACATGCCCTGGAGCCTGGGGCCTTCCCGTGCGTTTTCCACTGTCATTCTCCCAACAGCCCCGTGAGGAAGGGCTGGGACGACACTGTCCGCACATGAGGAAACCAGGCTTCAGAAGGGGGGGCGTGACGTGGCCAAGGTCACACAGGGACAAAGGGAAGCCAGTGACCCGGACACATCTAGAGTAACGTGTTACCATCTCAGCCCTCTCAGCTGGGGACAGACACCACGGAAGAGTCTTGGAGTCTGGCCTAATACAAACCCCCGTCTCCCACTTAGTAACTATGTCGCTTTAGGCCAGTGACTTAATCCTTCTGTGCCTCAGTGTCCTCATCTGTAGAATGGAGGAGATGGCGGCACTGCCTTGTGGAATTGTCATCAGCATTGTATGACACTTGAAGTGCTTAGTGGGGTCCTGGCTTGTCCTCTTTAGAGCAGAGAGGCTCCGGGGACGTCTGGTTGAGGGGACAGGATCGGCCAGGAGAGAGGCCTGCCTTCAGTCCTTTGGCAGCCACTGGGCCCCTGCTCCGTGTCTGGGTGCCCCGGGGACACAGGTGCTGACGCTCTCCCTCCCCAGGCGCTGAACCCCTACTACGGGTTCCAGGCCTTCAGCATCGCGCTGTGGCTGGCCGACCGCTACTACTGGTACGCCCTCTGCATCTTCCTCATCTCCGCTGTCTCCATCTGCCTGTCGCTCTACAAAACTAGAAAGGTGAGTGGTGCGAGACAGGCAGGGCGGGCAGGGAGGTCCCTGAGGGGCCCCCTCCCCACTCCCCTCTTGTCCCCTGCCCACAGCAAAGCCAGACTCTGAGGGACATGGTCAAGCTGTCGGTGCGGGTGCGCGTGTGCCGGCCCGGGGGAGGTAAGGAGCAGGGCCCAGGACGGTGGAGGGGGACGGGGGTGGGGGGCGGTGGCGGTGGCGGGCTCAGCCTGCTGACTCTCCCTGCCCTCAGAGGCACAGTGGGTCGACTCCAGCGAGCTGGTGCCCGGCGACTGCCTGGTGCTGCCCCAGGAGGGCGGGCTGATGCCCTGCGACGCCACCCTGGTGGCTGGCGAGTGCGTGGTCAACGAGAGCTCCCTGACAGGTCAGCCCCCGGCCCCCCACATCAGAAGTTTGGGTTTTACTTTTCTTTTCGTTTTTCTCTCAAGTAACATTCTAGCCTCCACACTTGCTAATCCCGTACCATTGGGCTGTGTTGCTTAACCTCACTGTGCCTCAGTTTCCTCTTCTGTAAAATGGGGCTGTCACTCCTGGACAGGGTTGTGTGCGAAGTGCTTAGGAGCGCGAGTGGTGCGGGGTAAGCACCCAGTGCGCGTGAACTATTTCTACGTGAATGTCTGCCTTCGGGTCATGAGGATGGCGGAGGACGTAAAACGTGCAGCACAAACTGGGAGTCACCGTTCATCCCCCCACGATCCCCGTCCTGCCCTCCCCAAGGCAGCCACTGTGAAGGGCTTGAGGTGTCCTTCCAGGCCTTTGTCTGCGTAGATATAGGGTGTGTGCACAGGTGCAGATACACCTCACCTGTGTACATGGGATCGTGCTGCATGTATGTTCCGTACTTGGCTTTCTGTCCTGGGCCGTGTTCCCTGCGCATGTGACTCCACCCCCTCCCGCCCCGCCCCCCCTCCGGCTGTGTAAGAGGCCACATCGTGGGTGTGTCATAACTGACCCACCTGGTCCACTAGCAGTGAGCATTTACATTGTGATTGTCCAGCCATTGCAGGTGACGCCACCAGGAGCAGCCTTGTCTCATCCCTCACCATGTGCAAATATTTCTTTCTCTGGGATGTGTTAGATCTTCGTGGTTGATACTGGATAGAGTTTACTAGAAACTACAAGATAGTAGTTTTTTTCCAGGGAAGGTTTACTGGCTGGAATTCTGTTTGTATAATAATGATGATGATGATCAGTATGATTCACCGGCGCATGCCCTGAGCCTAGCCCTCCACAAACTCTGTCCACACTTGCCGCATCTGCCCACCTGTTGGAGGGCAGAGTGTGTGCCTGGATTGTCCCGAGTCCCTCCCAGGAATCGGCACACAGTAGGTGCTCAGTAGTCTCATCCTCCCGGCATTCGGTAAGGGATTGCTGCTCTGCCAGGCAGCCTGCCCAGGGCTTTCTGTAGGTTCTACCCCTCACCCTCCTGGAAGTATCTGTATCGGTTTGAATTATAAAAGCAATATGTGCTTGTTATCAAATGATTCCAACAGAAGGAGAAAGACTTCCCCCCAGCCCTGCCCACTACACACGTGCCCACACGTGCTCCTTCTGACGGCCCGGAGATGGTTCCTGGTAATTGGCCGCTACTCCCCTCCCGGGGCGTCTTGCTGTGCCTTTGCCTTTATGTCTTCAGCCCTCTCAGCCTCAAGATCCCTCTCTGTAAAGTGGGGCTGTGATTTCTTGTTCACACCTGGTTGCAGAATTAAATGAGACCTCAGCCTTATGGAACAATTCTACACATAACTCCTGGTTTTGTTGGTGGGAGGGAACGGCATGGGGGGCCTCTCGTGGGCCTCACACCATGTCCTCCCCAGGGGAGAGCGTCCCAGTGCTGAAGACGGCCCTGCCAAGGGGGCCAGGGCCCTACTGCCCAGAGACGCACCGGCGGCACACGCTCTTCTGCGGGACGCTCATCATGCAGGCCCGGGCCTACATGGGACCCCATGTCCTGGCGGTGGTAACCCGGACAGGTATGAGTCGGGAGGCTGGGAGGGAAGCTGGGCTCGGTGCCTACGGGAGGGGTGATGCAGGGCAGGGTGGGACCCGGAGCCCAGAGCCTGGACCCCACACCCACCTCTGCCAGGGCCCTGCTGTGGGACCTCAGGCAAGTCCCCCCACCAGCTGGGGCCAAGCATCGCGATGTCTCTAGGAACCAGCAGGGCTCAAACGCTGGAGGGGGCAGGGATGTGGCAAGCAGAAAAGCATCCAGCCTGTATCTGGATTTTGAGCGAAACCACCCCATTTTTAAATGTTGTCCACTAATTCCATTCTTAAAAACCCTATGAGACCTGGGCAAGACTTGTGGGCCATATTTGTGACCCCAAACTAGGTGACGGCTACCCCCTGGGCATCATGTCCTACAACCCCAGAGGTGCGGATAGAGTGGGCTAGTGGTGGGGAGACCTGCCCTAACCCCAGCTTCCCCCCAGGCTTCTGCACGGCTAAGGGGGGCCTGGTGAGCTCCATCTTGCATCCCCGGCCCATCAACTTCAAGTTCTATAAGCACAGCATGAAGTTCGTGGCTGCGCTCTCTGTCCTGGGTAAGTGGTCCCAGCACCGTACTTTCCCGGTGTCCCTGGCCCAGGTCCCAAATCCCACTCAGTCCCTCGCTGTCTCCCTAGCTCTCCTCGGCACTGTCTACAGCATCTTCATCCTCTACCGCAACCGGGTGAGCCTCGGGGGCCGGGCAGGGGCTGCCAGCAGGGCCCCGGCATGCCCAGCCTAGCGCTCGGCATTCATGGTGCCTCCTGACAGGTGCCTCTGAAAGAGATTGTGATCCGGGCTCTGGACCTGGTGACTGTGGTGGTGCCGCCTGCCCTGCCGGCCGCCATGACCGTGTGTACGCTCTACGCCCAGAGCCGGCTGCGGACACAGGGCATCTTCTGCATCCACCCCCTGCGCATCAACCTGGGCGGCAAGCTGCGGCTGGTGTGTTTTGACAAGGTGGGGGCCGCAGGGCGGGGTTGGCACCCTCAGCCAGGCCCCCACCCACACCCGCATTGTCCACTCAGCAGCACTGACCGAGGGTCCGCTGGACACCGGGTCCTGCCAGGGCGGAAACACCCAGAGAACCCCCCGCCCCTGCCCAGCCTCCCTCTCCCCAGGCTCATGGTCTGGCCGATGAAACTGACTCATGTGTTCAAGAACCCCTGAGGTCCTACTGTGCACCCAGTGCTGTTCTCAGCCCTGGGGTCCAGCGGTGACCAACACAGAAGCATCCTCACGGACGCTGACATGCATGTCCCCCGCAGAAAGTGAACAGGGAACGCACGAGAGTCGCAAGGGCAGTGGGTTTTAGGAAGGATGGGGTAGGACGGTGGGTGGGGAGTGGGGAGCATTCCTTAGAGAGACGGCAGTCAGAAAGCCCCCGAGTAGGTCCCTCGGTGACCTCAGCAAGGGGGGACAGGGCAGAAAGGTGGCTTCTCTGGGGAGCAGACCGACAGTACCTGGGACCCGGTGAGAGGTCGGCAGCAGCCTGGGCGGAGGAGGCTGGAGGCTGGACAGTATTCCAAGGGGGCCACAGAGAGTTTCTAAACCGGCGGGGAGGGAGCGGGGCGTGATCAGATTCCCACAGCCGTCCGGCTAGCCAAGGAGCCGGACGTGTGACGGGTGCCGGTGTGCAGGTGGGGAACGCAGGCGTTCGTTCTCTCACGCAGCAGGTGCACTGAGCGCTGGCTGCGTGCCAGGTCCTCCTCCAGGTTCCACAGGGCACACACGGTGGGCACGTGCAGAGGCCACAGGTGGGAGCCCAAAGCAAGGACCACCTGCCCTAACCCTGGGAGTTCAGGAAGAAAACTTCCTGGAGGAAATGACACCAGGCAGAAAACCAGTGGGGGTTGGGGGTGACCCCGGCAGAGGGAACCCCTCGTGCAAAGGTTGAGAGGCAAGGAAAGGCGGAAGGGTGTCTTCAGCTCCAGCTCGGGTTCCTGGGGGCCCACAGCCCCACTTGGCCTGGGGTGTGGACGCCCACCTCATCCTGGGACTCACTGCCCCACCCACCTGTCCCCACAGACAGGCACCCTCACTGAGGACGGCTTGGACGTGATGGGGGTGGTGCCCCTGAAGGGGCAGGCGTTCCTGCCACTGGTCCCTGAGCCCCACTGCCTGCCCATGGGGCCCCTGCTCCGAGCACTGGCCACCTGCCACACCCTCAGCTGGCTCCAAGACACCCCAGTGGGCGACCCCATGGACCTTAAGATGGTGGAGTCTACTGGCTGGGTGAGGAAGCCAAACACATCAGCCCCCTGCCCCTGGGCAGCTGGGCCTAACAAAGCCCACCCTGTCTTCGTTCTGGGTTTCCCAGGGTGGTCTCTGTCATGCCCACCATCTGTAACAATGGCTGCACGAGCCTGCTCTCACTCGCTCCTCCCAGGACCCTAGTGAGCAGCCCTAAGAGGGGCACTAAGGCTGCGAGGGATTGGGGATAATTTACCCAAGGTCACCCCGCAGCTTATAAGTGGCAAAGCCAAAGTTTGACTTTGAGTCCACTCGGCTCCAAAGCCCACGTTCCTAATGTCCGTACCTCTGTAAGTCTAACCCGAGTCTCTCCGTGGGCCGAGGGCCCTGGGCACCACCCTCCTCTGCCTCCTGCAGGTCCTGCAGGAGCCAGCCACAGACTCGGCCTTTGGGGCCCAGGTCTTGGCAGTGATGAGACCCCCACTTCGAGAGCCCCAGCTGCAGGGAACGGTGAGCTGGGGGTGCCTGTGGGGTGTGGGGTCTGGGGGTGGGTGCCCCAGCCAGCCCCTCAGCTGCCCCCGACCCTGCAGGAGGAGCCCCCGATGCCTGTCAGCG
The DNA here is from genome assembly GCF_000956105.1 of Propithecus coquereli. Taxonomy (NCBI): domain Eukaryota; kingdom Metazoa; phylum Chordata; class Mammalia; order Primates; family Indriidae; genus Propithecus; species Propithecus coquereli. Next base: position 1,029,117 of record NW_012153840.1, read on the forward strand.
TCCTCCGCCGCTTCCCGTTCTCCTCGGCCCTGCAGCGCATGGACGTGGTGGTGGCATGGCCAGGGGCCGCTCAGCCCGAGGCCTGTGTCAAGGGCTCCCCTGAGCTGGTGGCAGGCCTCTGCAAGCCCGACACAGGTGAAAGGGCAGGCCCCGGGGTCCGCTGGTCGGGCACTGGACAGAATGGGGTGGGTGCCCGGCCTCTGTCCCTGCACCACCCCCTCCTGACACCAGCCTCTCCCTGGCAGTGCCCCCCGACTTCGCCCAGACGCTGCAGAGCTACACGGCTGCCGGCTACCGCGTCGTGGCCCTGGCCAGCAAGCCGCTGCCCATCGCGCCCAGCCCGGAGGCAGCTCAGCAGCTGACGAGGTCGGCCTGTCCCCACCCTGCCCACAATGAGGACTGAGCCTCAGGCCCAGGCGTGGCAGAGGGAGGCTCTCAGGCAGGCAGGGCCAGGGACGATGCCTCTGCCTAGTAGCTGGGAAAGGGGCCTTGGCCCTTGCGTGACCTCTGACCTGGGTCTGCCTACCCACTAGGGACACTGTGGAGCAGGAGCTGAGCCTCCTGGGGCTGCTGGTCATGAGGAACCTGCTGAAGCCACAGACGACACCAGTTATCCAGGCTCTGCGGAGGACCCACATCCGCACCGTCATGGTGACAGGTACCTGTGGCTTGCAGGGGCTGGATTGGGACAGCAGAGAGAAGGGACCAGCAGCTCTTCCTGGGGCATCTTTTTGGACCCCTGCTTCAGGCCAGGTCCTTTGTGAACATTTCATGTGAACATCTTCAGAATATCCCTCCCACGTGGTCATTGTCACCCCCATTGGACAGCTGAGGAAACTGAGGCTCCAAGGAGTGGAGTGGCTTCCCAAGAGCCCAGGAGTGGTGTCAGGCTGCCTGGGTTCCAGGGCTGCGCATCTGCTGGGGGGGATGCTCCAGGTGCCAGCTTCCACCTCTGAGAAATGGGGACATGATGTCAGCCTCAGGCTGTGACAGTCTCAAGGAACAAGAAAAGAAAGATTCTAGCCAGGGTGAGACGCAGGAGCTGAGAGGTCTGGTCCGCCCACCCGCCACGCACACACACACATGTGCGCTTTCCAGCAGAAACACAGCAGGGGGAAGCATGCGTGAAGCTCTAGCCCAGGCCCCCAGTTTCTCCTAAGACTCTCAGAGGCCTGGACCTGCAGGTGGGACACTGAGGTCCAGAGACGTTCATAACCTGCCTCAGCTCACACAGCCGCACTGACAGATGGGTCCATCCAGCCTCAGTTCTCCCATCTGTAAAGGTCGGGGTGAGGGTGCCTTCCATGGATAGCGCTGGAGCCCAACCTTGCCCCTCACTCCCCAGGGGACAACCTGCAGACTGCAGTCACTGTGGCCCGGGGTTGTGGCATGGTTGGTCCCCGGGAGCGTCTGGTCATTGTCCACGCCACCCACCCGGAGCGGGGTCAGCCTGCCTCCCTCGAGTTCCTGCCAGTGGAGTCCTCCACAGCTGTGAACGGGGTGAAGGTGAGGCTGGCCCAGAGTTCTGGCTGCGCCCCACCCCGTGACCCCGCCCCTGTGTCACCCGACCCAGGCCCCAGCTCTCCAGGGAGGGCAGGGGGAGCTGAGCTGAGTTTCCCGGGCCCCCAGGATCCTGGCCAGGCCGCAGGCTACACCATGGAGCCAGATCCCCGATCCAGCCACCTGGCCCTCAGCGGGCCCACCTTTGGTGTCATTGTGAAGCACTTCCCCAAGCTGCTGCCCAAGGTAGGGCTGCCCCAGCCTGCCCTTCCCTGCCCCCTCCTCTCGGCACATTCTGGTGGTGGCTCAGCCCTTCCCCTGCCCCTGTGCCCCCAGGTCCTGGTCCAGGGCACCGTGTTTGCCCGCATGGCCCCTGAGCAGAAGACAGAGCTGGTGTGCGAGCTGCAGAAGCTTCAGTGAGTGCTCAGCCGTGGACGTGGGCAAGGTCTATGCAGCCCTGTCCCCCTCCTCGGGCGTCAGAGCGCCATCACCCTCCCGGAGCACCCGGGCAGGCTCTCCTGGGTCTACCTGCCACGAGTAATCCTGCCTCCATTCACGGGGCACCTGCTCTGCACCAGGCACCATGTGGGCATTAGGGCCCCAGGGGCTGGACCCCAGTGGCCACGACTGCCCACGCCTCTCCGTCAGGTACTGCGTGGGCATGTGTGGGGATGGCGCCAACGACTGCGGGGCCCTGAAGGCGGCCGACGTGGGCATCTCGCTCTCCCAGGCCGAGGCCTCGGTGGTCTCACCGTTCACCTCGAGCACGGCCAGCATTGAGTGTGTGCCCACGGTCATCAGGTGAGGTTGGCCAGGGGCCGGGGACCGGGGCTTGGCAGGGCCCGTCAGCCAGCCTGGGTGCCTCACGCCCACACCCTGTCCCCAGGGAAGGGCGCTGTTCCCTCGACACGTCATTCAGCGTCTTCAAGTACATGGCCCTGTACAGCCTGACCCAGTTCATCTCGGTCCTCATCCTCTACACGGTGAGGATCTGCACAGCTCCGGGCCCAGAGCCGCGCCGGGCCCAGGAGGGGACACAGCGCGCTCTCGAGTAGAGGATGTGGGCTCAAAGCCCGGCTCTGCCACTTTCTCACTGTGTAATTCGGGTGACAAGGCTCAGATGAGACGATGACAGTGCCAGGCACAGAGCCTGACACACGGTAGTTCCTCAGAAATGGCAGCAGCTGTCATGGGCTCGTGTCTTGTCCCTGACTCCTGGAGCTCCCTAACTGCAGGGGAGACTGAGGCAGAGCCCAGGCAGAAGTGGGGTGGAGCCAAGACCCTGCCCTGCCCGTTCCCACAGGCCCACTCACTTCCCCAGCCCCACGCGCTCTGCCCCCCACCCTGCTCACCCCCACTGAATGCAGGCAACACTGCGGGGCAGTGCAAATCTTGCACCGTGTCTGTCGCTGTGTCCACCTTAAAGCTAGGAACCTCCTGAGGGTGGGAACCATGTGTCCCCAGTAACCCAGGGGCTCCATAAGTCAGGCTAGGGCTTTGCTGCAGGTGGGGAAGCCTCCCCCATGAGATTTAGGCCCCCTGGGGTCGCATGGATGCCTTCTCCATCAGACTGGGGGCAGAGGGGACTCCTGAGCGCAGGACAGTGCCTCCTGCATCAGGCGGGGGCTTGTCTCATCCCAGGCGTGGTGCTGGAGGCTCCCGGGGGGGGGCGGAGAGAGTGCTGCCCGCCGGCCGCATTGGAGGGCAGGGGGCAGCTCCCCCACCAGACTCCTCAAGGGCAGGGCTGGGGCCTCCCCTGTCAGACAAGAGGCTCCCTGGGGCTGGGCTGGAGCCAGGGTCACAGTTCCCCTCTGTCCTCCCTCCCTTGCGGCAGATCAACACCAACCTAGGTGACGTGCAGTTCCTGGCCATCGACCTGGTCATCACCACCACGGTGGCAGTGCTCATGAGTCGCACGGGGCCGGCGCTGGCACTGGGGCGGTTGCGGCCACCGGGGGCCCTGCTCAGCATGCCCGTGCTCAGCAGCCTGCTGCTGCAGGTGACCCTGGTGGCCGGTGTGCAGCTGGGAGGCTACTTCCTGACCGTAGCCCAGCCTTGGTGAGTAGGGAGCTGGCCAGCCCCGTGCCCCCTGCCCCGTCCACCCACGCTCATTCCCTGACCCCCGTCCCTGCACCCCTAGGTTTGTACCCCTGAACAGGACAGTGCCTGCGCCGGACAACCTCCCCAACTACGAGAACACAGTGGTCTTCTCTCTGTCCAGCTTCCAGTACCTCATCCTGGCTGCAGCCATGTCCAAGGGGGCGCCCTTCCGCCAGCCGCTCTACACCAACGGTGCTGCAGCGTGGGGGGCTGGGGGGAGGCAGATGGGAGAGATGGGGGTGCTCCGTGGGTGGAGGGCACGTGTGCATGTGTCCCGGGCATGCGGCTCCCTGGCTGACAGACTCCCCTACCCCCAGTGCCCTTCCTGGTGGCCCTGGCGCTCTTGAGCTCTGTCCTGGTGGGCCTCATCCTGGTCCCCGGCCTCCTGCAGGGGCCGCTGGCGCTGAGGAGCATCGCCGACACCCACTTCAAGCTGCTCCTGCTGGGCCTGGTCGCCTTCAACTTGGTGGGGGCCTTCATGCTGGAGGTGGGGCCCGCCCCTCCTGCGGCAGTGGGTGGGAAGGGGGAGGGGGCCCGGCGCCCCAGCGGCTCCGCCACCCCCTCCCTGCCCTCCCCAGAGCGTGCTGGACCAGTGCCTCCCGGCCTGCCTGCGCCGGCTGCGGCCCAAGCGGGCCTCCAAGAAGCGCTTCAAGCAGCTGGAGCGGGAGCTCGCGGAGCAGCCCTGGCCGCCACTGCCCGCCGGCCCCGTGAGGTAGTGCAGGCCTGCCCGGCCCACTAGACACTGGATCTCCCTGCCTCTGAGCCGCCCCCGGACCCCTCTCCAGAAACACCACGGCCACCGCCTCGCCCCGCAGCCCCGAGGTCGGCATTGTCACACTCCTGCCCCAAGACTGCCCCCACCCTGGGGATGTGCTGTCATCCCCACTAGAGACCAGCCGTGTAGACACGGCAGCCACCAACTCCACTCAGAGCCGCTGTCGGTGTAGCAAATGAAGTCGTGGTATTTTCCTGGCTTGGCCCTGCCTGTCTCGTACCTGGCGCCCAAGACCCTCCCAGGTCCCCAGCTGGCAGCCCCTGATTTTAGGTCACACTGGACACCTCCCCTGTGGGGCCTCCATTTCCTCATCTATCTGACGGTAATAAATTTCCTCTGTTTAGCATTTCGCACGCGTTGTCCTGTAATCCTTCCAGCAACTGCAGGGTACGATCCCCATTTTATAGATGACGGAACCGAGGCTTAGAGGTCACACCAGTAGTCAGAGGTGGGACCAGATCACTTTGTCTCCAGCTTCCGGGCTCTTGCTCCTCTAGGGGAGGGGAGCAGTGGGCTTGCTGAGGAGGCCCTGGGGGGTCGAGGGAAGTTCCTTTCTCTTCCACCTCTCCCTTCCCCCGCCACCCCCACATCCTGGGACACGTCTGTGGTCCGGTTCCTCCCTCAGATAAAATCCAGGCTCTGAGCCCACATCTCCCAGCCAGAACCACGTGCACCATCCCCCGGGGAAGGGTGGGAGCCTCTGAGCTCATCCCACCAGTGGGCCACTGGCCAAGCCCCTCTGCTCTGGAGATGGCGGCTCGGTTATCTGGCTCATCTGGGCAGGGAGAACAGGAAAGAAAGGCTGTTTCCTGCCCTCCAAAGCCCCCGCCAACCTCATCCCCGGAACCCCGGCTGCTGCCCACAGGCCTGCATGGCAGGAGCTCCGTGAACGTTGACGTTGACTCAAGCTGGGGAGAAGGGATGTGGGGTGTGGGAAGGTGTGGCGTCAGGCACAGTCAGACCTCCACGCCAAGCAGTCAGACCTCCATCACCAGCTGTGATAGACCAGGATGGTAGATGCTCTTTAAGCGGAGGACGCAGAGCCCTGGGTTCAAGTCCCTCCTCTACCCTTTACCTGTTGGGCAGGCATGTACCAGGAGCAGGGGCTAATGAGGGGAACAGAAACGCATCGGCCAGTGTGCAGCTCACCACGCAGAGGAAGGAGCACATCTCCAGGGACATAGTGGGAAAAGAGTGACCACACCCACTGTCCCCCACTCGCCCAAAGAGCTGCCACTTCTCCTTGGATCCTTAGGGCCAGGGGAGTGGGCAGGAGCAGAAGAGAGGATGTGGAAGCCAGGACACTAGAGTTGGCAGCTTTTGGGCCTCCGTTAACCCCCTTTCGTCAAGTGTAGGGGACAGCATTTCTGCCAGGCAGTTTCCTGTCCTCTCCCAGTAGGATTGCACCTGGCAGCAAGCTAAAGGAAGCAGCGAGGACTGGGCTGGTTGGAGGGCCCACTGCTCTCCAGGTGACAGAAGTCCCTGCCATGCTGCACAAGGCACTGGGGAGTGGGCAAATATTCATTCCACAAACCAGCACTGGGGAACAAATGATGCACAGGACATAGCACTGCTTAAAAGGACTCAGAGTCTACGGGACAGGCGGGGCAGGGGGTTGCAGGAGATCCCACGGCTAGGGTCTAAACCAGGGGCATCCAGATCTCCTCCCAGCCTGCAGCCCCCACAACTCTCACCCCTGCCTCAGACCTAGGCTCCGTGGCCAGGCGGGGCTGAGGGCTGCCCAAGAGACAGGGGACCTGCACCCCCCACCACCACCCAGCTAGTCTCTCCCAGGTGAACCGAGTGTACCGCTCATCCATTCGTTCCACAAACGTTTGCTGGACTGCTGCTCCAAGCCTGCATGTGCCGCGGTGCCCAGTGAGCAAAAACAGACCTCGTCCCCGCCTGCCTGGGGCCAACAGGCTGAGCGGGAAGGGGGACAGAATTCAAACAGTCACAGACACAGGGCAAGACAGCCGTGAGCAATAATGCCTGAGAGCAGGTAAGGAGGAGAAAGGGAAGGCTCCCTGAGGAAGGGAGGGTTTGATCTGGGTCCACATGGAGACCTCTACCAGTGTTCCAGGAGAAATGGCTTGAGCAAAGGCCCTGTGGCAGGAAGAGGGGGCGGTTAAGCGACAGACTGCCAAGAAGTCAGCTTTGTTGGAGGACAAGGAGGCAGAGCCAGGCCAGTGCAGGGCAGGGTCCTCGGAGGCTACAGGGGAGTTCAATCCTGATTCCCAGCCCCTCGGAAGCCAGTGAAAGTGTCCATAATCTGAGGTGGGTGGGGAAGGGCAGGGCCCGTGGGGGAAGGCCCGGACTGGGGGCTCCCACAGAGCCAGGCAGGAGATGGTTGGTGGTGCAAACTAAAGAAGAAAACCAGGCTTTTAAAGCATTCAAGTTAGTTTCATTCAGAGCCTTACTGAGGATTGCAGCCGGGAGCTGCGGAGTGTTGCCGTTGGCGCAGCGTTCCGGCCCACCGCTTACCTACAGGTGGGGACTCTGCACGTGCAGAAGGTACCTTAGAGCAAAATCTCATCCCCGGTTGGGTGTGAGGGTACATCCGAGGGTACACAAAGGCACAATCGTTAATGCTGTCACGTTATCTTGTGTACAGGAAGCAGCAGGGGCCAGGACCACTGAAAATGCAGCGATTGAAGCAAGAGCGGCGGATGGTTTTCAGGGCGTTCTTCCTGAGGGCTGCACTCAGTCACCGGGGTCAGGTCTTTGTGAAATTCTGCCCGCAAGCACAATGACACAGTTTCCCAGGGCGAAGCAGTGGACAGACTCACAGAAGGTACCTGGGACGGAGAATGGGCGGTTGGGTGCTGGGCTGGATGCAGGGCTGAGGGCAGGGGAGCAAGCCTGCGTGCTGGAAGGCCGGTGGGACAACTCCTGGGCCTGGGAACACCTGGAGGGCCAGGTCTGGATGAGGGTTAGGAGGCTGTGAATTTGGACTTGGATGCTTGTTGAGTCGGATGTGCCTAGGGGACACGGGCACATGGGCCTGGTCGGGGCTGAAGGAAATGCTGGTTAGGAGGCCACAAGCTCTGGGGCGCAGGAGGAGGAGGAGCTGGCTACGGAGCCCCAGAGGTTCCCCCAGGGAGGCAGGCGGGAAACCAGGCCCGGGAGGGTGTCCTGGAAGCTGGGAGAAGCCGAAGGGTGAGCAAGGTTCACTTTCTGCTGCCTGGCCTTGGGAGACAGCTTGGGAAGCGCAGTTTCACCCTCTGTGCGATGGGGTAGCACACCCACCTCGCCCACCTGGCCGTGTAGAGCGAGGACTCGACGTTAGGGGAAGGCAGCGCTTGGCACAGACGTCAGGACGGCTGGGCGGGCCCCTCCTCCCCCAGGGCCGCCCCAGAGGAGGGTCGGAGCCCCGAGGGCGCGGCGCCGAGGCCTGGGCGGGCCGCTCGCGTTAGGACCCAGCGGATCTGGGGCTGGAGGGCGGGCGCCAGCCCGTCGGGGGCCCGGAGGGGGGCTCGGAGCGGGCACAGGGGCGGCTCTGGCGGGCAGACTCGGAGCGGGCGGCGGAGTGACCCGGACAGGTAGGCGCGGGCCTGGCGCTGGCGGCCGGGGGCCCGGGGTGTGGGCAGGGGCGTCGGCGGGGCCCTAGGCGCGGGGGTGCCGGTGGCCTCTCCGGCCCCCGATCCTGGGGGCAGCTGCAGAGGGGGCACCTGGAAAGTTGGAGGTCGCTTCGGGGTAGAACACGAGTTTGGAAGGGCAGGGAGCCCAAGTTTGGGGGAGCCAGCGGTGGGGTGTCTCCCCGGGAGGCTGGAATGTGGCGGGTGGGGTGGGGGGCTGGTGGGAGCAGCTGAGACAGAGACGCAGAGAGACAAAGAGAGATCAGAGACCGTGGAGCTCTAGGAGCTCGGAGCCAGTTTCCGGGCTGATTGTTCCCAGCTGTGCGGCTGCAACATCTGGTTTCCTCCTGCGGGGACACCCCCTGCCCGGCCTCTGGAGCAGGCAGAGCCCTCCCTCAGTCTGAGCCAGCGTGGGGGCCCCTTGCTCCCCTCCTCCCTGGGATGCAGAGGAGGGAAGGAGGCAGTTATGGAGGGGCTAGAGGTGGGGGTGCAGCCTCCTGGACAGGTCCCGGCTGCCCCAACGCCCCCAAACCCCCTTGTCTAGGAGCGCTTGGAGGTGTGGTCCCCTGGCGTTCCTCCCACACTGACTCCTGTCTCCAGCCCCAGCCCCAGCCCCTGGGCCCCCTTCCCCCAGTGAGCATGGGCATGGGTGCCAGTCCCGGAGGAGGGACACTCCATGGCGGGCACTGAGAGGCATCGCCCCAAGGTCTTGAGGCCCCTCAGGCCAGGCTGACCGTGGCGGGGTGGGGGGCAGCAAGGAAGGATCTTTAGGTCTCCGGTCCCCCTGCGGTGAGGAGGCCCAGGGTTTTCAGAGTGGGGGTGTGGGGAGCCAGATGTCCCCTGCCTCTGGGGCAACTTGAGTCACAGCTCCCGCATCCCACCCGCTCTCAGAGGTGCTGGATGCATGAGCTGGGCAGGGGTCAGGGAGGTCTCAGGAGCGGGAGGGGGGCAGAAAGCTGGCCACGTTTCTGCCCCTCTCCTAGATCCCCAGGGGGCAGTACAGCAAAGTTAGGGTTTCCAGTTAGCTGTCTGGAAGAACTTCCTGTGTTGGGGCAGGGAGGGCCCTCCCGGATGGATGGGCCCTGGACTCAGCCCGCACAGCCCTCCCCGCAGAACGCCGGCCGTCTGGAGGTTGCCCTCCACTGAGCTGGGACCAGACGTGGGGACCTGGAGGCTCCGCCAAGTCCACTGTGCAGCCAAGACTGGAGGCCGGACTCCACCAGGGGTTCTGGAACATCGGGAACCTGGTGAAAAGTGTGCACCAGTGCCCTCTCCCAAATAATTACACACACATCACTTGTCCTACAATGTCAGGGTGTTCAGAACGCCTGGGCGGGCGACATCATGGCCCCCTCCAGTGCTGCCCCCCTCAGACTCCACTCTAAGTGTTTCCTCCCGCTGCAGAAACAGACCTCAGGCTCTCAGTCTGTGACGAAGACCGCCAGGTCCTGGGAGGCCTGAGGCCTGGCAGGAGAGGAGTCTTCTGGGGGCTGGGAGCCCTGCCCAGCCTGGCTGCTCTGGGGGCCCTGGGCCATGTGCACGTGGTTTCCTGCCTAGCGAGATGCTCCAGGCCCAGGGGCTAATTGGGAGCAGGTGGTGGGCTTGGCCCAGGCTGCTGAGCCCAGGTCGTGATGCTGGCTGGGCAGAGCTGGGGTCCCGAGGATGGGCCTGGGGTCAGGGACCCATACAGTCGGTGCACTGGACACCCGCGGAGGTGCTGGGCCACAGGGCTGGGCATGGGTGTGGGTGAGGAGAGAACGGTCAGGGCCGGCAGAGCACTAGAAATGTCCCCTCAGTGATCAGGGCAGGGTGGGGTCTGTCACGATCAGCCCCGGAGCCAGGTTGGAGGCCTTATCCCTTGTGACCCAAACCCGCATGGTCCAGCTGTCCCTGCAAAGTAGTCCCGACCCCCGGCCCCCCCAGATGCCTGGCTTCTGCTCGGGGGGCCTGCTTCTCCAGGCCGGATCCAGGGGACCAGAAGGGGGCTCTGTGGTCCTGGGTCCATGGGCCTGGGCACAGCTCCCCGACTCCCCTTCCTCCAGCTGTTCTCTTGACACCACCCCGGCTTGCCGCTCTCCGTGGCCATGAGAACTGCCTACCTCTTCCTGCTCTTCCTGCCTGGTACGTGATTCCTGGGGCAGGGGCTAGCTCCCCTCATGACGGGTGGGAGTGGGGTTCGTGGAGGGGAGATCACAGTGAGCCTTTGTCATGCCCTGTGGCCAAACTCAGCTCCTCAGCAACCAGGGCCGCCTGCCGGGCTGCCTAGCATCTCCTGGGCCTTCCCCCCACTTCCCAGAGAGCGGCATACCCCAGGCATCAGAAATCCACGCTTTTCCTCTTACTCACTGCCCCTCCTGGGAGCCGACGTGCAGGAAGGAGCAGGGGGCACCCACGGCGGGGAGTCCCAAATATCAGTGGGCATCACAAAGATCCTGCCGTGTCTAATATTCATTCATGACATAAGTGTTGAGCTCCTACTATGTGCCAGGCACTGGGCTGGCCCTGGGGATACAGCAGTGAACTAGGTGGACAGATCCCTGCCCTCCCCATGCTGCCAGTCTAGGGCAGGGGGGCAAATGCTGAACAAGTAGCCATGATGCATTGCAGACTGTCTGGGTGCTGGGGGGAGATCAGCAGGAAGACGGTGGGGCCAGGGACGCCTCCCAGAGAGCTGCTGTTTCAGTTCAGACCTGGAGGAGAAGCTGACCAGGTGTCACAGGCCCAGGGAGAGCCAAGTGCAGAGGCCCAGAGGCAGACAGGAGCATGTTGAGTCCTGGGAGCAGCCAGTGAGGGGGACGGGGCAGGGTAAGGTCAGGGAGGTGATGCAGGGCCAGGGTGACCCCCACCGCCCCTCCCCAGAGCACCTTGGGGCCCCTGTTGTCCCTCCCTGGGGGCACCCCCACATGCCTTGCCTCCCACCGCAGGCCTGCTGGCTCAGGGCCAGTATGACCTGGACCCGCTGCCACCATTCCCTGACCACGTCCAGTACACACAGTACGACCAGATCGGTAAGGGCCTTCCACCCCGGCCAGCCCTGCGGTGTCATCCAGGCCCGGCTCCCCCGCGTGCGCGGCTCAGCCAGGGACTGGGTGGGGCGGGTTGCAGGGAATCCTGGCAGTGGGTCCCTGGCTCAGTTGTGACCTCGTTTGCCCCTGGGGCTAGGGGCTGGCCTGACCCCCACCCATTCCACATTCTCTTTGCAGACAACCCAGACTACTATGATTACCAAGGTAAAGGCCTGGCAGCTGGAGGGGGAGGGCCCATGGGCCCCTGGGAGGGGAAGGAGGGAGCAGACCCCCTTACCCTGCCCTGGTTGCAGAGGTAACTTCTCGGCCCTCCGAGGAGCAGTTCCAGTTCCAGTCCCAGCAGCAAGTCCAGCAGGAAGTCATCCCAGCCCCCACCCCAGGTAGGCCACAGCCCCTGCTCCCACCCCTCCCCCATCTACCCAGCACGCCCCACCCCTGGAAGTAGGGGGTCTGTGCGAGGCTGGGCATCACCCTCCCAGTGATCTCTCCTGCGTGTCTCTCCACCAGAAACAGGAAATGCAGAGACGGAGCCCACGGAGCCCGGGCCCCTCGGTAAGCGCTTTCCTGATGGCTGGAGAAACGGAGGCGCAGCCCCAGCCTCTGAAGTTGGGGTGAAGTGGGGGGCGGCGCTGGTAGGACAGAGGCCTTTGCCCTTGCTGGTAGTGCAGGCTGCCAGTGGTAACATGGGGGCGGAGGGAGCTTGCGGATGTGTCCCTGCTTTAGGCTGGCAGCTCCTGGAGGTCCCAGCCTGCCTCCAAGGACCTGGCTGGAGGCCGAGTTGGCCGCAGCCTGGGGAGGCCCCCTCTCCTCACAGACCCTGGCGGGTGGAGGTGTGCCGGGGCTTCCTGCCAGCCCGGAGGGGCCGGGAGCCCAGGCTGGCTGAGCCAGGAACCCGAGCGAATCCGCGTGCTTGCCCTCGCGTGCACTGGTGTGTTGCCGCGTGCGCTCCCGTGAGCGTGTGCAAACCTGCTCAGAGTGGGCGTGCCGGGTGCACGGTGGATGTGCGTGTGTTCGAATGCGTGTTTGTAACTGCGGTGGTGAATCAATGCACTGTATCAAAGCGGGCAGCCCGGAAGGCCCAGCAGTGCTGTGTAGTGTGGGGCATGTAGAGGGGGTGTCTGGGCTGGGCCTGAGGGTGCAGGCGGGACCAGACCCTGAGAGCCAGTCTCAGGTGGGTGAAGTTGGGGGCTGCCCCCCAGCTCTGGGCCCCAGTCTGACCCTACCTGTCACCCAGACTGCCGTGAGGAGCAGTACCCGTGCACCCGCCTCTACTCCATACACAAGCCTTGCAAACAGTGTCTCAACGAGGTCTGCTTCTATAGGTGAGCACAGGTGGGCAGCGTTGGGTCGGGAGGACTTCGCGGGGGATGGGGGCGGCCAGAGGGGCAGGGGACGGCTGGCTCTGGCTAGCCAAGCTGCGAGTTTGGGGGAAGATAGTGGATCCAGAAACTGAGCTCAGCTCTGTGGTGGAGCTTAGGCCTGGGACCCTGACTCCAGCGCTCCGGTACCAGGCTCCATTCAGGTTGTCCCAGTGGGGGTGGGTGAAGTGGGTGCTGAGACCCCTCCTGGCCTCATCCCCCAGCCTCCGCCGTGTATACGTCGTCAACAAGGAGATCTGTGTCCGCACAGTCTGTGCCCACGAGGAGCTCCTCCGAGGTAGGAAGCCCCCTCTGCTAGGCGTCCCCTGCCCCATGGCCACTTCGTTACCTAGCCAACCGTGCACCCAGCTGATGCTTATTAAACACGCATGTGCCACACTCCCAGGACACCCCGAGCTTCCATCCTCAGAACCACCCCAGCACCAGAGCAGGGGAGGGGTAGCGGTTCCCATCACCCTGCCACACACTGACCCCGCCTCTGCCTCCCTCCTGCCCTGCCAACAGCTGACCTGTGTCGGGACAAGTTCTCCAAATGTGGCGTGATGGCCAGCAGTGGCCTGTGCCATACCGTGGCAGCCTCCTGCGCCAGGAGCTGCGGGGGTTGCTAGGTGGAGCCGCGTCCTGAGCCCCGCCCTCCTCAGATCTGGGGGCCTCAGGCCCCGCCTGACCTGGTGCTTTTCTCCCGTCCTGACGTTCCCTTTATCCTGTAAAAAGTTAGTGGACTGCAGCCCTGGGGTGGGGGCTGTGGGGCCTCATGCCCCACTCCCAGCCTGTGGCCACTCCTGGAGCATGACAGGGGTTCCCTACTGCCCAGTCTCCGCTCCCTTGGTGGGGGACACCTCAGGCCTCTCCGTGGGACCCGGACCCCTGGGGCCTTCTCAGCCCCTCTGAGGACAGTCCCCCGTTCACAGTCCCCCGAGGTAGGCTATGCCCGTCATCCCAGCTGGTCTGCTTGGATTTCCTACAGCCCCCTGGGCATGGACCACCTTTGTCTGTTTTATACAAAATTAAAAACAAGTTTTTACAAAAGATTCAGAGTCACTTTTTTAGTTGAGAGCACAGAGGGGGCAGCCAGGTGCCTCCGACGCTTCCTGTCCCCACTGAGCGGCTCCCCAGCCCCCTGGAGAGCCAGGGCAACTCGTGAACCTGTAGCTGCTACAGACCCAAGCCACCCGGCCACCTGCACCAGCTCTGCCCGCCCTGGAGCACAAGCCAGGCCAGGGTGTGCTGGCACGTGCGTGCCTGTCGCAGGGGCTGTGTGGGAAATACAAAGTTTCAGGGACACAGCTTTCTCATCAGGGCTGCGTGAAGGCGTGAGTCCCTGTCACCAGAGGGACGAAGCCGAGATGGGACGCTGCCCATGGGGGCAGGGGAGGCAGGAGGTTGAGGCAGATAGACCTGAGATCCAGGGCTTTTTGGGGGGGTGGAGCGGGGAGGCTGGTGTAGTTGAGAGGGCAAAGCAGAGCAAGCGTCTGAGCGACACTGGGACCAGCTCTGCGTCAGCCGTAGCACACTGTCCTATTTAACCCTCGAGCAGCCCTATGCGGTGGGTACAGTTCACAGCCTCGTCTTAGGGAAACTAAGCTCCCTGAGGGTCCACTGCTGTAAGTGGCAGGGCTGTGGCAGGATTTGGCTGTTGGACTCCAACAGATCAGGACGAGCATCATTTCTCCCTCAGACACCAACTGGGCACCTCTGCGAACTTCCTCAGAGCCAGCCTGTGAGGCAGATCCCCATTTTACAGATGGGCAAACTGAGGCTCAAGAGGCTAAGTAGCTTTGCCCAGGATCACTCAGCAGAGCCAGGGCAAGATGCCATGTTCACTCCCAAACCCGCCCTGTTCACCACACTGCCTGGGAGGCCTGTCACCGTCCAGACAGGGGGCTCCGATCTGAGGGGGGCCAGAGAAGAGCAGGACAGCTTAGACGGCAAAGAGAAGCTGTGCAGAGTGGGTTGCAGCCCCCGGCCTCAACAACCCCATCTGCTAAATGGGGTGGATCCCAAGGGCCTCCCCACCCCGATCCTGTGGGGTTGGTAAGCTCCTTACCCAACACAGGCCTCTGCCTCCCCCGTCCCCCAGCACCCCTCCCTAGAGGGCCCCATCCCTCCTGGCCCAGGCCCTACCTGTGCCCCCTTCCCATGTCTTCCCAGGTAGAGGGCACACTAATAGCAGAAAAGGGACAAATCTGTACAAACCAGTTTTAGAAAACAGGGTCTTGTTACAAAAAACAAATAGATCTGAACAGTTAACATTGTAAAAAGGTATAAAAATACAGGGAGTCTGAGCTCCCTGAAGGATTTCCTGACAAACACTCTGAACTGAGGCGGAGACCTGGGAAGCCAGAGTCCGCCTGGGTTTCTGACCCCGCCCCGTCCCGGGCCCCTCCCACGAGCCCCTGCTCCAGGGCCTGCTCCAGGGCCGGCCAGAGACAAAGGCTCTCCAGCCCGGGCCTCGCTCAGCCGCTCTCAGGGGGACCCTGTACAATCTGGAGTACAGAGTGGGGCTGGACTGACGTACAGCCCACAGACCACAGGGTCCCCGGGGATGCCAGGAAGCCACTGCTGGACCTGGCCTGGAGCCAGAGATCCCCTCTCCTCAGCCCTGCCACCTGGCTCCTCCTCACCCCCAGCGCTGGGGCCCCGAAGGACCAGGCCCTGGGAGGGCTGTGCTGAGGGGGGCACGGGGCTGCTCTCCAGATGCCAGCCGGGAAGGGGCTCATTTCTCAGGGGGGCCGGAGGGTGGGGAGAAGGGGGCTGAGCTCCTTCGAAGCTCCTGCTGCAACTGTCCCTTCAGTGTGGACACCTGGGGGAGAAAGAGAAGGTAAGGCCAGCCCAGGTCCCCAGCCTGACTTCAGACAAAGGGAGGCACAGCCGGGAACCTAGAGGGACCTGATGTGCCTGTTTCAGGAAGGGTCTGGCCTCACTAAGAGCCGGGGGTGCCTTCCCTGCTCATGTTGCTCCTTACAGCAGCCAGGTGTCTGCTGAGGACTCAGCATGTTGGGGGGCCACCCCCCAACATCCTTTATCCCCATCATTTGGGTGGGCCCGTCTCCAGCCCAGCACAGACCCACCACCCTGTTCAGTTTTGGGAGCCATCGACTGCTTACACCAAGGTCACTACCGGCCCTCTCCTCCTCCTCTTCCTCCAGCCCGCACTTCCAGCCCGGCCCAGTCTCCGCAGGGGCTGCACACCTGCTCCTCCAGCCCGCGCACCCTCTGGCGGTGGGCGCGCTCCCGCGCCTCCAGGGTGCGCTCAGTCTGCGCCTGGGCGCTGCGCAAGCGCTCCACCTCCTGCTGCAGCTCCAGCCGCTGCTGCTCGTCCGCCTCCAGCTGGGCCGGGCTAGGGCTCTGCTCCAGCACCACCACCTGGGCCTGCAGGGAGGGGCTGCTGTCAGGGTCCCGGCCCAGTGTGTACGCGTGTGTGACCTCCCTGGGCACAGCCAGCACAGGTGGGGGAAGCAAGAAAGATCCTTCCTTGTCCTCCATCCCGCTGGCCCTGACGGTGAGCCTGCGAATCCCGGGTCAGGGTGCCCGGCGACTCTCACTCAGGCGCGTGCGCGCATACACACGCACACGCACACGCACACACAGACATACTCAAATGTGAGACACACAGGCACAAGGCAAGCATGTAAATGCTTAGCCAGGTTCACACAGGTGCATACGTATGTGCGAAAGCCCAATACTCCTACACATCCACATACATGAAAACATCTGTACACACACACATAACATATTCAATAATCCCTAGACATGCCACACAGTGCACAAGATTCATGCTATGTGCACAAGAATACTCACACGGACACTCATACTGCTACACGTGCACAACATACATGAACCCACAGGCTCCTGTGCTAACAGGCCTTTAGTGCCTCTTCTGTACACCTTGGGGAGAACGCCCCCCGTGGCCCGGCTGGGACACCCCTCTAGGACTCCAGGCTCCTGGGTGGTGGGGGTCAAAGGCCCCCAGCCACCTGGGACTGCTTAGCACTCAAGCTGGGGATGAAGTTGGGGTCCTTGGCTGGGTGGGCGGGGCCAGACCTCCAGCTGCTGGATCTGCCTCTGGGCCTCGGCCAGCTCCAGCTCAGCCCCTGAGAGTGTGCGGTCCAGGCGGCCCTTCTCCGCGCTCAGCCGCACCGTGTCCTCATGGCTGCGAAGCTTCTCCCGCTCCACCTAGGCGGGTAGGGCAGGAGGGGATCAGGGTGCTGGGGAGGGGCTCTGAGAGGGCTCTCAGGTTCCGAACCCCCGTGGAACAACCTAACACCGGCAGAGGCAGCAGACCCTGGGGACCTGCAGCCAGGATGGCAGCTAGCCCCAGAGGACATGAGGGGAGCAGCCCACCTTGTCCAGCGTCCTCCTGAGGGCCACGCGGTCCTTCTCCAGCCTCAGGGCCGAGCGCTCCACCTCCCGCTTCTCGGCCTCCAGCTGAGCCAGGGCGCGCTGCAGGCTGCCCAGACGCTCCTGCAGCAGCCGCCGCTCGTCCTGCAGCTTCTGGACCGTGTGCAGAGCCGCAGCCTCACCCTCCTGCCGCTGCCGCAGCACCTGCAACGCAAGCCAGGCCTCATCCCTGTGGCCTCGGTGTGTCCATCTGAGGCTTGGGATGCTGCTGCTGGCCCTGTCCACTCGCTCCATAGGCAACTGTGAGACCCACACTGGAGAACTGGACCCTTAGGCCAGCCAGTTCTCTCTGAGCCTCGGTTTCTCCATGTGGCCTCACTGGAGACTGGGCCAGGATTTGGGATAAGGTTGAGATGGATGGGAAGGTCCCCACCCCACCCCAGGGACTCACAGATCTGAGGACAAAAGGGCCCGCCCTGGCCCTCACCTCCCTCAGCTGCTGCAGCTGGCCCTCCGCCTCCGCCCGCTGCAGCTCCAGGTCCGCCAGCTCGCCCCGCACCGTTTGCACCTGCTCGCCCAGGGAGCTGCTCTGCTTCCGGGCCTCAGATAAGGCCTGCCGGGCAGCGTCCAGCCGTTCCTGTAGGACGGGGCCAATGGTGCCAGGCTGGCCTGGGAGCCCTAAGGCAAAGGGCCCCCTCTACTCTGCCTCCAGGCAGGTTCGCAGCCCGGAATCATCTTACTGGAAGGGTGAACCACGCAGCAAGCCTGGCCCACAGCCTATCCACTGACCTGCATGAGGCAGGAGCCACCCAGACCCCAGCTCTCCCATTTAACTCTGCACCTGGGTCCCCGCAAACCTGTACTGGTAGGGTTGTTCTCTTATTGGGCACACCCCCTCCCAGAGCCTCCGCTCATTGGCTGATGCTCTATTGGGCCCACCCCTCCCTCAAAACCTATTCTCATTGACTGGCTACTTAGGGTCCCCAACTGACTGCCCCATTGGCTGGCTCCTTACCAAGCCTAATCTCGTTGGCTGACTCGCTCACTGGGCCCACCCCCAGCCAGATCCTGGACCCCTGATACCTGGAGCACTTGACGGTCATGTTCACAGGCAGTCAGAGCCTTCTGTAAATGCAGATTCTTGTCCTGGGTGCTGGTGAGGCTGGTGTTGCTCTGGGCCAGGGCCTGTGTCAGGCCCTGCACCTTGTCCCGCAGGGTCCCCTCGCTCTCTTCCACCTTGGCCAGGGCCCCACTCAGCCGCTCCACTGTCAGCTGCAGGGTCCCTGCCTTCACCTCACTGTCTGCCACCTGGCAGGAGGACAGACAGGATGGTCAAGGGGCTCTGTTCTCATCTGGCCTCTATACCTCTGCTCCTACTGTGACTCTAACAGGTATGCTCAACCCAAGCCCTTCCCACCTCTGGGCCTCCATCACTGATATCCACTCTCCCCGTGTACTCTCACTGGCTCAGCCTGCTGCAACTTGGGCCCAGGTCACACTGCCAGTTAACTACCCTTGCCCAGAACACCATCAACCTGGTTATCTCAGACCCCATGGTCTCTTCCCTGTCTTCATTTCCCTTTCCTCCCTGCTACAGAAGGGAAACAGTAACCACCACAACCTGGAAGTTTTCTGTGTTTTTGACTTTGGTGGGTTTCCATGCAGGGCTAGCAGAGTTACTGAACATTCCA
Organism: Propithecus coquereli; assembly: GCF_000956105.1. NCBI lineage: Eukaryota > Metazoa > Chordata > Mammalia > Primates > Indriidae > Propithecus > Propithecus coquereli. The sequence goes on from NW_012153840.1 coordinate 1,047,507, forward strand.
GTTAGAGTAAACTTCCTAGCAGCCAAGGCAAAAAGGGAAACGAGTAAAATCTGTATCTCTAATTTGTCTCACATGACTTCTATAAGTGCAGATTCTGTCATCAAATAGTCCTGAATTTTAACTTTGGCTGTGCCTCTTATTGTAACAGCTATGTGATTTTGGACAATGACATCACCTCTCAGCCTCTACTTGTTCATCTGTGAAACGGGGATGACGATAATGCTTGCTGCCTCACATGGTTGTTGGGAGGACTGCATAGTTCCTGCAAAGTGCTTGGCACAGGGCATGCAGATGCTGGGGTTGTGAGTGGGGGAGGGGCACACCTGTCTCTGCAGGGAGTCCACCCGATCCTGGAGGGCCTGGGCCTGGGCCTCACGGTCGCTCAGGCCCAGGCGGCTACGCTGCAGTTCCCCCTCAAGTGAGCGCCGCTGCAGCTCGAGCTTGATGGTACGGCTCTCAGAGGCGTCCAGCACCTCCTTCAGGCGCCGCTTGTCATTCTCCAGCTTCACCTCGTTGGCCTTCATCTTGCTGATCTTCTCCTGCGGGGGGGAGGGCTCAGGCCTAGATGTCCAGTCTACCCTACATAGCCCTCCCCCATGGCCCTGACCCTCGGGAGGAAGTGGGGAGCAATGTGACCTGAGACCAGCCTGAGACCGAGTGGAGGCTTCGGTCTCCCCTGTGTTCACAGGATTAGTGGACATGAGGATCCCGGAGCACTTTCCAGTTTGGGCCAAGGCTCATGGGCCGTGTGACCCGAGACTGCCCCTTCCTGCTCTCCAGCCCTGTTTCACATCTGTAGAGTGGGGGTGCTGGATTGGTCTGGGGGTACCACAGCCTGGGTGCTCAGAGGAGCCCTGGGGGGGGTGCTGTGAAGTGTGGATTCCAGGGCCCTTCCCCTGCTCTGCTGACCCCCACTGCTGGCCCAAAGCTGCATGTGTGACCTGAGCTGAGCCCGGTAGCCCTGGGTGGGCCCTACTGTCCTAGGGTTTGAGGGGATGATCCCCTCCCCCACACAGTGGTCAGCAGTAAAGGAGGTCCGGGGGGTGTAGACAGGATAGGAAGATAGATCAGGGGTCCTCCGATTCGTGTTACTATCCTGGAGATCAATGGGTCAAGGGGGGTGTTATTATAGCCTCCCCAGTCCCCACCCCGAGCCTGGCCCCTCTGCCCCCTGCTCTGAGCCCCAACCCTGCCCTGTCTGGGCCCAGGGGCCCCCACTCTGGCTCCTGCCCAGCTTTGTTCCTGGCCTCTGCCTGCAGCCCCTGCGGCTGGGCCCAAGGCCAGACATGAAGCCGCAGACACAACAATCCAGCTAAGCCCGGCCCAGAGCCAGAGGCAGGGGCTGAGTCCCGGGGCCAGCACTGGAGGGCCTGAGGCACAGCAGAGGGAGGAGGGGGCTCCCACTGCAAGAAGGCAGCCTGGATGGCCACCACCAGGGCCTGGGCTTCCTGCCCAGACACAAAGACAGACACACACACACACACACAGGTACACCAGGTGAACACAGATGTCCACCAAGCACACACAAAAACCTGAGAACACCACGTGTGTGGCTACAAGAGACATAAAACAGAGGCCCTTGAGCACCAGCCATGTGTGGAGAGCTCACGTGCATCGTCTCTGGGAGACAACTGTTGGCCTCCTCTTTCCCTGATGAGGAAAATGAGAACCAGACAGTGGACTGGCCCAAGGCCAATAACAGCAGGGCCAGGACTTGAACACAGGTCTGTCTGGCTCAAAAGCCCAAGCTGTTTTTTCTACAGCCTAGTGACCACGAGTGAAACGAGATGATGAATCGGAACGTGCTTCTGTAGGAAAAGTCGAAGGCTGCTCACTGCAGCGTGCTGCAGAGACACTCAGGCAGACAGACACAGAGACAAAGGGCAGGGCTCGGACACCCACTTCGGCACCCACAGACTGCCCCTCGCTCGCCCCTCGCCCCCGCCGGCCCTCAGCTCCTGCCCACCTGGCTGGCCCGGAGCTCGCTCTCGGTGGCCTGCAGGGTCCTCTCCAGTGTGGCCACCTGGTCCAGCGTGGCCCGGCGCTCCCGCTCGCTGCGCCGCACACTCTCCTCCTGCAGTGCCAGCTCCGCCTGGGCCTCGCTCAACCGCCCACTGATGCTGCGCCGGGCTGCAGCCGCCACCCAGCCCCGTCAGGCATGGCCAGGCGCAGCCCCAAGACCTGAACCAGGCCACAGAATGCCCACCACAGGCCAGACTGTCTGCACCCTTGAGGGTATATGGGTCTGGACATGAGCGAAGCTGAGCAGGGAGGGTCCCCTGCAGGACTAGGTCCCTTGGTCACAGGGCCAGGGCAGGGACACAGGCCGATTCCCCAGGCTCCTACCTCAGCTGCTCAGAACACAAGAGAGCAGAGTCAGGGCCCTGGGAGTCACACTTACCTTCCTCACTCTCGGCCACGGACTTCTGCAGCTGCCTGGCCCGTGAGGTCACGTTGTCCCTCTCGGCCTCCATCTCAGCTAGCTGGCGACTCAGGGCGCTCGTCTGGGCCCGAAGCTCGTCCTGAAGCCCAACATAGGGGGACAGGAGAAGACCCCTGCTCTGACACCCTGCACCCCCTCCAGAGCCCCTAGCCACACGGTTCCCTATCGAGCCACTCAAACCCAAGCTCACCCGCTCTCTCTGGGCACCCCGCAGCTCCTGCAGGAATTCCCGGAGGGCCCCCCGCACTGCATCGGGGTCCAGGTCCGGAGGTGCTGGGGATGTGGCAGGTCCTGGTGATGGTGGCTGGGCCCCAGGACTGTACTCTAAGGGGCTGGGGCTGCTGAGCCCTTCTTCGCTTTCTAGAAAAGAAGACATGCTCCGGGATATAGAAGCCACTGGCCTCCCCTACTTGGAGTGTGGCCACAGGCTCCAAACGTATCTCACTCACTCTGTCCCTGCTGCTTCCAACGCCCCTGTCGCTTAAAACACTTAGCCGGCCCCACAGCTCTCAGAATTAAGCCCAACTCCTCTGCATAGCTCAGGGGCTCTGTTGCCCACCCTGGCCGAATCGCCCTCTCACCCTTTGCAAGCGGGCCACTCTGTATCACTGTCAGCTTCCTCTAGAACATTCCCTGTGCCAGGCCCGGGGGCCTGGGTTCATGCTGCCCCCTCTCCCCATGGTTTCTCTTTGCCTGACCCATCCTGTAGGCCACTTACCCCCTCAGAGGGCCCCTGACGTCAGGCTGGGTTGGAGTGAGCTCAGCCTACCTCATGGGGGTCTGTGTCACCCAGACGAACACCATGAGGTGCTCTCTCTCCTGTCCACCACTGTGTCCCCAGGGCCCAGCCCAGGGTAGATCCTCCATCACCTCAACATCTCCCTGTACTGAGCACTTACTATGTGCCAGGCACTGGGCCAATGCTTTCCCTATGTTGTCCCATCTCATCCTCATAATAACTCCCTGACAGGTAAAGACCAATTTAGCCCCTTCCCAGGCAAGGCAGGCTCAAAGCAGTTAAGTGATTTGCTCCGTCTCAAAGCAGGGAGATTTCAGAGCCAGGATGTGAACCCAGGCAGCCTGCCTCCCGGGCAGAAAATGGCGCTC
>NW_012153840.1:1051981-1054977 GCF_000956105.1 Propithecus coquereli
CTATCTGTTCCCAAATCATAATGACCCTGTTATGGGTTGAACTGTTGATAAAACTTCCCATCTTGAAGTCCTAACCCCCAGGGCCTCTTCATGTGACCTTACTTGGAAATAAGGTCAGTTAAGATGAGGTCATACTGGAATAGGGAGGGGCCCTAATCCAATATGACTGGTGTCCTTATAGAAAGGGGATATCTGGGCACAGACATGCAAGGAGAGCACCATGCGATGGCTGGAGTGACTGTCACAGGCCAAGAACTACCAGAGCTGGGAAGCCTGGGAGAGATCCTTCCCTAGCACCTTCGGAAGGCACATGGTCCTGCTCCCTGCAAGCTCTCAGACCCTGCAACTTCTGAGACATCTTGTTCTCAGACTTCTAAAATACTGGGACATAAATTTCTATCAGTTAAGCCACTTAATTTGTGATACACGTGGCCCTCCCTATTCACAGGTTCCGTATCCACAGATTCAACCAAGTAAGGATAGAAAATATTCTAAAAAAAATAAAAACAACAATACAATGAAAAATAATAAAAATTTAAAAAGCAGGGCCAGGCAACCATGGCTCACGCCTATAATCCTGGCACTCTGGGAAGCCAAGGTGGGAGGATCGCACTCTGCTTGGGAGCTGGTCAGGAGTTTAAGACCAGCCTGAGCAAGAGTGAGACCCCATCTCTACGAAAAATAGAAAAATTAGCTAGGCATTATGGTGTGTGCCTGTAGTCCCAGCTACTTGGGAGGCTGAGGCAGGAGGATCGCTTGAGCCCAGCAGTTGGAGGTTGCTGTGAGCTAGGCTGACACAGTGGCACTCTAGCCGGGACAACAGAGTGAGACTCTGTCTCAAAAAAAAAAAAAAGTATAACAACTATTTACATAGCATTTACACTATATTAGGTATTGTATCGAGAGATGATTTAAAGTATGGGGGGAAGGGGGGAAGGGATGAGCATAAGGTATATGCAAATGCTACACCATTTTATATCAGGGACTTGAGCATCCATGGATTTTAGTATCCAAGCAGGTCCTGGAACCAATTCCCCTCGGAACAAGGGACGATTGTTACAGCAGGCCTGGAAATAAATCTAGGACAACCCCAAACAAACTCTGTAACTTCTGTATAAAGCAGTAACTCCCAATTGCCCGCCTTCCTCAGCCCCTGGTAACCTCTAATCTGCTTTCTGTCTCTATGAATTGGCCTATTATAGCTATTTCACATAAGTGGAATCATACTGTATTCACCCTTTGGCGACCACTTATTTCACTTAGCGTAACGTCGCTGAGGCTTATTCACGTGGAACCACATGTCAGTTCTTCCTTTTTAAGGCCGAATAACATTCCATTGTATGTAGGTACCACAGTTGGTTTCTCCACTCATCTACTGCTGGGCAGTTGGGTTGTTTCCGCCTTTGACTACTGTGAGCAATGCTGTGATAAACACTGCTGTTCCAGCGTCTGCTCAAGTCCCTGTTTTCAATTCTTTGGGGCATATACCTAGGAGAGGAATTGCTGGATCCGTGGTAATTCTATTTTTAGCTTTTTGAAGAACTGCCAAACTATTTTCCACAGTGGCTCTGCCATTTTACATTCCCAACAGCAATGTCCCTTGCCTGGTTTTTCCTTACCTATTTTTCCAGCCCTTACCAGCACCCGGTATATTCTATATTGCATTTACATATCACATTTATTGTCTGCTACTCCCACGGCTGGACCATAAGCACCGTAAGAGCAGACATGCTTGTCAGTTTGTTTACTGCTCCACCCCTGCGCTTAAACTGCATTCGGCACACAGTAGGTGCTTAATAAATATTGAGTGACTGAATGAATAAATGTAATCCTGGGGCTAAATGTGTGGATTTGAGGAGGCAATGACTCAAGATCCCGCAGTTCTAAGATTCCACAGGCTCGAGTCTGGCCGAGACAAGATGAACGCTCCGCAGAAGCCGCTCCCACCCCTGACACACAGGCTCATTTTCCCAGCCTTATCCCCAGCACATCAGCCAGGAACTCCTCAGAATGAGTTCGTGGAAGGAGGTCAGGGCAGGGTCATTAAGAAACAGCCCCCTTGGCTGGGCGCAGTGACTCATGCCTGTAATCCTAGCACTCTGGGAGGCCAAGGTGGGAGGATCGCTTGAGCCCAGGAGTTTGAGGTTGCTGTGAGCCAGGCTGATGCCACAGCGCTCTAGCCTGGGTGACAGAGTGAGACTCTGTCTCAAAAAAACCGCCCCCTTTAAAAGAAGCGACCTAGGGAGGCACGGATCCGAAGGGAGGAGCCTTGGTGAGGGGGCGTGGCTAGAGAGCAGGCCTCACTGGAGGGGCGTGGCCTAGAGAAGGGCGGGCTCCTCAAAACACTGAGCACGATGTGGGGGCGGAGCCACGGGCGAGGACTCGGTAAAGACCCGCCCACCGGCCCTCCCCGCCTTGCTCGCAGCCCCAGCCGCGCTCACCTCCGGTGGCCGCGTCCCGGGCGGGAGAGCAGGGCGGGGGCCGCGGGGCAGGGCTGGGCGCACGGCCCAGGCCCAGACCCCGGCGCAGAGCCGATCGCAGGCCGCCCAGCTGCGCCTCCGCCGCGCGCCGCTGCGCCTCCACGCGGGCCAGCTCGGCCTCCAGGCCTTGCGCCCGGCCCTGGGCCGCGCTCAGCCGCAACCCCAGCTCCGTGGCCTCCGCCCGCGCCACCTCCAGCTTCAGCTCCAGGCTGCGGGCGTGGTCCAGCTGCTGCTTCTCAGCGCAGCGTGCCTCCTCCAGGGAGCCCAGCAGGCCTCGCTCTCGAGCCCGGAACTCGCCTTCTTGCTCCTGTAGCTTCCGCTGAGTACCCTGGAGCTGGGGCGGATGTGAAGCTGGGGGTCAGCAAGGCCGCCCCCAACCTGATGCCCCACCTCCTAGGCCTAGCCTGGAGCCCACCGTCCACGTGGTTGGCACAACACCTGCTCCTTTAGTGGTCTGCACCCAAGCCAGCTGTGCAAGAACGTCCACGGAGTGGGGGACGAAATTATTAGTTTTTT
>NW_012153840.1:1055027-1055605 GCF_000956105.1 Propithecus coquereli
AGCAGTTAAGTGATTTGCTCCGTCTCAAAGCAGGGAGATTTCAGAGCCAGGATGTGAACCCAGGCAGCCTGCCTCCCGGGCAGAAAATGGCGCTCTGCTTGGGAGATGCAGAGGTGAAGGGGGCAGGGTGGACAGAGCCGGGGCGCCACCTGGAGGTCCACGCTGGAACTGCACGACAGGGGGCCTGCCATGAGCATCCTCTTGCTTCTGCCAAGAGACACCTAAACCTCCCTGTCAACATGAGCTCCGTCACCACCCAAAGGTTCCCAAAGGAGCAGGACCCCCACGCCCTGCTCCCAGAATCCTCTAGCCTGGAAGACCCCACCCCCTCGGGGTAAAGTCCCCGTAGTGGCCTGCAAGGTCTCTACGAGCAGGCCCTTCGCCTGCAGGCTCTCACGGCTTAGCCTGCAGCACTCAGGGCTGCTTAGCCTGCAGCACTCAGGGCTGCTGGTCGCCCCTGCGGTGGGCTGGCCAAGACACTTCCACTCGGCCTCAGAGCCCCTTTCCCCATGTGCTGCTTCAGGACCTTCCTTCCCTTACCTGGCCTGAGACCGAGTGGAGGCTTCGGTCTCCCCTGT
>NW_012153840.1:1059390-1076936 GCF_000956105.1 Propithecus coquereli
CGGCCGAAATTATTAGTTTTTTATCCCTTCCTTCTGTATATAAGCCTTGCAATGTACACAGCTTATTAGTAATAATAGCTAACACTTATATTGATAGGACTTACCACCAGGCACTAAGTACTTTCCAAAAAAAATTAACTCTAAATACTACTCTGAATCATCCTCATTTTATAGAAGATGAAACTGAGGCAAAGAGAAGTTATCTTGTCCAAGGCCACACAGCTAGTAAGCTGCAAAACTGGGATTCAAAGCCAGGCACTGTAGTTCCAGAGGCTGTTCTCTTTACTAGGTAACAGGGCCTCTCAGTGCACATAATTTATCTATAGATCTGCACCCATGGGGGCATGTAAATAAGTATTTACTGATGGGATGTATGGGCACAGACACAAAACCAACCCTCTGGTTTAGAGGAGTCAACTGCTCGTGGTCATCGGTTTCACTGGAAATTCCACTTCTAAGCACCACCTGGGTGCCAGGACCTGTGCCAGGGCCCTTCACACACCCCCTGCTGTGCCAGCCCCTCTCCCATGAGCGCTGTGAAGCAGAGATTGACTCGGTCAAGGTCACACAGTAGATTCAAGGCAGTTAAACAGCCAGAAAAGGCTGAGTGGAAAGAGTGAAGGCTTTGGAGTCAGACAGACCTGGGTGGCTGTGTGACCTTGAATAGATCCCTTGACCTCTCTGAGCCTCAGTGTCTAGTTCTCTCTGTAAAATGGGGCTAAGGGCACCTACCTCATGGGGCTGTCAGGAGAATCAAACAAGGTCATGCCGACAGAGCCTGGCCCCCCACCCCCTCATTGTGTGCCTGAACACAGTAGGCCCATGGTTCTTTCAGTTGTTGTTATTATAACTGGGGAAGAGTCTCAAGGAGTCGGGGACAGGAACAAGTCCCAGGGAGTGATCTCACAGTGACTCCAGCATCGGAGTGCCCACCTGCTTCCTGCTGGAGGGAGGAGAGAGGCACAGGGCAGCCCATCTACTTCCCAGGCAGCCCGTCCACCTGCCCAGTTACCTCCTGTCTTGCCACCTCCAGGCTGGCCTCGCCTTTCAACAGCCTCTGCCGGAGGCCCAGGGTCTCCCGCCGGCTCTCCTTCTCTGCCCGCTCACCCAGTGCCAGGCGGCCTTGTAGCTCTGCCAGCTCCCGGCCCAGCCTGGCGTTCTCACTGTCCAGCATCTTCATCTGTGAGAGAGAAGAGTGGGAACAGCAGCTGGTTCAGCTCTGCCCCTATACCCTGCCCCATCCTGGCCCAGGAGGCACTCAGGACCCGCTGCTCTAGGGATGCATGCGTCAGATACCACACCAAATCCACTGGGAGCCTGCCCCAGATCACCACACCGAGCTCAAGCCATGCCAGGCACCTAAGCACCAATGGTCTGTTTACCGCTTCATCAACAGACTCAAAACTACCTTTCAGGGGGGTAGGAGGAGGGAAGGCTGAGCCTTTATGAGACCAGGAGTTCCACAGGGCAGGGACCACAGCTCTCTGGGTGACCTTCCACCTCTGCAATGATAATTAACTTTTTTGGAGTGCTTACCATGTGTCTAGCTCTGTTCTAAGCACTTCATTTATATTAGTTCGTTTAATCTTCAAACAGTACTATATGGGGTGGGTACTAACATTATCCCTATTTAACAGATGAGAAAACTGAGGCTCAGAGAGTTAAAGTGACCTGCCCAAGGTCACACAGCCCACAAGCAGCAGACTGGGCTTTGATCCCAGACAAGTGGAATGCCATTGTGTATTCTAAGCCCTTATTTCCCCAGGAGCAGGCGGGGGTTATGCCTAACTACCCCATAGCACTCCCATGAGGGTGACTTGAGATAGTGCTGTGGCATACAACACCTGGCACACAAATGGCAGTTCATTTCGGGGACTCCTTCCTATCTCGGGAAGGGGCCGTGGTATGGGGGGCTGCAGTGGGGGATGGAGAGGATTAGTTGTCCAGGCTGTCACATCTCTGGCTATTAGGCTGTGATATCTCTGGGTAGGGCAGAGCCTAGGAGGCTGTTTCCTGTTCTTTGAGTCTTCCCTAGAATGAGATGCCTGAGCCCACCGTGTCCAGGGCAGTGCCCAGTATACAGCAAGCACTTGTTCAATGCTTGCTGTGGTTGATGAGTTTGGAGATTGTCTAGTTCAGGGGTCAGCAAACTTCAGTCCACAGGCCAAGTTCAGCCAGCCTCCTGTTCTTATAAGTGCGTGAGCTAAGGATGTTTTTTTTACATTTTTAAAAAGTTGAAAATGGTTCATTTCTACATGGTTGAAAGAAAATCAAAGGAAGAACAGTATTTCTTGACTCATGAAAATGATAGGAAATTGCAATTTCAGTGTCCATAAACGAAGCTTTACTGGAACGCACGCCTGCTTGTTCATACACTGCAGGGACCGCTCGGTCATGACCACAGCAGACTTGAGTAGTTGCAACAGGCTGTAGAGCCCTCAAAGCTGGAATATATTTACCATGTGGCTCTTTACAAAAAGAGTTTGCCAGCCCAATCTAGTTCCTGAAATCTACACTTTTTATGGTTGCTCACAGATTGCTCTGAGAACTGGACAGGAGCACCGGCCCCCCTCCCTGGGGAAATGTGAGCCTGTGTGTGCATAAACACACAGACTTTGCGCAGTTTCAGGGGTTCGAGGACACCTCGCATCCATTCATACCAAGGTTGGGTAAGAAGCCTTGTTGTAGTTCAAAATCCTGGTTTTGCGTATGGGGGAACTCAACTCCAGCAAGGGGGTGCTACTGGCCCTAAGGCACACAGCAAGCCCCGGGGTGGGGGTGACACAGGGGCAGGGGGTACCTGCCGCCGGAGCTCCTGCAGCTCCCGCCGAGCCTCCAGCCGTGAGCGCTCCACCTCCTGCAGCCCCGCCCGCAGCTCCCCGGCCTCCTTGCCCACAGCGGCCCGTGCCTCCTCTAGGAGTGCCAGCTTCTGCTCCTTGTCCTCGTTGGCAAGCTTCAGGCTGGAGAGGGCAGAGGTCAGAGGCTGCCCTGGGTCCCAGGAACAGTACAGTCTACGGCTCTACACCAAAGCCCCTTCCCCCATTCCTGGAGTGGGTCCGTCCGGTTCTCGGCATATAGGTGTCTCAAGTGCTGACCACCCATGTGTCCCCTCTTGACCTGAGTTCCCCAGCGATCGGGGCCAGGCCTTCAGCTGGGAGGGGTGGGCCAGTGACTCCAGGAGGGGGACTGGTTTCCAGGATGATGACAGACAACAGGTGGGCCCAAGTCTGGACCCACCCCTGCCTACTTGCCCTCCTCATGAGACAGGGAGGAAAATCCCCTAAAATGGCCACGTGCTGGGCTGTGGTTAGGGGACACAGAGTCCCCATCTGTGCAATTCCCCAGAACCTCAGGGTGTGAAGTTGGGTTCCAGGGAGGAGATTCCATGAGAAGGATGGGGCTTGGTGAAGGACTTGGGGCTGGTTCCCTGGGGTATCACCCACCTGATGCGCTCACTCTCCGCCTTCTTCACGGCAGCCCGCAGCTCCTCGTTGGAGCGCCGCAGGGCCTCGCGTTCCTTGGCGCCCTCACCCAGGCTGCGCCGCAGCTCTCCGGCCTCCTGGCGCTGGGCCTCACAGCCCTCCTGGCCCTCCCGCACCTTGCGCTGGGCCTCCAGCAGCTCCCGCCGCAGCGCGTCGCGGGCGTCCTCCAACAGTCGCAGCTGGGTCCGAAGCTCTTCTGCCTACGAGCGCAGCAGGTGTCCACAGGACAGCGGTCAGGGCCTTGTTTAAGCTGGGTCTTGTAACCCACATCCCTGGCCACAGGGCACCTGCCCCATCCCTCTGCAGGGACTCGGACCGCAAGCTGTGAGCTGTCATTTGGGTAAGGCTGCAGGGGCCAGCAGTGTTTTGGCCTGAAATCCTCATCAATCAGGTCCTGCGGACGACACCAAGAGGGCAGGGACCACACTCACCCCTCCTTGAAGCCCCCGAGTCCAACTATACACAACAGGTGCTTAATAAATGCTTGCTGCCTCCTTTGTAAGTTGGCTGTACCTTTGTCCTCAAATGTAAGGAGGAATCTTACACTCTTCTGGGGCCCCCGCAGGACCAGGCCCCATAGGCACACGGTGCCATTTAGCGTGTGCTGCCCGGAAAGGGGGGCAGCAGCCAGCTCACCTCGCGCAGGCAGGACTCCCGCTGCTTGCCCAGGTCTCTGGCCTGCTCTTGCAGCCTCTTCACCTCGTGGGCGTGGGCCGCAGCGGCATCTTCGAGCTGGGCCCGCAGGTCCCGGAGCTCAGACGTCAGGGTGTTCACGGTGCTCTGGGACAAATGGGCTTTTCAGACTCGGTCCTGCGGTGCCCCTGCCCCCTGCTGCTCCCAAGGGGCTGGCTGAACCATCCATCCAAACACGGCCCCTCCCACTGGCCTGCCAGACCCTCTGCCAATCCCTCCATGCACAGTGAATGCTGTCCGGTGGCTGGTCTCTCCCTCACGCTGGAGGATCCGCCAGGGCAGAGCCGTGCCACCTCCCTCAGATGGGGACTCCCGAAGGAAGGGCTGAGCCTCCCCCCATAACCTGGAGGCTTCTCCAGGGCAGGGCCACACCTCCCCTTCAGATGGGGGCTCCTCGGGCAGGGAAAGTGCAGGGAAGGCGCAGGGACGGGCTTCTCCATGCAGATGGAGGCCTAGCTGCCCAGCCCGCCCTACCCGGTCCTGCTCCTGCCGGCTCTGAGCATCTCGTTTCTGCCGCTCCAGCTCCAGGGAGATGGCAGCCAGGCTGTGCTGCGTCCCCATCAGCTTCTCTGACAGTGCTGCCTTCTCGGACTCCTTCAGAGACAAGGCCTGGGCAGGGCATGGAGCAAAGGGCTTGGGGCTTGGTTGACCCTGAGGGGCATGCCCAGGCCTCTCCCTCACCCTGCCCTGGGAAACGTGCCCACTGGAGGCTCAGTGGCCCAAGCAGGCCACCACTGGCGGAGCCAGGGCAGAGATGCAGCCCTGGAAAAGGGTACGAGAGCAGTCACAAGAACTCTGGACGTGGATACAACTTACAGATCTCACTAACTTGCCACCACAACTCTGAAACTGAGCCTTTCATCATTCCCGTTTTATGGATGAGGAAACCGAGGCTCAAAGAGGTAAGGTGACTTGCCCAGGGTGACACAGCTGGTGAGGAGAGGAGATGGACACAGTCTGCCCTGTCTTCATTACATTATGGGAAAGTCAGGAATTAGTTCTCTGGGGCAAGGGTCAGCTGATGCCTGCGGGCATCTGGGGACTGCTCGGAAGGCTGTCATGAGGACGCCATGCCCAGCCTGGGTGGGATGAGGGGGGGGAGAATGTGGGACAGTTTTCCTAGTATCACAACTGTCACTGTCCCTTGGCACACACCAAGGACATGCCAGGCATGGGGTGCAGTGATGATTTATAGGCCCCCCTCTCACTCCCCCATCCCACAGGTGAGGAAACTGAGGCCCAGAGAGGGAAGTGGCCTGCCCCAGGGCTCCTAGCTGCTGGGTGGCCACGCAGGGACCAGCCCCAGAACAGGGGCCCCTCAGGCAGCAGCGGAGGCACCACCAGGACTCACGCACCTGCTGCTTCTCGCTCTCAGCCAAGAGCAAGCCCTCGTCGCGCTCCTGCTGCAGGGCCGCAATCTCCTCGCTCAGCTCCTCCTTCTCGGCCTCCAGCCGGGCCAGCAGCTCCTCCCGCTCCCGCTGTAGCTGACTCTGCAGCTGGGCCCGCTCTGCCTCCAGCTCCCGCCACGCTGCCTCCTGGGGGCCAGGCCCAGGCACATGTGACATAGCAGGTGGGGCCCAGGCAGCCCCTACAAACCTCAGGGCAGCAAGGGCCCCCACATCCTGAGAGACAGGGCGGGTGACCAGGTAACTACACGATGGGATGATAAGGGCTAGGATGGGGACACGCCGGGGCTATGAAAATGCCAAGGAGCAGCAGGTCCTGGCCTGGGGACCCCCAGCCAAGAGCACAGCCCTGCACAGGCCTGGAGGGAAGAGCACACAGGATGCCGGGAAACCGAGGGGAACAAGGGGAGCCATGGGTCCAGGGCCCCAGACGGCAGCTAGGAAGGGCTGGGCCGTGTGTGCTGAGGGATTCTGACGACGGTGGGGTCAGGCCAAGGTGACGAGGAGCAATCTGGATTTTAGATCGGGAGATGTTCTGACAGCTGTGGAAGGGGGATTGGGCTGGGGCAGAGGGGAGGTGGGATTGGCTGTAAGGAATTCAGGCGGTCCGGGGTGGCAGAGAGCTGGAGAGAAGAGCACAGATCTGGGGACATTAATAAGGCCAAGCCAGGCGGTGCAGGGAGTAAAAAGCGTAAAGAGGGGGTCATGGCAGTCTGGCTCCCTGGGGACTGGACAGGTGGGCGGGTAGAGCCCACAGGCAAAGAATAACCCACTGAGGCTGAGGAGGGGTTCCTGGCCCCAGCGCTAGCCTCAGCAAGTTTGCAAAAAGCAGACAGTGACGCCCCTTTTCCAAATGCCTCACTGCCACCTGCTGGAGAAGCCTGATGACACCTACCCCAAGCTGTGAAGACTACAGGGTCAATGGCGCCCACTAGCGTGATATAGCAACAGCCTGAACCTCTGTCAGAGGCAGCCCTGTCCAGGATGGGCTCAGGGCCCGTGTCCTGAGGCCACTCTGGAGAGTTCCCCAGTACCAGCAGTAACAAATTAATGGGGCATTTGCTAAGTGCCCAGTCACTACGATAAGCCCTTTATATGGATTATCTCACCTTGTCCCTATAATTCCTTACACCATCCTTTCCTAGTTTCTACAGATGGGGAAATGACGGCACAGAGACCTTAGGTGGCATCACCAGTATGTGACCAGGATCAGAGTCAAGCCCAGGCAATACAACTCTAGAGCCAGTGTGCTAGTAACCTCCCTGGCCCCTGGCCTTCCTAAATGCTAAGGTCCCAGAGTGAGTCTTCATATGCAAACAGTACTTCTTAGCAAATAACAGTGCTTTTCTGCTACACATTAGGTCAGCATTTCTTAAATGTGGCTGTGGACCCCCTACATTAGGATCACCAGGGCTGGAACAGATACGGGACCTGCGAATCTGCATGTTTAATAAGGATCCCCCTGGCCGGGTGCGATGGCTCACACCTACAATCCTAGCACTCTGGGAGGCCAAGGTGGGAGGATCATTTGAGCTCAGGAGCTCGAGACCAGCCTGAGCAACAGCAAGACCCCATCTCTACTAAAAATAGAAAAAACTAGCTGGGCATGGTGGTGCATGCCTGTAGTCCCAGCTACTCGGAGGCTGAGGCAGGAGGATCGCGTGAGCCCAGGAGTTTGAGGTTGCAGTGAGCTATGATGATGGCCCTCTGGGCTGGCAACAGAGCAGAGACTCTGTCTCAAAAAAAAAAAAAAAAAAAAAAAGCATGGGTCTTCCCGCTGCCCTCAGGGCCTCCATGGCAGAGAAGTCCCATTTCACAGATGTAGAGACTGAGGCAGAGCAAGAAGGATGACTTGTCTGAGGTCACAGAGGAGACAGTGGCTCAGAGTCCTGCCCGCCCCTACCCAGCTTCCCGAACCTTCTCTCGCTGGAGCCTCTGCAAGTCCTCCTCGTGGGCTGCCCGCTGCTCCCGCAGAGAGGCCTGGGCCTCCCGCTCCACCTGCACCAGCTTCTGTGCCATCAGCTCCTTGTCGAGAGCCGCTTTCTCCTCTGTTGTTACTATCTGCTGCCGAAGGCCCGCCAGCTCCCCTGCACAAGAGGGTTGGGGGAGGGGGCAGGGTTGAGTCACAACCTCCTCTTGAGCCAGCAGACTTAGGCCAAGTGAGCAAAATCCCAAAGCAGAGACAGCCTGTGTGGTATCTAGGCTGGGTTCCCTTGAAGAAGTGGCTTGCCCTGTCTGGGCCTCAGTTTCCCCATCTGCTGCAGGAGCCCTCTGGTCCTGTCCTCTCTCTGCCTACCTAGAATGGCATCGATCATAAAATGATTGATGAGAAGGGCCCCCCCGCCCCACTCCGTGGATGGGAAGGATATCAAAGACAGAACGACCCCACTACTGATTCAGCACTCACTATGGATCAGGCACCTGGCTGAGCACTCTCTAGACACGATTTCATTTCGGCTTCATAACATGCCCATGAGTGTCGCCACATCCCATTTACAGATGATGGAATGGAGGCTCAGAGATCAGGGTTTCCCAAAGCTGCACAGCTTTACACAAAGCATCGCCTTTAATGACTGACTGTCATAACATACTTGGTTGAGCATTAACTGTCCGCACGAATGGCAGTGACTATGGGGAGGGGACACCCCACAGTGGACCATCTAAAAACCATCTCCTGGGTTGGAAACCCTCCAGCATTTCCCATCCTGGTTCGTCTGGCTCAGGTGTACATGGACAGGAGAATTCATTTCCATGACCCAAGTAGGTGCTTACCTAACGTGTGCTGCGTGGAAAGCAGCCCTGAGTTCAGAGACTGGTGAGGGTTGTGCAGGGCAGTGGGGCTGAGATTGTGGGGACGAGAGTTGTCCAAAAAGCAGCTGATGGCTCCGCAGAGAACTCAAAACTCTCTAACTGCCCCGATAATGACACAGCAGCCACTGCTGACCGGGCCAGGCACTGTGCCAAGGCCTTTACATGCTTTTCTCACCTTGTCCTGGCAACAGGCTCAGGGCTTGTCCTGGGCATTATCACCTCTAATCCACAGATGAATCTGCGGCCCAGAGAGGGAAGGGGTTTGTTTAGGGGAAGACTGCATCTAAGTGGCAGAACTAAGATTGGAACCCAGGTCACCCAGACTCCTATGCCAGTGCTCCCAACTTCTCTGAGACCTCAGAACTCAACAGGTTGCAGTCTGTCCCCCAGCCCCCCGCCCCTCGTACCAGTCAGGGTCTCCTTGGCCAGCAGAAGGGCCTGCCCATCAGCTTCCAGCTGCTCCCGGCGGGCCTCGAGCTGGGCCAGCTGCCGCTGCACCTCAAACAGGCTGCTCTCCAGGGCTTCCTTCTCCAAGCTGCAGCACACACAGGGCCTGAGGCCTTGGGACTCAGCCTCCCCGGCCCCAGGAAACTGTGGATCTCAGGGCGTGGCCAGCCATGGGCCAAGTGCCAACCTACCTGCCTGGCCGGGCCCGCATTCCCTGGGGAGGCCTGAGCCAGAGCTAGGACGTGTTGGCAAGCCAGACTCCTAAGTAACTGCCCCTCTGGGCCAATGCCTGGGCGAGGCTGGTCATGGTGTGGCCCCAGGACAACCCCCCAGGGTAGGCTGGGCAGAGCCCAAGGCCTTACCGCAGGCGAGTGGCCTCCTCTGACAGGGTCCGGCCTTCACGCTCCGCTGCTGCCAGCTGCACGGCCAGGCCCGCCCGCTCCTTGGCCAGCGCCTCCTTCTCCCGGGCGACTCGCTCCAGCGCCTCCACCTGCCGGTGTGACTCCCGCCGGGCCTGCTCCAGCTCCTGCTCCCGCCCGCTCAGCTGCCGGGAGAGCTGGCCCCCACCCAGGGATGTGAGCACCACTCCCAGCATCCCCCAGCCCGTTCCTCATGCAACACTCCGACTCTGGGCCTGACCCAGCCCTGGCCTGACAGGCTGGAGGCATGGGTTCGAGCCCAGGCTCTGCCCTGATGTGTGTATGTACTTGGGCAAGTCACAGCCTTCTCTAGACCTGCCATGCACATGCATACAAGAATGTGGACCCTCACTCAGCTTTGGGAGTACCAGAGCCCTTTCCTGACCCCAAAGCTTGCAGAAAAGGTGAATACGTAAAACAGACCCAAGGGGAGATCTCAGGAGGCCCCAGGGGGGAGACCTGTAGCCCCTGGGCCATCCCGAGAGGCCCCTCTCAGGAACCTGGGCCCTCTAGGATAGACACTGCATAAAGGTCCCTGGATCCCTGAAGTCCCTTCCAGCTGTGATGTGCCCAAAGTCTAAGATTCCAATTCTAAATGTCTGTATCTATTATCATACAATTAATCCGTATTGAGTGGCGACTCAGGGCCACATCGTCCTCTGCTAAGTGCTTACACAGGTTTTCCCATGCATCCTTCAGAATCACCGTCTGCGATGAGAACTCTTAGCCTCATGGTACAGAGGGGGCGACTGAGGCATGGGGAGGCTGGATAGCTTGTCCAAGGTCCCCAGCTAGCAAAGGCGAAACCAGATTTAACCCAGAAGTGGGTTCCTGTACCTGAGAGTTACCCCAGGACAGGATGCAGGAGGCTGGGAGCCCAGCCCCCACCTGCTCCCAACCCCCCACGTACACCACACTCTGCCCACCTGGGCCAGCTGCTCCTGCAGCCGGCTGCACTCGTGGCGCAGCGTGGGGAGCTGCTGCTCCAGCACCTCCCGGGCCTGCTCTGCCACATGCAGGGAGCCCTCCAGGCCCTGCCGAGCCACCTCCTGCTCCAGCTGCAACTGCTCCAGCCGCTCCTGCTCCTCCCGCGCCAAGGTGGCCTCCTGCTCCGCCTGCCGCTGCCGACCGAGCAGGGCTGCCTTTTCCTCCTCCAGCTGGGGGGCCGGGCAGGGGTCGGGGAGGGGCCCAGTGAGCAGGGGGTCCCTCCCAAGACCAAGGATGCCTCCTCTACCCCCCCAGCCACCCATGACAGCCAGCCCAGGGGAGGCTTCCAGGGGTAACGGGAAGTGCCCTTGGGTGTGTGGACACTGGGGAGGAGGAAGAACAGAGGGGGGCCCATGGGGCTTCTTTGCTCTGATACCAAGAAAGAGAAGACAGATAGACAGACAGAGTCAGAGAACGACAGAGACGGAAAGAGAGGCAGGGACCAAGACAGACGGGTATAGGGCTAGTGTCACCGAGGACAGGTGGGTGAGGCTGGTGCACAGCGTACCTGGGCAACGAGGTGGTTCAAGCCCAGCTTATCCTGAGCGAGGCTCTCATTGAGGGCGCTCAGCTTGGACAAGGAGTCCCGCAGAGAGGCCTCCTCTGCCCTCAGCTTGGTCATGGAGAGCTCGAGCTCCGCGCGGCCAGCCTCAGCCTGCAATCAGGACCAGGTGGCCAGAGACAGGCAGGCAGGGAGAGACGGGGTGAGATGAGCAGCAGCAGGAGGGTGGGGAGGTGGGGAGAGACAAGAGACACAGGGGGAGGGACCCTCAGAGATGGGGTGGGAGGACAAGGAGGAGACAAGAGACAGGAAAATCACTGCGGAAGGCCTGCTGCTTACAAAACTATTTAAAAGAAGCCACACAGGGCAGAGCTTGCAACAACAGGGCCAGAGAGCAGAGGGTTCCCCAAGTAGGGTCTGGGAATGGCACTACTCAAGGCCCAGGCTACAAGGAGTGGGACAGGCCCCCACTGAGGACCCTCTGGACCATGGCCCCAACTCTCACAGACCCTAGGACCTGTGTCCAGAGACGGCACGGGATGACCCTGAACTACAGGCACTGCCCCCAGGAGCATCTAGAAAAGCAGGGATATGGCCAGTAAGACAGGTCAATCCTCTTAGGGCTGGGAGCAGAGGTCAGTCTGCAGCCTGGGTCAAAGGTCAGCCTATGTCCAGAAGGAAGGGGCCAGTCTATGAGCAGGCTCAGAGGTCAGCCTGAGATAGGGATCGGCCTGTGCCAGAGAGAGGGGGCTCAGGGCCTGGCTCAGAGGTAGGTTTGTGGTTGTGCAGCAAACGGGGACCCACCTTGGTCAGCGCCTCGGCCACCTCCGCCTTCTCGGCCTGCAGGACGTCCCGCTGCAGTGTGGCGCGGCTCAGCGCCTCCCTCACCTCCACCAGCTCCTTGGCCAGCCCCGAGCGCTTCACTTCCAGCTGCTCTAGCTGTCTGTGGCTGTGGGACAGAGCGCGGAGGGTGCCCCATGTCACTTCCCTGCCCTGAGCCTCTTGCAGCCAGCCGGACACTGGGCCAGGGCCAGGCCTCAGGCAGAAGCCTTGGTGGCAAGAGCCTCACTCACAAGGACAACCAAGCCCACTGCCTTTTAGCTCTGTGAGTCTGGGCCTCCGTTTTCACGTCTGCAAAACGAGGTAACACCTGCCTTGTAAAATTGTGGCAAGGATACACGAACTCGCTGTACACGAAATGCTTAAAACAGCGCCTGACACATCACCCCGAGGGCCTTCAGAAACAAGAATAGTAACCACCAGCACAGTGCGAGAAACATCATCATCACACGTGCCTCAGGGAGGGAAGTAGGGCAGTGGTTAAGAAGTTAACTCCGAGGGCAGAATGCCTGGGTTCAAGTCCCGGTTCTTCTACTAACTAGCTGTGCGGCCTGGGGCAAGTTACACGGCCCCTCTGTGCCTCAGTTTTAGCATTCATAAAATGGAGATTATAACAGCCTCTGCATCACAGAGTCATCCTGAGGATTAAATGAAAGAATCTAAGTGTTTAAAATGGTGTCTGGGACTTAATAATATTAGTATTGGTATTATCACATTTTAAAAATAAGAATATTATTAATATTACTACTGTTATTGTAATTATTGTTGTTATTATCATCCAAGCTCTCCCTCCTACCTGTTCTCTGATCCCAGGTAAGTGACCATACCTCCCTGAGCCTCAATTTCCCACAATGGCACTGATTAGAAGACTCTACATCAGAGGGGTGGCATGAGGCTGCCTCCAGGTGGCAGGAGGCCCAGGACACAGTGGGTGCTCCCTAGCCCCCAGGGACGCCCTCAGGAGCCCCAAGGTATATTAGAAGGGCCCCAGCAGGGAGGTGAGAAGCTGTTACCTGCGCTCGAGCTCCCTGCGTGCCCGTGCGCCGTCCTGCACCACGTCCTCCTGCTCTTCTTCCAGCCGATCCCGCTGGCGCCGCAGCTCATCCTGGGCGGCCTGCAGTTTCTCCCGCTCCTGCTGTAACTCCTCCGCCTGCTGCTGCGCCACCTGCAGGCTGTGGGCCAGGCTGCCCTTCTCCCTACAGGACAAGGGAGGGGGAGCAGAGGAGATGCTGGGGCTGTGACCTCCAGGGAAGACGGCGGGGCTGCTCCTCTCGTGGTGAAGCCACTGTCCTCCCAGGCACCTGCCTCCAGGAAGCCTGACTCATTTCGCTCACACCTCCCCGCAGGAGGAACCCGGCTTTCCTTTTCCCAACTCACCCTCTTGGAGGCCTAGTGGAATGGATGGAGGTGTGGCGTCATCTCCAAGCACCTTACCAGGTAGAAGAGGCCAGGGCTAGGCTCCTGGGACACATGGGCAATTGTGCCACCAGCTCTGCTAGGCCATGCGACCAGGAAATGCCTCCTACAGCACCCCATGCCCCTCAATTCTGGGAAGCCCAATAGAATTGGGTGTGTCCAGATCCCACAGCTTCTTGCCACACAGATGCATGGCAGCCATGGCAGGGGAGGGAGGTGGCAGAAACCAGGAACCCTAAAGACTTGCAGAGAGCTGCCATTTCCCCACTGGAGGTGGGTGGGAAAAAACTCACAATGTGATATTAAGTAAAAAGAGTAGAGTGCAAAAGGGGATGTTCACAGTGAGTACAACTACTGAAAAGCCCTTCTGGGTCCCAGGCATGGAAAGCCTGGGTTTGCTACCAGATGGGCCTCATTTCAATTCCCACCCTGCCACCGCCAGCCACACGGGCTGTGTGAGTCTGGGCAAGGTAACAGTTCTGGATTGTGTCAGTTTGCCAGGAAGACTAACATGGGAAACACTTGGCCAAAAGCCTGGCACATAGTAGGTGTGCAGGGAACATTTGCTACCGCCTGCCAGGAAACACCATGGGAAGCAAAACCAGGGCCCTAACAGGGGTCAGGATGGACAGGTGAGGCTGTGAGGGGGTCCTGCCTTTTTATTTCCCTTCCATTTTTCAAACATTTCATTATACGGTTACATTTACGAAGAGAAAAACCAAAACACAAGAATAAAAAAAACCCAACTGGAAGCTAAAAGTTGGATAATTTCTTGTCTTAAAATTTCCAAGAAAGACAATCTTAGCATAGTGCTGTTAATAGAACTCTCTGAGATGACAGAAATGTTCTACACCCACATGTGGCTGGGTTTTGTTGTTGTTTCGGTTTTTTTAGAGACAGGGTCTCACTCTGTCACCCAGGCTGGAGTGCAGTGGCCCCATTATAGCTCACTGCAGCCTCAAACTCCTGGGCTCAAGCAATCCTCCAGCCTCAGCCTCCCTAGTTGTTGGGACTACAGGTAATGAACCACCCCCCTGCAACGTAAGGCTATCGAGCACTCGAAATGTGGCTAGTGCGACTGAGGAACTAAATTTTTACTTTTTAAAAATTTCGACTAATTTAAATTATAATAGACACATGCAGTTAGTGGTGACCACATTAGTGCAAGCCACATGCTTTAAGGCTCAGGCTGGCATCAGGCCCAGACACTGATTTATTCTGCAGCCCTCCCACTTCTGATCTCCCGGACACCTGCTCAGGAGCTCGTTGGCACTGCGCAGACGCTGGGCCTCGCGCTGGGTGTCCTCGTGGGCCTGGGTGGCCCCATCAGTCTTGTCCCGTAGGCGCTGCAGCTGTTCCTCTAGGGCACGGCGCTCACCCTCACTGTCGCTAAGCTGCTTCCTCAGGGTGACCAGCAGGTCCTGGCTTGCCTCATAGCGCCCACGTATGTCCTGCGTGGGGATCACTGAGTCTGGTGGGGACACAGGGGGCTCCCAGAGCCTACCTACTCTCTGCTGGTTCCACGGATGTACAGCAGCCCACACTAGGCCAGGGCCCTCACGGCTAGGTTTCTGCTCACCACACTTCTGAGCCCTCACCTGCCTGGTGATCTAAGCCCGGGGATGCCAGACAAACCCCCAAGGACACTCCTTCCTGGCCTGGGTCCTGACTCCACCCCAGAGGGCTCCCAGCTTCCTCCCCGTTCATCCTGGTTCCACCTGGAGACTCATGCCTACCTCGGCTCTGACTCTGCCCCTAGCTCTCTCTTCCTAGCTCTGAGTCCTCTTCCCAGACCTTTGCCAGGGCCCTAGCTCTGTATAACGAGACCTCATCTTCTTTTCTACCAGGGCTCTAGCTCAGCCACAGCTTCTCCCTCCCCTGGCTCCACCCCCAGCTGCCCAAGCACCTCCCCCGCTCTGGGCTCAGCTCCGCTACCTGCTTGGGTCCTGACGCCCTCAGTCGCTATTTCTCAGGGCTTTGGCTCCATCCCAGGGGTTCAGGGTCCTCCCCCACGACCCGCTCAGGACCCCCTGGACCCCAGGACGGCACTCAGGCCCCTTGCTACCTGGACCTGCAGCTGGCGTTTGTGCAGGGCCGAGTGGATCAGGGCAAGCGTGGAGGAGTCAGAGCAAGCTGGGGACGGGCCTCGGCGAGGGGAACGGCCGCGGCCAGGCGAGGAGCGCCGGGGCGGGGACGGTGTCCGCTGGCCCGAGAGCCCCCGCAGGCTGCCATCCGACGTGTCCGCCGTGCGCTCCGAGCCGCTTAGCTGGACGCCGCTCTCGGTGTCGGACAGGACAGCCTGGGGGAGAAGGGCGGGGGGCAGAAAGAGGTGGGGAGCAGCGGGGCGAACTGGCAGAGAGCCCGGGCGCACAGAGGGGCCGCTTCATCCAGAACTGCAGCACAGCCTAAGCGCCTTCCTGCCAGAAGCTTCCTGATTCTACCTCCTGCGCTAGCTCACAGCGCTATTTGCCCACCGAGGCCTGCCATTGTCGCGAGGACACTCAGAGTTTCTCGCAGGTGGGCCCGGAAAGCGCTGTGACTCTCCTTGCACAGCAGCAGCCTGGGTCCAGGCCCCCCACCCACTGCAGTTCAGCCCAAGGCCCCAGAGGGCGTGGCAGGCAGCCCCGGACTGCCCAGCCGAGCTCTCGCACCTGTGCCAGGTCCCTCAGGGTCTGCTGCAGTCCCTCTCCGTCGTCTGCCTCCAGGGCCGCCTGCTCCTGCAGCCGCAGGGATTCCTTGAGTGAGGTTAGGGAGACAAAGAAAGGGTGGTCAGGGGTCTGCCCTAGTCTGAAACCTCCCCGTCCTCTCCCTCCTGGCCCTCTACCGACCAGACGGCCCCTAAGACCATGCCCCTAGGCCAGCCACGTGGTAGACCCCATGGCAGCCCACTGCCCTCGCTGAACAGACCAGGCCCAAAGCGCTGTGTCCGGCCTGGGTCACACAGACTACTGGAGGAGCACTGGACATAGAACCCAGGCCAGGCCCCACACAGAAGGGTGACCCTGAGGAGGGTCCCTCTGGTGGGGAGGCAGCCGAGTTCCCAGAGGAAGAGCCCTGGACCGGGAGAGCCCCAACAGGAGTTCAAGTCCTGACTCTCCTGCATCCTGGCTCTGAGACTCTGGACGAGCATCCCCTCTCGGGCCTGATCTCCTCGTCTGTGTCTTGGGGACCATGCTACAGGGCTGCTGGGAGGACGAAAGGGGATAAAGGAGGCAAGTGTGCTTAGCACTAAGCCAGGCACACACGCAAGGGGTGAAAGTGAGTCTGAGCGGGATGTTTAGGTGGCCCGAGCAGCCTGGCCCCTAGCCTATGTCCTATATCTGATGGACCTGGCCAGTGCCCCACCCCACCCTGCCACATCCTGGGGGCAGCTGCCTCTCACCAGGGCCTCGAGCTTCTCGGTGAGGGCCTTGTTGACACAATCCTTCTCCAGATTCTGGTTCTGAAGACGCTCCACAGCCAGGGCCAGCTCTGTCACTCTGGAGTTGGGGACAAACAGAGGTGAATGGGGGACTCCCCCAGCTTCTGTGTCCTCCGTGCTTCCCCAGACCTAAGGCAGGGACCCTCAGATCCACCTCCCTAGCTGTGTGACCTTAGGCCGGTCACTTCTCCTCTCTAGGTCTCAGAGTTCTTATGGTACCCATTTTATCTCATGGGAAAGCACTCTGGGACTTGTCCAGGTAGCAGGAGTTAGGGGCACAAGTTCTGTCATCCAGAAGTTTGAACTGTGCATGAGGTACCCCGGGCAAGTGCCCTTGGAACCTCAAACGGGGTGCCTGGGAAGACTGGCTGAGCTCACACAGCAGAAGGACTCATCCCCAGACAGACACTCCTTCCTCCCTGAGCCTCCAGGTGCACCCCCTGCAGAGAGGTCTGCCTTGCAGCCGCCAGGCACCCACCTGGCACTGAGGTCAGCCTTGTCCAGGTCACTTTGCACCTGCTGCTGGGCCAGGTCCTTCTCACGGAGCACCTTGTCCCGCAGTTGCTCCTCCAGCTGGGCCTGCAGCAGCACTTGCTTTTCCAGGGCCGCCGCAGCCCGGCTCTCCGCCAGCTGCAGGCCCGCACTCAGCCCCAAACCTGCCTCCTGGACAGCCCGTGATGTCCGGGCCAGCTCCCCTCCCAGTTGCAGCAGGTCCCTGGGGGAGAGAGCACAGGATAGGGATAGAAAGGGATAGTGGTGGCTCCCAAACGCAAATTAAAATTATACTGGTCCGAGCACAGTGACTCACACCTATGATCCCAGCTACTCAGGAGGCTGAAGCAGGAGGATCACTTGAGCCCAGGAGTTCAAGTCTGCAGTGAGCTATGATTGTGCCACTGCACTCCAGCCTGGGTGACAGAGTAAGAACCTGTCTTAAAAAAAAAAAAAACAAAAAACTATACTGGGCTGGGCATGGTGGTGCACACTGTAGTCCCATTACTCAAGAGGCAGAAGCAGGAGGATCCCTGGAGCCCAGGAATATGAGGCCAGCTTGGGTAACACAGAAGACCCCATCTCAAATAAAAAAAAAAAACTACCCTGGGATATTGCTATCAAATTGGC
>NW_012153840.1:1077711-1094280 GCF_000956105.1 Propithecus coquereli
GTCTCAAAAAAAAAAAAAATACATATGTAATCTGTTTTATTTGCTTGTATAAAATAACCCTGGCTGGGTGTGGTGGCTCACGCCTGTAACCCTAACACTTTGGGAGGCCAAGGCTGGAAGATCACTTGAGGCCAGGAGCTCAAGACCAGCCTGGGCAACACAGAGAGACCCTGCCTCTACAAAAAATTTTTCAAAAGGTGTGGTAGTGTGCTCCCGCAGTCCCAGGTACTTGCGAGGCTGAGGCGGGAGGATCGTTTGAGCCCAGGCGTTTGAGGCTGCAGTGAGCTATGATGATGCCACTGTACTCTAGCCCGGGCAACAGAATGAGACCCTGTCTCAAGATAAAGTAAAATAACCCTGGAAGACCATTTAGGAAGCTCATAACGCTGCTTGCCTTCAAGGAGGGAAGGGGAATGTCAGGGGCCAGCAGTGGGAGGGAGACTTTTCACTGTATACTCTTTTGAAATGTGAACCTTGTAAATGTGTGACTTATCCAAAAGTAAAATATAAAAATTTTAAATGCCAATTAAAAATAAAATGTATTTTAAATCCATAATGTAGGTTAATAAACTCCATTTTTTGTTGAATGAACTGTAACACTGGGTATCCAACAGAAAGGAGGAGAAGTGCCTTGTTACAGAATTCTAGCTAACACACTAAGAAGTGACAGAACGAGATCACAGTTTTGCGACCTCTGATGAATGTTTGGATCTTGGCATTGAGCATCAGCACTGCCAATGTCATAAAAGAGAGACATCCAGGCCTAAGCCACCTCCTGATGGAAGAACACACTTCACTTACAGACTCTTGCCAAAAAATAACCCCCAAAACAAAACAGAACCTGAATCTGATCTAGCTGAACTGGATACAACACCCAATTCACAGAAAATATAGGGGACAGAGGAACATGTTAAGTGACACCACAGGGATGTAACCAGCAAAATCCAGACTATGGAAATCTCTAAGGACAGCCCAGTTTCCTGAACAAATTAAGTTAAAAGAGACTTAAAAAATAAAGCAACCAATCACATTTTGTGAATGCCTATGGATCTGGGTTCAAACAAATTGAAAAGACAAAAAGAGAATCAAGACTATCTGTGACATTTATGAGTGAACTGGAAAAGCTGAACACTATTTGATAATATTAAGAAAAGATACTAAGACGGACACATTGGTCTCCTGCCTCGGGGCTCTTGTGACAGCCTGGCCTGCTCCGCTGCCACTCTGACCACAGCGAGCCGCTGCTCAAAGCTCAGGCAGGACTCAGCTGCCCTGCTGAGGTGGGCTCTCCTTCCCTGCACTGGCTCGTCGCTCCAACCCCCCTGGCTGCCACGTGCTCCCACCTCCCAGCCTGTGCTCACCCCGTCCCTCTGCCTGGGGTGCCCGCTGCTCGGCCAGTTTCCACCCTACCATGGATTTTCAATCCATGCAAATTCCGCCTCGTCCACGAAGAATTTTTCTGACCTCCCCATCCCTCCCCTCCTTCTAAGCATCCAGGACATTCCCTCTGTCCCACCCTCATGTCACTGACCCCTCACTTCCTCAGTCTAGAATTTTGGGGGGCTATATGTGTTTTCATTAAAGAGGTTACAAGGTCCTTGGTAGCAGAAGCCGAATGGTCTAGTGGATTCAAAGCAGGAGCTTCAAACCCTGATTCAGCCACTTGTGTACGACTCAGGAAGGTCACTCTACCTCTCTGAGCCTCAGTGTCCTCATCTGCAAATGGGGATTCTTACAGTTCCTACCTCACAGGGACGCTGCAAATATTAGTTGAAATGAAATGTACAAAGAGCCTAGCTCAGAATAAACATCTAGCAAATGTCGGCTGCCTGACTGTGGTAATATTAATAGTTAATTGTGACAAGTTGCCTCTGCATCTCCTCAGGGCCTGGGACACAGTAGGTGTGCTGAGTTGTCCTGAAGTTCATCTGAGTTGAGTCGAGTCTCCCCAGCACCCCCTCCCCCAGCCAGGCCTCACCTCTCGGTGGACACCTTCACCTCGCTGACCAGCCGGCGGACTCCCACCACCTGCCTCCAGAGGAGGAGCAGGCGACTGTGCTCGTTGCTGTAGTAGGCATTGAAGGACTGGAGCAGACATGCCAAGCGGAGGGCCAGGGTGAGTGCCGATACGCCCCCTCCCCCAGATCCCCCAGCTCGACCACCCGGGAGGCACTGCTGCCCAGGGAATGTGTCTTCCCAGCTGGCTCTGGGCCTGTGCAGAGCTGTGTCACAGCAGCCACACGTGAGCTCTCAAGCCCAGCGGCTCCCTCTTGCACAGGGAACCGGGTTTCGAGGCTTCCACTGGCCGCGAGAGGTGGCGCAGAAGGGCAGAAAGTGCAGGGGACCTAGGTCTGCATCCCAGCTGCCAGTCGCATGACTGTGGGCAGGTTTCTTAACCTTTCTTTAACATGAGGAGAATGAGGGCAGCTACCACATGGGGTTATTATGAGGAATAAAAGAAAATGCACGCCAGGTGCTAATAAAGGCCAGCAATTATGACGATGACTATTCACCTCTGCTGACTTGTTCACTTGGCCCACGCCCCCTCTCCCTCTCTGGACTCCCAAGTCCACCCCGCTCTGCAGGGGCCCTTCCCCTTGGGTCAGGCTGGCCTCCCAGCACCCCCGTGCCCACCTCCTCCTCGCGCCTCCATGCTGCCTCCCGCTGCTCCAGCTCCTTGCGGCTGCGTGTCCAGTCGCTGGTCACCTTCCGTATGTCCTCGCTCAGAGCTTGGTTGGCCGAGCCTGCCTCATCCAGCTGTTCTCGGAGCATAGCGTTCACCTGGGCAAGGCTGGCGCTCCTGGGCAGGGCACAGGAACCAGTGGGCACTTGCCCAGGGAGGGCCACCCTGCCAGCCCTGCAGGCTCCCAGCTGCACCCTCCCTCTGCACTCTTACCTCTGCTGCTCCTCCTCCAGGCGGATGAGGGTGCTCTCCAGGTCTTGGTTGTGCTCTGTGTCCTGGGCAGGTAAGGGAGGAGTGTCAGGCTGGGCAGGGGGAGGGGAGGGCCTGCCCCGGCCCCACCCTGGCACCCACCCTCAGCCGTTGCTGCTCCAGCTCTGTGGATCTCTCCAGCACCTGTTGCTCCAGCTCCGTGCACCTCTTCTTATACTGGAGAATCTGGGGATAGGCAGAGAGTGGATGGTTTGCCCCAGGGGGTGGGGGCAGGGCAAAGTGAGCACAAGGGAGGGCAAGAGCGGAGTGGGTGGCCCTGACCTTGGCCTGCAGCCGTTGCACTAGCTGGGCCTGCCGCTGCTGGCCCTCCTGGTAGGCCTGCAGCTTGCGCCGGTAGGAGGCCTGCTCCTCCTGCAGCTGCCTCCGCAGCTCCACGCTCTGCCGTACCAGCCCCCTGGGCTCCTGCGTCTCCAGCTCCCCAGACTCCAGCCGCACAGCCTGCTCCAGCTGCAGGGAAGGGCCCTGGGTGAGAGTCCTAGGCCTCCCGGGAAGGCAGGCACAGGCCTCTCCAGGGGGCGCCAGGCTGGGCCCAGACCCATAATGCTTTGCAAGCTTACAGCCTGGCACCAGGGGGAGCAAGCACATGTGGGCAAGCCCAGGATGCAGTGCACGTGTGCACCAATAGGCCAATGCAGCCGTGCAGGCACATATAGACCAGGCATGCACGGACACACAGATGAGGTGTACATGGACACATGCAGGTGGGCCCACAAACTGCACGCAAAACACAAAGCTGCACCTTGGTGCCCGTGTGCCTCTCCTCCAGAACACAGAGTCCTGCTGTGGTTTATGATTATTACATTCAAGCCCATGTCTCCCCACCCCCATCCCAATGTGACCTCAGGAAAGCCTGGATTTTTCTTCCCCATTGTATCTTAGTACCTAGAACAGTGGCCATGGTAAAGCTTGGCTCATGCTCAGTAAATATTTGTTGAGATCCTGAATTAATAGCATGAGCAGTGGGAATACATTCAAAGCAGAGGCATCAATACACATATGCATATATGCATACCTGAGCTTACAGACATGCACACACATAATGCACGTGGGCAGTCTCAAACACCCCCAGGTGACACAGACGAACCCCCACATACACGGTACCAAGATCTATAAGAAGTGCACACAAATGCTGCCTCGTACAGCGTCTGCCCATTGACTCCTTCTCTGTCCCCACCTCCCCCGTACCTCTCTGGGAGCCCCTGCCACCGCCATCTTCCTCCACCCCGCGGCATCTAGCAGCCCCGTTGTCCTCAGACCCCTGTGGGCACAGGCAGGACATCTGCCTGGCTCTGGCTGCCCCCACTAGCCATGGAACCGTCTGAACCCCTTAGTGTACCTGCTGGTCCCAGGTGCCCCTCAGCCACCTCCAGCTGTTGGGGGGAAGGGAGGTGAGGGAGGAGCAGGGCAATGAGAGAGCACACAGCAGGCCGGGAGACACCCAACAGGGACGCCAGCCCCTCACTCACTGTCCACCTCCCCAGCACCTGGCCTGCTACAGCCCACGCAGGGCAGTCACACGCCCCCCACACACACCCCCACGCAGGGCCACACCAGTCACGGGCAGCTATTCTCACCCATGCTGATCTCGGGTCCAGGCTGGGTCAGTGGCAGGGACAGCACCCTCCAGGCCTGCATCCACCCAGTATGCCCAAGAGATGCTCTGCGAGCCACCCACAAAGCCAAGGACAACTGCATCTCTAGCCACCCCATCCCCAGGGACACATGCCCTCTGGAGTGCCACGAGTTGGGGGGCTCACTGTGGCTGCCTGGGGGCTCCCCCTTGAGTCTGAGGATGTGGAGGGAGGTGGAAGCAGGGGGTTTCTGCCTGGACGGTGGCTGCAGGCCAGCAAGTGTCTGCACGAAGCCCACTTAATGCCGTATGCGGTGGCAGCCCCGAGACGTGTGTGCTGTGTGTCAGTGCAGCTGCACCTCACTGGGTGCGAGTGGGGTATGTTCTGTCGTGTCTCCACGCGGGACCTCGTGCGTGTCCGTCATGCATGGGTGCTGGGTACATGCTGACAATTGGGTGTATCTGAGCCTTCACATGCACCTGCGTTAGGTGGCGTCTGTGGCTGCAGGTCTGTGCTGTGGTGCGGGTCTGTGTGTATCAGGCATGAGTCTATGTGTTTACAAAGCTGTGCGTAGCGGGGACGCGTGTGCTCTAAGTGGTCTGGAGAGTCTGCCTGGGCTCTGCGTGTCTCTGTGTGTGTCAGTGACCATATGGTTTGTGCATCTGTGCAGACCTCTGTGGGCTGACTGGGGGCTGTGTCGAGCTGTGTGCCTTTTCGGTGTGCGTCCACGGGAGCGAGACAGCGTGCTATGTTCTCTGCACGCGGGTATGTCGTGGTGGTGTGACTACTCATCTGGGTGACTATTCTGTGCACATCCTGTGAATCTGAGTGCATCTGTGTGGCATGTTTTGTGCATCTGTGTGTCTCTGCATGGGGCCCATGTGCGCGTTGCACATCTGTGTGAACCAGGTGCCGTTTGCCTCTGTGATCTAGAGGGGTGCAGACAGTCGCCAGGTGCTCCACGCCCTTCGTCAATGCTCAGAGCCGGCCCTCCCCACCACGCCTCACCCCTTTCCACAAACTTCACCCTGTACAAAACAGCCTTTCAATTTTACTTGCCATTCAAAAGGGAAGGAGGCTGCCACTAAGCCAGGGATGAAAGAAGTTTACCGTCTCCCCTGGCAACCGCTGCCCTATACCCGCCATTCAATTCACTCTGTCCAGGTTGCCATGGACACTGGGGGAGCCCAGGGGGTCTGTCCTCTGGAGCCAAGGGGGGTAGCCACTCCCTCCTTTCCATTCCCAGCTGTGCCTACACCTGCTTCACAGGGACAGGAAGAAAGGGGGGGCTCTCCACAGGGACCCTGGGGTCCTCTCTCTCTCCTGGGAAGTAGCTTCTGGGAGGCCCTGCCTCAGTTTCCTTAACAGGACACAGATCCTGACCCTCCCTCCACTCCCCACCCCAAGGGGGCCATGGGGTTTGAAGGATCAGAACAACCTCACTGGCTGCCCCCTACCCCCCATCCCCCAGCTCACTATGCCAGTTATGGCCACAGGGCAGATCTTCCCACCTGCATCTACAGGGACAAGGGGGCAGCAGGGAGAGACAATGTCACAAAATTACAGAACCCTGGACCAGGGGTCTCATCCCAGCTCCACCACTGACCTTGGGCCCATCACACTCCCTCTCTGGGCCTCAGTTTCCCCATCTGTAATAAGGTGACCTCCAGACTCTGAAGTTCTCTGTGGACCCACCCTCCAGATCAGGACCACTATGACGCCCATTGAACAGAGGAGAAAACAGAGGCTCAGAGAGGGGAATCAGCCTGCTGGGGGTGACACAGCCAGTTACGGCCAGAACCCAGGCATCCTGACTGCCAGCCCAGGGCTCTGTGTTGAAGTCTTGTTTCCTGTGCTGGGAAGAGAAGGACTTCCAGGTCATTCCCGTTCAATCCCTGCCTCCAGGTGGGGCCTCACTCAAACCATGTCGGACAGAGGACACCTGAAATGCCAGACTCCCTCTGTACGCTATTCAGGGGCTTCCCCAGACACATGAGGGAGCTTTCTAAACTAACCCAGGCCCCGGTGCTGCAGCCCCAGCCCCAGCCCCAGCCCCAGCAGCTATGTCCCAGCAGAGAAGGGACCTCCACCTCCCACCTCCTCTTTCCTTCCCCTGCCAGCCAGGAGGGCTTTGCGGGGGGCAGGCAGGGCTAGCTGCACTGCCAGGGGCCAAAAGAGAGGCCTGCACCAGGAGGGGGCTGGCTCAGAGCCCTGTTACCACCAACGCTGCAAGACTTGGGCCATCCTGCCCTGCATGCCCCCTGCAGACCCTGGGAAAACTAGCCCTGCACTGTGCTGAATGCTAGGGGCCACCGTGAGCCCCTACCCTGCTCCTCGGCAAGTCCCAACAAGTTGGGGGCTTGTCCAGGCGGGCGGATACCAGGACACGGGCACACCCCACAGTCACACACAGAAATGCACACCCCCTTCCCAACACAAGCATACAGGCCTCAGCCTGGACAGGCCCAGCTCAGGCTAACCCTAGCTCTGCTACTACCACGCAGGGGACCCTAGGCCAGCCCCTGCCCCTCTGGTCCCTTCCAGCTCTCTAGGGGCCAGCTGCCCCCCGAAGATCCTAGCCCAGTGTTTCTTCCCCAACACAGGAAACAAGACTTCAACACAGAGCCCTGGGCTAGGAGTTGGTACACCTGGGATCTGGCCTTAACTGGCTGTGTCACCCCGAGAAGGGAGCTTCTCCTCTCTGAGCTTTCATTTTCTCTTCTGTTAAATGGGCATCATAACGGTCCCAACCTTGGTGCATTAAATGTAAAGCACCCAGCACATGCCTGGCACACAGTAGGCACTCAATAAATGGTAGCTCCTAGTACGACTGTTAATACCCCCATGCCTCCCATTTGCACACAAACACTCTGTCCCCCATGCAACTCCCTTACCAACCTTCAGCCACCATCCACTCCCCAGGGGCACCTCCCACGAGCCTGAAGGCCCAGAGCAGACAATGCATCAAGATCACCCCGCGCCCGTGGCCCCTGCGCATGCCAACCTCCCGCCCCAGGCCCGGGACCCCCACAAGCCTGCAGCACAGGTCTGGGTGATGTGAATCCTGTCTGGACACAGAGGCAGGCCTGGCTTCTCCTTCCTTCCCTGCCTGGCCTCACCACAGTGGGGAGTGGCAGCAGACCTCACAGCTGCCCGAGACAGTCCGCAGAGCACCAAGGTGCCCAGCCAGCATGCCCTGGCATCCAGCCATGGCCTCAACCCCACGGCCCATGGCAACAGGAGCACAGGGAGATGTCAGAGACCCAGGGACCGGAAGGGCCTCCGGGGGTCTTGTTCTCTGGCCCCACACCCCAAACACGCCTGGTGCCAGGGACTTCATTCCGTTATCCCATTGATTCCTCACAACTCCACGTCCTATTACCATCCTGGCTCCAGAAAACAGCCTCAAAGAGGAGAGTGCTTTGCTCAGGGCCACTCAAGTCAGCAGGGCCACATCTGAACCTGGGCCAGCCTGACTCCAAGGCCCACCTTTTGCCCTGCGTACAGGCCTGGTCTGGACCTGGCAGCTGCGGCCCTGTACCCACCCAGCCCCGGGCAGCACCCACCCTCTCGCTGACGGCGTTGTACTTAATGGCGAGCTCATCGCGCTCGGCGCGGCTCTGGGCCAGCAGGTCCTCCACGCGGGACAGCTCCTGCTGCAGCAGCTGGTTCTCCTCCTGCAGTGACAGCAGCGATGCCATCTCCGTGGCTGGCAGCGAGGCTGGCAAGGGTCAGCGGGCACATGGTTGGCTTCTGCCCAGGTCCAATGGGACACCCTCCCCTACAGGTACCCAACTCATCACTCAGGGCAGGAAAGTCAGCCAGGTTCCTGGGGGACGCTGGGTGGGAGTGGGTGCAGCACCAGGCCTGCTGGCAGAACGGAGGAACAGGAAAGTAGGCAAATAGAGGCCCTAGAGCTGCGGTCCCCAACCCCCGGGCCACTGGCCTAGTAGTAGTCCACGGCCTGTGAGGAAAATGGCTGCGTATCACCGCCTGAGCTCTGCCCCTCCCTACCCCCCCACCTCCCTATTTATGGAAAAATTGTCTTCCATGAAACCAGTCCCTGGTGCCAAAACGGTTGGGGACCGTTGCCCTAGAGCTAGGCATAAAGTGGACGCAACCACAGCTAAAGTGCAAGAGCGAGGTGCAGGAGAGAGGCTCAGCCTAGGAGTCTAGGCCCTGAGCACTTGTTCCTTCCTTCTTCAATGACTAGTCTTCTCTGGGCCTCAGTTTTGTTCATCTGTAAAATGGGTGGAACAGTAACCAGACCCTGCCAGAAAAGCACAAAACCTTCCTTCAAGGCCAGGGCTCAAGACAGGCTGTGAGGAGGGGGAGAAAGAGAAAGGAGGGAAAGAAAGGCCAGGAGGAAAAGCAGGGCTGTCAACTCCTATGGGACGCTCTTTCACCGTGGGAGAACTGGACGCACATCACAGGCCTTAGCCAGCAGCAGCCCGCTAGGCTCTGCCAGCCTGGGTGAGGGCTCTCCAAGTATCTCTGTGTCTAGGGCCCCAATACCCAGCAGGTGAACAGGGACTATGGCTGAAGCACCAAAAACACCATTTAGTAGAGCAGCCAACACACCAGCTGCAACTGCCTGGGCCCTTCCCAGACCCTCAGACCACATGACGAGGTCGTACATGCCACCACCAGGAGGAGCAGGTCCACCAGCCTTCCTGACTGGGTGGGGAATGGACAATACCACCCTCTCAGAGTTCCGCAAAACCCTGGTCTGAGCTGAGCTGCCCTCTCCATGGAATCTCAGGTTCAGCTAGCTCACACCTTCTGTGGGAGGGAATACAGTGTTTGGGGTTCAAGTCTTTGCAGCAGGCTGCAGGCAAGCAGAGAGGGGATGCTCAGCCCTTCCCTTCTAGCTGCAGCACGTGGGGAATAGGTCTGAGCAAATTACAGTTCTGAGCCTCCATTTCCTAATCTGTAAAATGGGTCCCTCTGTCATAGGGTTATGCCTGCCTGGCAATGAGCATTCAAGAGATGAAAGCTATAATCATTGTCGCCATCATGCCTGCTGAGGAGGGGGTGTGAGAAGAGGTGAGATGCAGGCAGCGTCTGTGTAGGGGCAGAGGGTCGGGGGTGGTACCTGGGCTCTCAAGCTGGGAGAGGTTACGGGTGACAATCTCCCTGATGCGGGCAGGCAGGCTGGAGAGCCGGGGGTCCCGGGCCAGGTCCTGCTCGCCCAGTCCCAGGACGTTGCTCTCCAGTGTCTGTGGGGAAAGACAGAGGGTCTTCAGGACACCTGGGACCCCGGGCCCCAGAGCAAAAGAAGAAAAGGACCAAAGCCCAACAACACCAGACCAAGGAGACCAGCAGAAAACCACCAAAACCCCAAAATGAAAAAAAAAAAAAGAGTTAGAAAAGAAAAAAGCCCCATGGGAGGAGACTCTTGTGTGCCCCCTGCCCCTGCAAAGAGGCCCCCCACCCCCTGAGCCAGAGAAGAGAACCAAACCCTACGGCCAACTCACAACCCCCAGCAGCACAGCATAGAGTGTTGGGGGCTCCAACCCAGCTCCCACCCTAGGTGGGTGAGGATCCTGCTGTGCCCGAGGGGACCCCCTTTCCCCACCACGGGGCACTGGGATACGGGAGCCACAGCAGTTGCACCCTGTGTGTCCCTCTGCCCCCAGTCTTGCTGGGAGCTGCAAGCTGGGGTACCTGTGTACCCCACCACTGCCACACCTCTTTCCCCCTTGGCCCGCAAGATGCACCCACCTCTCACTGAGCCCACACTCCCCCATCCTGGACCTACCTGGACAACTGTCTCCAGTGCCAGCTGGGCCTCCTCTGACCCCGCCAGCCCCAAGCTCATGTGGGGGGAGGCTGTGAGCTACGCTCCAGCCCCCTTCTCCAGGGCCCCAGACCGGCTCAGTCAGCGCCCCCAAGGCCAGGCCGCTGTGCTGAGCACCAGGCAGATTAAGCTTAAATCCGGCGGTGCCCCCATGTGACCACGTGGTGGGCGGAGCGGGTGGGGCGCTGAGCGGGGAGGGGAGGGGAGGGGGAGGAGAGAAGAGGGAGGAGGAAGGATGAGGAAGGAGATGTGGGAGAGAAAAGGGGGGAGGAGAGAGAAAAGGGAAAGGATGGAGGAGGAAGGGAGGGGAGCACCTGGAGGTAGGGACCCCACACGGTCTCCCCTCCCCAGACTGCTGGGTCCTGGAGCCCTCCAAGCCCAGGGGGCGGGGTCAGCAGCCAGGAGGTGGGAAAGGCCAGAATCCCGTCTGGGAGAACTATCTTTGCTGACCCAGAGCCCGGGTCACCCTGTTTGCTAAGAATGTGAACATTTACAGGGGGCTGGGTGTACGTTTTCCCACAACAGGTGCAGCACAAAAAATACAGGCTGAGGGATCACCCAGGCCAGGCTAGGAACTAAATCCCCTCCACCCCTGGCCCAGCCCCCACTGGCTGTGTGTCCCAGGGACAGTGAATTTGCCTCTCTGAGCCTCAGTGTCCTCATGTGTAAGATGCGGATAATATTGGTACTCCTCTGGGACGCCAAGGCAGGAGGATCACTTGAGCTCAGGACTTAGAGACCAGCCTGAGCAAGAGCAAGACCCTGTCTCTACTAAAAATTGAAAAATTAGCTGGGCATTGTGGCACCATGCCTGTAGCCCAGCTACTGGGGAGGCTGAGGCAGGAGGATCGCTTGAGCCCAGCAGTTTAAGGTTGCAGGGAGCTACAATGACGCCACTGCACTCTACCCAGGGTGACAGAGTGAAATTCTGTCTCAAAATAAAAAAAAATTGGTAGGCTGGGCGTGGTGGCTCACGCCTATAATCCTAGCACTCTGGGAAGGCCGAGGTGGGCTGATTGTTTGAGCTCAGGAGTTCGAAACCAGCCTGAGCAAGAGCGAGACCCCGTCTCTACTAAAAATAGAAAGAAATTAATCAGACAACTAAAAATATATAGAAAAAAATTAGCCGGGCGTGGTGGCGCATGCCTGTAGTCCCAGCTACTCGGGAGGCTGAGGCAGAAGGATCGCTTGAGCCCTGGAGTTTGAGGTTGCTGTGAGCTAGGATGACGCCACGGCACTCACTCTAGCCTGGGCAAAAGAGTGAAACTCTGTCTCAAAAAAAAAAAAAATTGGTACTCACCTCATGGGGCTGTCTGGGGATTAAACAAACTACTGTGTGTGCATAAACAGTATGTGACACAGTGCCAGGTTCACATTGTGAACATTCAATAAATACTAATTTCTATTTTTTTTTTTTGAAAGGATCTCACTGTCACCCAGGCTGGAGTGCAGTGGAGAGATCATAGCTCACTGCAGCCTCCAACTCCTGGGTTCAAGCAATCCTTCTGCCTTAGCCTCCCAAGTAGGTAAGACTACAGATGTGCGCCATCAAGCTCGGCTCATTTTTTCTTATTTTTGTAGATATAGGGTCTTGCTGTCTTGCCCAGGCTGGTCTGGAATTCCTGGTTCAAGCAATCTTCCTGCCTTATAAGCCTCCCGAGTTGCTGAGGTTACAAGGATTACAGGTATGAGCCACTGTGCCCAGCTGATAAAGACTAATTCATTCATCTGAAAATCCCAAATGTAGAGTGTCTGACTGCAGGGCTTGGAAGCCCCGAGATCCACCCACCACCTCCCAGGGTTCCCTCCCCGCAGCAGGAGGCTGTGTGATACAGTTAGGCCCGTGGCTCTGGAGTCAGTGTCGGGTTGCATATGAGACCCAGCTCTGCCACTTGTTGACAGTATGACCTTGAACAAGGTACCCGAGTCTCTTGGTTTTTTCACCTCTAAAACGGGGCAATTAGTACCTACCACATAGAGTTACTGTAAGGATTTACATGAGTCAAAAGGTGTAAGGGGTTTAGAACCACACCTTAGAACTCACAGCAGGTGGTGCACTGCTGTTAGTAAAGGGCAGCTGCTGGCACTACCTTCATTAGCCTCATGTGTCTGGGCTACCTCTCAGCCCTCAGCCTCAAGCCTCCTTCTGCTCTATGTGCTGTGCCCCACGAGGGCATATTCACATTCTGTCATTAAATCCTCACCTCGACCCATTACCAGATGAGAAAACTGAGGCTCAGAGAGGTTGGGGCTCTTGCCTATTCAAGGGGACATGCTTCGGGGACGTGGTAAGCCCAAAGCTCATTCTGCGTAGGCCAGCAGCCTCCCAAGAAGTGCCTGAAGCACAAGGCCAGGCCACATGCACCTCAAGACTCTACCACTGAGTCTAGGTCAGACCCAGGAATGCAGCAGGCACTGCATAAATGCACATCAGTCCAGCCCTCATGCCCAACTAAAGCATCTGTCCTGCAAGTGGAAAACCAGGAAACAAGGCATACTGGGCCAAAAAGATAAGAGCTGCCAAACTGCCGTGGCAGCAAGATTTACGCAAAGTTAAACCAGCCAGGGGCAGAGAGCTGCCACTACAAACCCCAGGTACCCCCACCCTCCCTCCTCCAGACAGCCTCCACAAAAGCCCCTACTGGCTGCACACCCGTAACCAGAGCAGGGAAGGCCACAAACACTCCGTGTGTGACCAAGATGCCCACCCCCGTGCATGCCCCACTCAGCAAAGCGGGAGTCCTGGATGTACCTAACGGACCAAACTGAATTACTCTGCGCCTTCCCCAGCCAGTGCCCTGAGAGATGAGGGGAAGGGAGCAGGATGCCAGACCCAGGGCACTGGCTGGCACCCACCCTTGGTTCCACCTTCAAAGTTCTCCCCCTGAAGTCCTGCTGGGTTCTGTGGATCCCAAGAAATCATACTCAAACCCTGCATGGATGTGCACTGCTCCAACGTCTGCAGACGGGACCCAATTCTCTGAAAAATGATTGAATTCCTCATAGGAATCTGGATGTTATAGCTTTAGCATCTGACTGCCTGGACACCAATCCTGGCTCACCACCTCCTTACCAGCTGTGTGACCCTGCACCAGTGACTTCACTCTCTGAGCCTCAGATTCCTCATCTGTAAAATGGGATAATAATGGTGCCTGTTTCTATTTTTTTTTTTTTTTTTTTTTTTTTTGAGACAGAGTCTCACTCTGTTGCCTGGGCTAGCAGTGCTGTGGCGTCAGCCTAGCTCACAGCAACCTCAAACTCCTGGGCTCAAGCGATCCTCCTGCCTCAGCCTCCTGGGTAGCTGGGACTACAGGCATGCGCCACCATGCCCGGCTAATTTTTTTCTATATATTTTTAGCTGTCCCAGTAATTTCTTTCTATTTTTAGTAGAGACGGGGTCTCGCTCTTGCTCAGGCTGGTCTTGAACTCCTGAGCTCAAACAATCCACCCGCCTCGGCCTCCCAGAGTGCTAGGATTATAGGCGTGAGCCACTGCACCCGGCCGATGGCGCCTGTTTCTATCACGAGGATTAAATAAGATGCTCCATGCTTAGCTGTATGCCTGGATATGCTGTGGCGGAAACGGCTATGTGTTCAACAAAAAGCATTTCCGATTCCTCTTAGGAATATAGCTAAAAGCGGTTTCCCAGATCCCTGGCAGTCAGATACGGCCATGTGATCAAGTTCTGGCCCATAGTGTTAAGACAAAATGTGTGCCGCTTCAGACCCAGCCCTAAAAACCTCCCATGAGGAATTATTTCTCTCCCTCCCTGTCCACCAGCTGGAAGGAAATAACTCCAAGGTCCTAGGGGATGCCAGGACCACAAGATGGAAGGGGTCTGGGTCCCTGGGTCACCACACAGAAAGCCACCTGCCAAACACCCAATAGGACTTTTTATGAATGAGAAATAAACTTCTGTTGTGTTAAGCCTCTGAGCATTCAGGGTCTGGCTATCACATCAGCTAATTACTACTTGCAGTTAAAGAGTGGTAAGCGTTGGCTGATTGCTGTTATCATTACTATCACTGGTATTGCTGGCTCTTCCCAGTATTCAGTCCAGACCTCCAGGGGTGGGGAACCTGCAGCCTTGGGGCCACATGTGGCCTTCTGGATCCTTGACTGCAGCCTTTTGACTCATTCCAAATTTTGCAGAACAAATGCTTTTATTAAAAGTGGTGCAGCAGAGAAAGATGAAGCTTTTCTTGACTCCTTTAGTGCTTAAAAAATAACAATCTTGAAGTCAGAGGGCCGCAGGTTGCCCGGCCCTCAGTCATTACTTGGCGAATAGATACAGAGGAGACAGCCCTTGCAACCCTCCAAACCTGCCTTTTGCCAGGCCTCGCTGCAGGAACTAGCCAAAAAGTCCCTCAAAGATTGCTCGTGAGTTGCAAACATACCAGCTGTTCTTCCCTGCTTACCCCTTCTTTATCCTGCTGTTTATAACAAAAATATTGAACCAACCATGAGCCAGGCCCTGTGCCCAAAACTTTACATCTGTCCCTTATCTGCTTTAACATTCTTGGCAGCCCCATGATGCTTGTACTGTTCTACCCACTTCACAGATGACAACACTGAGGCTCAGTGAAGTTAAATACCTTGCTCATATTCACCCGGCCATGAAGAGCTGGAGCTACAGCTGAGACCCAACATTTTAAACAGTAACAGCACTGACTACCCTTCTGCAGCACTTGCTGTGTGCTGGGCACCACTCTAGGATTCTGCTGTGTATTATGTGAGCCCTGCCATCTCTTGCCCAGACTGTTGTGATGGGTCCTCATGGATCTCTCTGCTTCCTCCCTTGTCCCCCAACCCCACTCTATTTTCACACAGTAGAGATCAAGTCCCTCCTCTGCTCAAACCCCTCTACTGGCTCCTGTCACACCTACAATAAAGTTCAAAGCCCTGCCAGAGCCTACCGGGCCTGCCAGATCTGGCCCTGGCCCACCACTCCCACCTCATCGCCTTCCCTGTCCCACTCCGGCCATGCTGGCTTTCGGATTTCTCGAACACACCAGGCACGCTCCCACCTCAGGGCCTTTGCACCTGCCATATCTGTTGCCTGGGATGCTCTTCCCCTTCCTTCATATGGCTGACTCCTGCTGTCGACCAGCTCTTGGCTCAACACTGTCACCTTCTGAGGGAGCTGACCCTGACTCCCAGCTAAAGTGGTCCCTGCCAGTAGTCATTCATTGTTTTCTCCAACATGTACGCTGTCTGTCTCCTCTCAGGGCAGGAACCTTGTTGACTTGTTCACTGCTCCCTCCACAGTACATGGCCTAAGGCCCAAAGCTCCATGGAGAGCTGCTGAATGAATGAGTGAATGAATGAATGCTAAGAGGCAGTAATATAGGATATCAAATGAAAAAGAATACAAAAGAAAAAGAAACGATTCCCCCTGGCTCTGGCTGGGGTCGCATTGGGAGTCCTGGCCGTAGATGGTGTGACCCACAGACTGGGATCACGGAAGAACACCAGTGAGCACATATCCAGCGCCTGCTGCACCCCAGGAATTCGGGTAAAAACCAGGCAGTGTCTTCCGCAGGGGACTCCTGGGCTTGACAGAAAGACTGGGGAGAGGAGGGTTAAGTCAGGGGAATGTGTAGAAAATCTCCAAGATCCAGGGGTTGGCTCCTGAGGTCTTTCCTGAACCCCTGCCTGGCCTTAGCAGCTGGTCTACTCCTGCCACAGGATTTATTTATTAAGCACCTGCTGTGAGCTCAGCAAAGCAAAAAAGGAAATCTCAGATGTAAACAGACAGATGGTACCCTCATGGTCCCCTCCCCCAAACTAGTCCAGGTTCCCAGTTCCCAAGGGAACTGGGCGACCTGGTCACGGGGGCGGCAGGGGGGCGGGGAGATATCTGACCCTAGCACGGTCCTCAGACTTGGGTTTATGTAAAAATCACAAGGAAGCTCGTTCAGAATGACTACTCCAGAGACGCAGACTGGCCGAGGGGGCCTCGGACCCCATTTTGAGAAACCCAAGGGGTGGCGGGCCCAAACCCCTGCACAGCCCCTGCTGCCGTGCCATCCTGGACAACCCAATTGGCCGCTCTGGGCCTCAGTTTTCTCATCCGCACAATGGAGATACTTTCGACTGGGCAGGGCTACAATGAAGACAGAGCAGCACCCCGCTCGGGCAGGGCCGCGCCTGGCCTGGCACACGGGAGGCCGCAGGCAGGCATCTGCAGTTTGCTCGGCCGGGCCTCCCACTGCAGCTCTGCCCCGTGGAGCCAGGGAGACCCC
>NW_012153840.1:1094866-1125079 GCF_000956105.1 Propithecus coquereli
GAGGGCGAGGGCGGGGCCGGGGCTGGGGGCAGGGCCGGACGCCGCGGGCTCCGATTTTTGAGCACTTGCGAGGGCTGCCCTGGCTTGAAGGTCGTGCGCCAACGCGATTACTGCCTCGCGCAGCCCACTGAACAGGCTCCTTAGCTGCTGCACAAACGGGAAATGGTAGACGAAGCACGTCGCTCAAGGGCTCGCAGCTGCAAGGTGGCCGCGCAGGATCGCAACCCAGCCGCGTCTGCAGAGTCTCTCGGCTGAAAGTCCTGAAACTCCTAAGTTCCGACCCATCGCCCAACCAGACTGAAGCGGGGACGTCCCCTGCCGGCCCCGTCAGAACGCGCACTGGCAGGGCTGAGGCCTCAATGATCTGACGCGTGGGGGAGGTGAGGGGATGCCTTTGTTTTCCTGGCGGTCCCGCGGCCCCGGATAAGGCACTCTGGCCTCAAGTTTGTTCACGCCGCGGTGACCCATCCACTGCCTTCCCTTCCCACAAGCTCTGACCCCCGGCGTGGTGCTGGCAGGGCTGTCGTGTGGGCCAGCACTGAGACCTATTAGTCAGGAGAGATTTGGGTCAATCCCTGGGGTTTGGGGTTGCGGGGGGAAGTTGGGAGAAGGGCACAGTTTCCCTGAGGTGTCCCTGTGAAAGACTGATTGACCTCTACCAGTAAGCACAGCTGGCTCCCAGGTCCCCCAGCATGGTCAAGGTCTGTGTCACCTTGTCTGGAGTCCCCAGGCCTACTGGGCCCCTACCCAGGCCTTGGTGGGCTCATGGCCTCACCAGTCCAGTTCTGATGCTGCCTGTCCCTGTGGAGCCCACTCCAGACTGTTCCTCACAACACCAGGGTCTGGGCTCAGGCCCCCATCCTTGCAGCTCCCTCCAGGGGAATTGCCTATTGCTGGGGCCTGCCAGGTCTCCCCGAGTTCCCGGTACCTGCACCTCGCGGGCAGCCTGCATTGGCTGCAAACCACGCTGTGCTGGCTGCTTCCTCTTATATTTTCCCATTCAGTCCCCAGTCCCCTTCACAATTCTGTGAAGCAGGATCTAGACTGCAAAGCAGGTTTTAGGATTATCTCCATTTTATAGAAAGGAAAATTGAGGCTCAGAGAGGTACAATCACTCACCCAAGGACACACAGCAGGAAATTCAGTGGCTTCCAATCTCATTCGCTTTCCTCCACACCACGCTGCCTTACTTGAGATTTTTGGGAGGAACAGCAAACACAGCTCCTCTCTCCTTGACCCTCTCACCCCCAGAGCCCACAGGGACCTGCTGCAGGGAGGCACTGCTTACACTGGTCCTCCTCAGGAGGCCTCTAGCTCCCCTCTGGGAAGGAAGAGGCTGGGTCCCCTGCTGGGCTCGGCTCAGCCTAGCCTGTGGTCATTTGAATCCCCAGTGCTATTGCCCACCAGTCACCCTGCTCTGTGACCACGTGGTGTCCAGCCTGGTGACCCCAGGACCAGCCACCAAAAAGGAGTTATGCAAGGTACTCACCTGCTCACTGCAGCTCAGGTAATAGAAACAAGTGACTAGAGCTACCACCCCCAGGTTGCTAAGGCCAAGTGCCTGCCAAATCCACCTCCTAGGCTGGGGTGGACTCTGCCCACCATCAGCTAAACCACATTAACTGGAAGGCTCAAAGGACAGGCGTTCTGGTTAACTGGATTTGTTGGGCATCTGAAGGCTAACTTGCAAAGTCTCTCTAAAATGCCTGACTTTAATAGCAAAAAATTAGAAAGACCTAAATGTCCAGCAATAGGAGACTTGTATAATAAATCATGGGTTATTCATATAATGGGATACCATGACATGTTACAGAAGAACACTTAATGACTGAGGAAATGGTTACAATATAGTAAGTGAAAGGTTTCAGAGGAGTAAAACAGAATAAACCCATATTGAAAAAGAAAAATTTCTGTATGTCTTTTCTTATATATAAATATAATAGGAAAAAGATGAGAACACACTAAAATATTAATCACGCTCTATCTTAGGGTGTTGATATGACAGGTGACTTTTTTTTTTTTTGAAAAACAGATGGGGTCTCACTCTTGCTCAGGTTGGTCTCAAACTCCTAATCTCAAGTGATCCTCCCACCTCAGCCTCCTGGAGTGCTAGGATTACCGGCATGAGCCACCGTGCCTGGCTGACAGGTGACTTTTTAAATGTAGATTTTTTTTTCCTTTAAAAGATGGTACATTTACATGGTTCAAGATTCAAATGGAACAGAAAGTTATAGAGTCAAAGTACCTCTTCCATCCCTGTCTCCTATTTGCCTAGTCTCAGCTGCTGGCGACCTGGGGGATGCTGTTTCCTATAAATCTTTCCAGAGGTATTTTATGGACATAAAATATGTTTTCCCTTCCCATTTTCTTATGCAAAAGAGTGTATTATATGCATACTGTTTTGTGCCTTGCTGCCTGCCCGGACATAGCTTAGAGATCATTTCTTATTCCTTATCAATATATAAAGAGATCTGTTTGTTTTGGGGTTTGTTTGAGACAAACCTGTTGCCCAGGCTGGAGTGCAGTGGCATAATCATAGTTCGCTACAGCCTCAAACTCCTGGGCTCAAGGAAGCCTCCTGCCTCAGCCTCCCAAGTAGCTGAGACTACAGGCACGCACCACCATACCAGGCTAATTTTTCTAGTTTTTGTTGAGATGGGGTCTCGCTGGGTTCCTCAGGCTGGTCTCAAACTCCTGGCCTCAAGCAATCCTTCCGCCTCACCCTCCCAAAGTGCTGCTTTGGGATTACAGCTAAGAGCTTTTTCATACGTTGTTTTCCCCAGGGAGCAAGTATTTCACTGGATGTCCCTTAATTTATATAACCCCACCCTTACCGATGGACATTGTAGCAGGTAAACATTGTGGGTTGAATTGTGTCCCCCCAAAAGATATACTCAAGTCCTAACCCCAAACCTGTGAACATGACCTTATTTGGAAATAGGGCCTTTGCAGATGATACTGGATTTAGGATGGGTCCTAAATGAGAAAAGGGGAGGCCACACACAGAGACACAGGGAGAAGGCCATGTAGGGGCAGAGACTGGAGTTATGCTGCCACAAACCAAGGAATGCCTGGGGCCACCAGAAGTTTGAAGAGGCAAGGATTGTGGCCTAGGTCCTTTGGAAGGAACATGGCCCTACTGACATCTTCATTTCAGACTTCTAGCTTCCAAAACTGGGAAAGAACACATTTCTGCTGTTTTAGGCCACCCAGTGTGTGGTAGTTTGTTACAGCAGCCCTGGGAAACTAACACATAGGTACACTTGTAAGCTGGCCCTCACCCATCCCTGCCTACTGGTATCCACACCCTGGTGTGATGCCCTCCCCTTAGTGTGGGCAGGACCTGCAACTGCCTTCTACTCAGCAGACCCAGCAAAGGTAATGAGATCCTTCTGAGATTGAGACTACAACTGCTGTCTTGCCGCACTCTTGCACTTGCCCACTTTGATGAGGCAGCTGCCAGCTT
The DNA here is from genome assembly GCF_000956105.1 of Propithecus coquereli. Lineage (NCBI taxonomy): Eukaryota > Metazoa > Chordata > Mammalia > Primates > Indriidae > Propithecus > Propithecus coquereli. The sequence continues at coordinate 1,098,333 of NW_012153840.1, forward strand.
GTGAACTACACAGAGGCCCATGTGGCAAGAAAATACAAGTGACCTTTACCCGCCAGCCATGAGCAACAGAATCCTGCCAACAACCACGTGAGTGAGCTTGGAAGTGGATCCTTTCCCTGTCAAGCCTTAAGATGACACTGTGGCCTCAGTTGACATCTTGACTGCAGCCTGTGAGAGGCGCTGAGAGAGAGGACCCAGCTGAGCTGCACCCAGATTCCTGACCCATAGAACTGAGATAATAAATGTTTTGTTTCAAGCTGCTAAGTTTTAGGGTGAGTATTACACGCAATAGACGCTAATATAGTTGGGTAGGATACTTCCAATATTTTGCTATGACAGTATTACAGACGATGGCAATATTCTTTGTTTTTCAGTTTTCATATCTGCATTATATCTCTAACTAGGAGGAAAATATTTAAATTTAAAGTATCTGTCTACATTCAAGCTGCAGTGAGGAAAAATGGGCCTTTTCCCTACTCTAGTCCACTCTGCCCAGAGCATGGTCTTTCTCACTCCCAGCTTGGAGAAATCAACAGCTATTAGCACCTACGGCATGCCCATGATGCATTATAGTAGCTTCCAGTCACCCCTTGGGCTGTCACTCATACTTGCCACACGATGGCTTTCTCAATCCACGTGGAGGGAATGGGGACTTCCACGTATCAAGCAGGTCTTACGTATTAAGCAGGCCCGTGGGCAGCACTGTGCTAGAGACATAGACCACCTTGACTAAAGGCATGGACGCTGAAGCCAGCGGGTACCAGCTCTGCCACTTACCAACCATGTGACTCTGGGCAAATTACAGTATCTGACTGTGCTTCTGTCTCATCGTTTTCACAACAGGGATGAGAACTGCTGCAGACAATGTTTGTGTGCTCCCAAATTCATGTGGAAACCTAATCCCCGGTGTGAGTGTCTGAAGGTGGGGCTTTGGGGAGCTGACTGTGTCACGAGGGTGGAGCCCTCAGGGGTGGGAGTGGGGCCTGTATGAAAGAGGCCCCAGAGGGCCCTTTCGCCCCTCCCACCACGTGAGGTTACAGCCAGAAGACAGCCTTCTCAGACACCGAATCTGCCAGCGCCTTCATCTTGCACTTCCCTGCCTCCAGAGCTGTGAGCTGTCGTTTTCTGTTGTCTATAGGCCACCCAGGCTACGCTACTGTTACAGCAGCCTGAACGGACTAAGACAAGTACCTACCTCACAGGGCTGCTGTGATGATGAAATGAGTCTTACAGGTTAAGGGCACAGGATAGTGCCTGGCAGAGAGTAAGCATTACACAGCAATAGCTACGGTCATTGTCAAGGGGACAGTAAGGCCCAAAGGAGCATGTTAAGTGACCTCCTAAGGCCACACAGCCATTAAACCTGTCCAGATTCACTCTTCCAGATTCCCACCTCAAATACCCTTTGCTCGATTATATTAGTTTCCTATTGCTGCACAGTATCACCAAACTTAGCCACTTCAAACAACACGTTTACTATACTGTTCCTATGGGTCAGGAGTCCGGGCACAGCTTAGCTGGGTCCTCTGCAGGCTGCAAAGTATCGGCCAGGCCTAGGGTCTCATCTGAAGGCATAACTGGGAACGATCAGCTTCCAAGCTCAGGTGGTGGGAGACAGAGGCAAGGGGCCAAGCTCTCCAGCACAGCCTGTATCACCGAGGTTCCAGAAGATAATTAAGCCCCCCAAAAGTGATTCAAGCAACTACTTTCACATCACCCAAGGACTGTACTCTTCCAGACACATGGGAGAGAAATTAATGATTGCTTTGGGGCAGCAGGGGCAAATTTCCTCACTTTTGCCAATCTGACACCCTGTCCCTGGACTTTAAGTCTAGACATAGAGAAAGGTGGCTGAGAGTCTAGCTGTGGCATCCTGGAGAGTTTAGCAGCCACGCTGCCAAAAACACATTCGCCCTCGACATGTGTTGAGAGAAGTATTTATTTGTTTATCTTAAAAATCTGGTCCCACAAAAAGGCCAACACTTTTTTCAGTTCATGGTCTTGACCCTTCAAAAAAGAAATCTTTCAATTCAGAGGTAAGTCAATAAAAGCAATTTCAGAGGTGTGCTCAGATGAAATAATTGCTTATAAACCAGTAATCCAGGCAACCCTGGACTTCTAGTTCACTGAGCTCCTTCTGTCATTCACAGTCCCTGAAGGAGAAAAGAAAGTAAGAGGCTCTCTGCAGATAGAGTATTAACACTTCAGAAACTACCAAAGAGAAAACCCAAGTCCGCCAGGAGCAGCACTGTGAACCTATAAGCCCAGAGAGCCGCCAGCAGACAGGAAGGCTGACCCCACCTCCATGACAACGGCTTCCACCTTCCTGCCCAAACACTTCCATGTGGCTTCCAGCGCCTGCCTCGGCCCTGCGTTGGAAATCCAGGCAACTGGGCAGGGATGAACACGGCTGCCTGAAGGCCAGGGCAGCTGGCTGACAGTGAGGAAGGCCTTCGGAGACCCCACAGCAGCGCACTGCAGGAGCTGTTCCTTTTGCAAAGACAAGTTAGTGCAGATCAGCACGTTAGTAAAGCAAAATATTTAAACGTTTAAAAAAGCTGCTCAATCCTTTCAATTTCCCTCCCGATTGTCTGTTCAAGCTGTAGCCTATAGACCTGCTGGAAATCGGGAAGGAAGCCCTCCTCTGGAAGGCAGACTGACCGAAGAGGCTACGGCCAATGCGGGTGCAGAACCCCCCTTGCCGAACATGATCACACCTGTAAACCCTGAGAAGGGCCGATCTGAATCCAGGCAGCAAACTCGACCCATTCTTTTGCTTTGGGGGCTTGTGTTTAATATGGGTCATTGTGATGGAAGATGTCTAGTCTCAGAGTCTCTCTCATGTCAAGAGGACAGACGGGGATAGGCCTCCTGGAGCTTCTCTCCTGTGTTCTGGTCGCATGCTTCAATCCCAGGAAACAGCGTGCCTAACATGGAGTTTGCCAAGAGAGCCGGGCGAGGAGGAGAGGAGAGGGTGCTCCACACAGAGGCCGGCAGGGAGTGCTTCATCCTCCTTCCTTTGACCCAGGTGAGGCAGCTCCTTCCCAGAAGTCATATGAGCAAAAAGAGAACTGTGCTCAGGTCAGAACTGGACCCAGCCCGTGCCTGGCTGAGTGTGGCTGGAAGTTGACCTGTGAAGGGAAGATAGAGAAGGGTGGGGGGAGTTCAGATATTTGAAAATAAAAGTAGATAAAAGTTGGCTTCTCTCTGGGCACAAAGAGCTCTAAGAAGCCAGTTTCTAAATGTTCTAGAGCAGCGGTCAGCAAACTATGGCAGACATCAACTGGCTCTCTGTTTTTCCTTATAGTTAAAGAAGTTTATAGTTATAAAGTTTACTTATAAAAGACTCTTAAATTCGTTGTATCATGCCTCTTTGTGTGTTTTTGTAAACAAAGTTTTACTGATACACGGCTATCTCCTAATTCACTTACTTATTGTCTGTGGCCGTTCTTGTGCTAAAGCAGCAGAACTGAGTAGCTAGAACAGAGACCACGTGGCCCGAATAGTTGAAACTATTTGCTGCCTGGTCCTTCATAGAAAATGTGTGCTGACCTCTGTCCTAGAATTTGTCCATATAAATACTGGTGCAATAGGAATTTAGCATCTTTTCACGCTGACACCAAGTGAAGGCTTGAAATCCTACAGAGTCCCAGAAGGCTAGTCACCTTGGCTCAGAGGTCCCATGAGGATGGGCCAAGGCTAGGACCTGGGTATTAACTCTCAGCTCAGTGTTGTGGGGACACTGGGGACAGCAGGAAAGAGGGAGGTACTAGGGACAACACAAAGCACTTGGTAAGGTGGTTTAAAGGACCAGACAGATTTGCAAAGGGTGGCCACGAGGCCACCTAGCCATGGAGAGCAGCAAAAGGCCTTCACGGAGAGAAATGTGCCACCCAAAGTAGACACTCTGGGGCTCTGTCCTCTGGCTGGAAAAGGTCCAAATCAAAGCTGTTGTTCTCGACACCAGAAGAAAAGCACGTGGAGCAGTCCCAGGTTTTTAGACTCACAGCCCCGGTCTCAGCCCCACCGCACGTGGCCCTCCTCACCCTGTGGATTTGGCAAAGTCTCCCCAGACGTCTGCGGTGGCAGTAGTGGCAGGCTTGGGCTGGGGCCAGGATACGGTGGCACCTCCTACTGATGTCCCCAAGTCCGACGGATAGGGAGAGAAGAGAAGGAGACAGGGGAGTCAGAGACCTCTCTTTTCGGTTGTCTCAGTGACCAAATCACGAGACTCAGTGACATTCTACTGGGCAACAAAACCAGTGAATCGCCACATTTCCACCACCTTCTCACCAGCCCTCGAGGGCTCCTGGAGAAAAGGCAGACAGCCACGTACGAGGTGGAAGGAGGGCGCCAGGGAGGGTGAGTCACGTGCCATTTATCTTTCCTACCTGAAGCTGACTGTTTTTAATTGTTTATGTTGAAATCCGTTTAAAATTTATTATATCCTGTCCTGGCTTCTTGAATGGAGAATGCCCACCCAAACCACAGATCATCTTTATATAAGGCTGCAGTCCAAGTTTCTGGATCACCCAGCTGAAAACACAATGTGCCTGACATGTGCCAAGTCCAAGGCCCCAAACTGGTTGGGGTTGGGAAGAGCCTTCCAGAAGAGGTAACACAAAAGCTGGTCCTGTGCTTATCTCTCACCAAGGTGAGTGGCGTGATGGGGCTACAATGCCTCCTTTTGTACTTTTCTGACACCTCCCCCAGGGCTGCCAACTGTCCCCTCTGAAGGCCCTGTGTCTGCCACCCCTGCCTTCCCACTAATTTGCTACTTCTAATCTGCTCTGGGCTGGGAGACCAGATAATACCAAGGCCCTGGATGATTTAGAGTTTTACAGTTTGCCAAGTGCTTAATGCACATTATCTCATTTGAGCCTCACCACAGCCCCTAGGGGAAGACAGGTGAGAACTAGCCATGCAACTTTGTAGGACTCACTGAAGTTTCAGTTTTCTTATCTCCAAAATGAGGACAATGACAATGAGGACTTCACAGGACTGGTGTGAGGATTAAATTAATATACAGGAATGCTCGGAACAGGCCCAGCACACAGTAGAGATGATAGGAATATTAATAAAATGAGAGCTAGCATTCAGTGAGCACTTACAATCTTCTAGAAACTGTTCTAAGTGCTGTACACGAATTAGCGCATCTGATCCTCCCAAGAAACCTGTATTATGGTATCGTTACTTCCCCCATCCTACAGATGAGGAAACTGAGGCACAGAAAAGTAACCAATTTTCTGAAGATCATAAAACTGGTAAGCTGGAATTCAAACTCAACCAGTCTGGTTCTGAAGCATATAGCAAGCGCTCAATAAATGTTGTTATTCATGGCTTATGAACTGACAGCATTGTCTGTAGACAAGCTAACTGCCTGCCTCACACATTAGAACACAAGCCCTTGAGAGCAAGGACTTTATGCTGTACTGCAGCACGCCAGTGCCTAAAATGCCACCTGGTCCGTAGCGGGTGCTCCCCATGACCTGTTAAAATGCATCAGCAACTGAGGGAAGGCCGAAAGCAGCGGCTTTCAGACTTTAGTGCACATCCGAATGAGGATAAAAATAAGAATGCAGATTCCTGCTCCCATCCCCACGATGCCAAAACAAATGGTCCTGTGACCCCGCCCTAAGAAATAATACTTAAAGAATAATTCCTGGTGCCAGGGCAGGGGCTCTCTGGCTGCTACTCCTGCCACTCTCCCCGCTGGAGTATTCCCCACAGGGCTGAGGTTTGAAGCTCACCCTCCAGATACGGGAGCCAATGTCGGGAAAGCAGGAAGGTGCCTACCTGGGGGCTGGTGAGAGCTGTGTGGGGAAAGCAGGCTGGTGACAATCTCCCAGCCTGGAGCATCAAGCTGGGCAGGGGGGACAGGGCAGAGGCAAAGGGCTGGCACCCCAGCACCATCAGAGGCTGACCCTACACGCTAACTCCTGGAATCCTGGGATCTCCAAAGTGCTCATCAGCGCGGCCTGCTGGGGAGCTGCCTCTCAGCTTCCCAGTACCTGACGGCCTTGCTGTGGGGCTCACTCCAAACTAAATTTCCACATGGATTTCCCACTGATCACTTTGGCACACCTTACGCTGCATCCACCTAAATATACCAGGTGTCTAAAAGTCTGAGCCTTATTCATGCTCTTCTCTCTGCCTGGCATGCCAACTGCCCGTGCCCCAACCTCCTTTCCTCAAGGTCTAGATCAATGCCACCTCTCCCATGAAGCCTCCCCAGATCACACCAGCTGGGAGTGAGTCTGGGCCCCATATAGTTGGTCTTTGTGCCTGTGAATCATCTCTCCCACTACATGTGGGCAGAGACTATGTCTTCATCACCCACTCACTCAATACCCACTGAGAACCAGGATCCTGGATGTGATGATGTCGCAGTAACAAACCAGCCCCAGTCCCTGCCTATCACGGGAGGGCAGACACCCTACAGGGCAAGAAGGTGTTAGGGGAATAGAGGAGCCTCTTATCCAGTGTGTGCAGGATCAGCTTGGTGGTGCCCACCTTTCCGGGGAAGAGGAACCCACAGGTGCAGATTCAGCAGTCACCCCGAGCACTGACCTGAACCAGGAGCAACTGCTGGCTGGGTGAGGGATCCCCCAAAAGACAACTGGTCCCCAGGGGGAGGGATCAGAGTGGAGGTTTTGCCCCCTGGGGGTGGGGGAAGCAGGCTCAGCCCTCCTGTGCTGGCAGGCCGGGCTCGGGAAGTCCCAGCTGCTCCTTCCTTCTTCTTCATGTTCTAAAGAGAGCAAAGGAATGCAAATCAGTCAATTCTGCTAAATCCCCACTGCCATTAGAAAACCCCAAGAGGAGGGCCAAGGTGATTCCCAAACCAACATCTACATAACCAAAAGATGGTCCTATCCAGCACCTTCAATGTTATGAGCTATACTCAATGCATCACCATTCTGAATCTGTAACAAATATGGTTCAACTTCATTAATCATCAAAACTACAGTGATATGCCATCACACACGCACCAGAATGGCTAAAATGTAGACTATTAAGTACTGACAAGGATATGGAGCAAAACCTCATGCACTGCTGGTGGAAGTGTAAATTGGTAAAACTTCTTTGAAAAACTGTTTGAAAGGATCTATAAAGTGCAACATAGAAACTTGTGACTCTGCAATTCCATTCCTACAGACCCAACAGAAATGCATACACACGTGCACCAAAAGACATGAAGCCAAACATTCACAGCAGCACTATTTATGATAGCCACAAACTGGAAACTACCAAAATGTTCACCATCAGTGAAACAGATAAACTGGGTACATTCTCACAATGGAAACGCCACAACAATGAGAATGAACAAACTACACACAACAATATGGATTACGCGCAGAAATGTTACACTGAGCAAAGGAAAGAAGTCATACCAAAAGAGTACGAAGTGTATGATTCAATGCACGAAAGTTCGGAACAAAAAAAGGGAGGGTGTGCAAAGTCAGGATATGGTTACTCAGGGTAAGCAGTTACTGGAAGGGGTCAGGAAAGGGGCTTCCAGAGTGCTGACAATCTTCTGCTTCTGGATTGGGCTGTTTATAGTTGATATAGTTGTAAGTTTGGTTTTAAAACTTCACTGAGCTTTGCAATTATGATTTGCGTGCTTTTCTGCATGCATGTTTTACTTCAACAAAATGTTTTTTTTAAAAAACTGAGCACCAAGCATGAGCCAGAAACCAACATGAGTTACACAGATGAAGACAAGGTGGTTCCCTATTTGCAAGGAAGCAGCAGCTTAATCAAATAGTAAGACCAGCCCCAAAGTCAAAAGACCTGAAAGTCCTCCATGTAAGTCCAGCTGGGCCAGTTATTTCTAGCTCTGTGACCCTGGGGTAAGTCCCTTAGCCTCTCTAAGCCTCAATTTCCTCATACTACAGAGGACAGGGGGAGGATGTTTCATTCATATGAGAAATGCCTAAAAAAAAAAAAAAAAAAAAAAAACACTACCTGGCCCACAGCTGATGCTCATTAAATGTTAGTTTCCTCCAAGCAAGAAAAAGAATCGCATTCCAACCAGTCCCCTGGATTGGATTTGTATTTTCTCTTAAGGGCCAGCTGGCCGACTTCAAGGGTCTCAAATCATCACCAGCATAAAGCAGAAAAGAGGAGAAAGAGATGGTAAGTAAAGAGGAAAAGCATTAGAGTTACAAAGTTTCTTCGAAAAAAAAATCCATTTGTCCTTGGTGCCCCCAAATCATGACTCTGACTCCCTCTCCCCACTCTAGCCCTGTAGCCAGGTTACAGTCGAGCCCTGGCAACCCAGCCCAGCCTGCTATTTGCCGGGAGCTCACAGGGAAAGCTGGATGCGGAGCAGCTCGGGACGAAGACACAGGGAGCCAAGACACCACCACCAGCAGACGCTGCCTGTGACTCCTGGCATCCAGCTAGACACCTTCCTGCCCAGAACTCTCCCACGAGGCCAAGACACAGCTTGGGATGAGCACGCTGACCCCTCCAGACCCACTCTAACAGCCAGGACAGAGACACCGCCTCTGGCAGCAAAATGACTCACGCTCCTCGACTCAGAGGTTTTGCACATGCTGAACCACCCTTTGATCCCCCTTCCCTTCCTCACAAGTCACCCTTTCCAGGAAGCCTTCCTTGGTTCCCTCAATTATGGGCTGTGTGCCCTTCCTCTAGGAGCCCACAGCACCCAGGGTAGCCTTCCGTTGTAGAACCTCTCCCGCCATGTTGCAATCACATCTTCACCTGCCTGTCTCAGCTCAACTCTGAGATCCACGAGAGCAGAGGCGTCTTGTTCAGCCTGGTACAGGACCTGGCACAAGGCAGCTGCTCAGTGAACATCTGCTGAACTGAAGGAACTGAACTGGGAGTGGCTGGGGGGCCACAACTATCACATGACCACAGCCAAGCCAGGGTGGGACTCACTGCGATGTTGAGCTTGATGGTCTGGCCCTCCTTGAAGCCCAGGTCCAATTTGGGGCCTTGGTCTGGGTTCTGGGCTTGCTTTGCAAATTCACACTGCTGTTTCACCCACCTGGGGAGAGAACAGGAAGAAAACGTCAGGAAGGAAGAGACCAACTACCCTGCTCTTGCTCACTCACTTCACGGCCACCTGCCCCTGTCCAGGCCGAGGCGCGTAGGAGGCAGGGTGGTAGAAAGAGTGTAGGTTTGGGAGGTGGACCTGAATTCAAATCCTGGCTCTGACATTTAAGTAGCTGCATGCGTGTCTGTTTCCTCATCAGCACAAAAGGCTGGCAATTCTACAGGTCTTAAAGATGGCTACGAGAGTTCAGTAAGACCACTTATGTAGAGGGTTCTCAACCCTGTCTCCACGAAACGTGAGAGTCTGGCTCTTTCCTCCCTGGCACTTGGCATGAGAACTAAGACATGGTCTCTACACGCACCGCGGATGCTAAAGTAGATGGGAGACAAAACAGATGCCCAGAAGTAGAGGGCAAGACAAAGGTCCCCCACCCTCCATACAACACTATCCAGCAGCCACCTGGGACAGAGGCACCGGGTCAGGGAAGTGCCAGAGGCACCCACCTGAGTAGCTGGGCACTGCCTGTTCACAGGCAGCCAGAGCTGGAGCCCTGCAGGTGGCAGAGGAGGACTTTCCTGCCCTGTCTTTGAGCTTCATCAAGGATACCAGGACATCTGCTGGGTAGCCTGGAAATCCAAGTACTATTTACTCCAAGAATAGGCCCAGAAAGGCCAAAGGAGCCTGACAAGGACTCTGGCTGCTCAGGGGCCTGGTAAGGGAAAAGATGTGACACTCTGAAGGCTGGGCCAGCTGACAGGGATGGCAGAGATGGGCCTTGGGAAAAGGAGAAGACTTCACAGCAGAGATGAGGACTGGCAGAGCAGAGAGAAGGGAGCCTGCCCCAAAGGAGAACTACGTTTTCCTGAGGCTCTGCCACCAGACGAATCGCACACAACCCCTTTGAGTGTCCAAACCTGGGAAATCATTCTGGCCAGGGAAGGAAGCGAGGAGGCATGAGCATGTGTCTCCCAGAACCACTCACTTGAAATGGTCCTGCAATGCAACGTTGAAGTCAAAGGCATCGCCTCGGTCCCCGAAGCCAATTCCAATAAACGCCCGTCGCCCTGGAGGACAACACATGATCAATCCCAATTTCCAGCAGCAGAGAAAACTTTTCTCAAGAGGAGGAAGCACCAAGACCCACATGTACCATTTCCATCTTCGATGCGGATAACGAAGTACCTGCTGGAATCCGTCACGCTCTCCACAGCTATGCCAGGAAACTGATCCACCGGTGCCTGAGCAAAGAGCTCCCCTGAAAGCACAAGTTAGGGTGAGCCTTGATCCCCCTCCCAGCGTAGCGTTGCTATCACGCTACTGGGGCCTTTTTCCTGCAAAGCAACTCTGGCAAGCTGAGGCAGATGGGCAAACCTCACTCTGGGATTGAAATCAAGTCCAGTCTTGCGGAAGGGAAGACCTAGAAATAGGACTAAGGAGAGGCTTAAGTGAGAGACGGCTTACAGGTCAAATCCAGCCCACAGTTTACTTTTAATGTTTTATTTAATTGCCAAACATTTTGAAATCAGAGTACATGTAAAATAATCCAAATTTCTTGCTTCTTTTAAAATGAGGCTCTACCAATTCTGGGCCTCCATCCCCACCTGCGACAAACAGGCTGGAGCTGCTGCCTACCCATTCCATCGGCTTTACCCATTTCCATGACCTGCCCGGACCCTGAGCGCCCTGGCCTAGGCACAACACATCACACCCTCGGAAAAGGCCTAGTACCTGAGGCAGGACTGTAAGAAGGGGCAGTGAGCCCTGAGGAAAGGGAGGTAGTTCTTGCACCAACAGCAGAATGTGAAATAGGATGATTTAATTTAATCTCAGAGACAGAGGAAAAGGGGGACTGGCTTTAAAAGGGGCCCTTGTGAAATGCATCCCCTGGTCAACGACAGCTCTGTGTAGGTGCAGGGCAACACACAACTTTTGTGAGCATTAATGACTGGCATCATTTTTGCATGTGCTGACCTCTGTTAGTGCTTCAAGTATTTAACCAAATTATCTTCCAAGTCCTGTGGTTTAAAGGTGACCATGTAATAAAGGCTGAACTGAATGAAAACCAATGGCCCTAGAGCTTGCAGCTTCTTGTCAATTTATCTGCCCAGTGTAACAGACTCACCCAGATCCCTTCGGCTTAGAGCAGTGGTTCTCGACCTGGAGCAATTTTGTTCCCCAAAAGGCATCTGGCAATATCTAGGGGCATTTCTGGCTGTCACGACGTGGGGGGTGCTACTGGCATCTGGTAGGTGAAAGTCAGGGATGCTGCTAAATACTTTACATTGGACTCCACAGCTCCCCACAGCAAAGACTCCCCTGGCCCCATGTGTCAACAGGCTGAGAAACCCTGGCCTACAGTCATCTGCTCATTACTTCGTTGAAAAGTGAGACCAACAGGACCTGGTTGAGCTGAGAACATCCTGGGGGGCGGGTCCTGCGGATGAGGCTCAGCCCTGAGCAGTGGCTGTCACACTGGGCAGTCGTTACAGTCACAGCTCCCAAGCTCCCCAGAGAACAAAAGGCATTGCCATTCCCTTGTGACACCACCCGAGACATTCCAGCAATTCTCCAGCCAAAATTGCCCGGCCTAGCCACGGCAGCTTCCCCTTCAAAGTCCTCTGCAGCCAGCACTTACCCCGTCAACCCCATGCGCCAGGAGAATAAATCAATGCTTTGAGTGCCTTGCAGTTCACAAAGCAATCAGATACATAACTGCTCACTTCCTATTTCCAAAAACCTTGTGAAGAAGGAACTAAGGTGATCCCCATTTCAACACAAAGGAGGCCAAGGCTCCAGAGGTTACGTGGTCTGCCCACGGTCTAACAGCTCAGGCAGAAGGGGTGCAGTTCTGAGAAGAGGCAGCCAGTTCTGCCTCTAAATCTCTGTACTTTCTTCTGCTCCACAAACGAAAACCACCACATCAGAAAAGACAAATGACCGAATGCTGTGGCCCCTGACTGAGCAGGCACTGTGCTCAGTCCCCACTTGAGGGGGTCTCAGGCTGGGACAATTCCAGACACAGCGCCCTCCGCAGCTCACCCAGAGGCACTGGTGGCCCAGGACTTCCAGAGAGGTTTCCCCAATGAAACCTGACGCCAACACAGCCCGGCTTGGCTTGTCCCCTCACCACAGAAAGAGCTGAATAGGACAGTTTCCAGCTCCTATCAGTTAACGCGGCCAGCTCTGGGAAATTACCATGTGCTGATAAACAGAATCCCCGAGTAAGAACCAGGGCTCCGCAGCTTATCTTCAAGGGAAGCTCCAGGATTCCTCCTTCCCACTGGGACAGATCTGCCCATCGCCTCTCCTTGGCCTCCAAAATTAGTATTTTCCTAAGGACTCCCAAAAGGAACACGTGCTTGATAAGAAATAGTCCTTTTTACACATGAGGACAGTGGTTTCTACAACCAAGGTAGGGGAATGGAGGCAGCTTAAAGGTACGCTTGCAACTCTGATTTCCGCAGATTCCCACGACCCCTGAGCAGCCTGGCCAGGCCCAGGCTGTCTTCCCCTTCACAAAGCGGGAGGTGCAGCACCTCAGCCTGGTGCGGCCCTCCTTGCCTTTACCTGAGGTCCTGTCCTCCAGCTTGATGTAGGCCACCTGCCCCTTTGCAGTGATCCTTAGCCGACCACTCCATGACGGCTGGTCCAGCTGCCACTCTGCGGCCCTAAGGGGACAAACACCACTGAGCTTCTGCCAGAGGCTCCTGCTCCATGCCTCCAATGCTGGGGATGGGAATGGGAAGAGCTGCTTATTCTAGACCAGGGGTTGGCAAACGTTTTCTGTAAATGGCCAGACAGGAAATATTTTTGGCTTTGCCAGGCACATAGCATGTCACATCTAGGCAACTCTGCTGTTATAGAGTGAAAGCAATCAGACAGTATGTGCACGTGTTGGGTGCTTTAAGTATTTTAACTTTTTTCTACTGACTCTACCTGTATTTCAATAAAATTATACAGACACTGAAATCTGAAATTCATATAATTTTCACATTTTATTCTTTGCCAGGCACAGTGGCTCATGCCTGTCATCCCAGCCCTTTGGGAGGCTGAGGTGGAAGGATCGCTTGAGGCCAGAGGTTTGAGCCCGGCCTGAACAACACAGCGTGACCCCATTTCTACAAAAAAATTAAAAAATTAGCAGGGCCTGGTGGTGCACGCCTATAGTCCCAGCTATCAGGGAGGCTGAGGTGGGAGGATAGCTTGAGCCCAGGAGTTTGAAGGTTATAGTGAGCTATGATTGTGCCACTGCACTCCAGCCTGGGCGACAGAGCGAGACCCTGTCTCTAAAGAAGAAAATGCAAAATAAAAAAAGAAAAAGAAAAAAAAAAACAAAATATTCTCCTTTAAAAATTTCCCAACCACTTAAAAATGTAAAAAACTATCCTTAGCTTGTGGGCCATATGAAAACACAGTGAACTGTAGCTTGTTGACCCCCGTTCTAGACTACAGAGACTCTCTCTGAGTCAGGCGTCCTTCTAGTTTCCTTTCTGCAGAGAAAGCAGCTATGGGGCCTGTTGTTTCTGTTTAAGACAATGCTAGGCTGTGGTGGTCAGACTGACCATTTGGGACCGCTTAGACTATCTTGGAGGACAAGTACAGAGGGGAGCCATCATTAGTAGAAAGAGAAAATAGTACATTAGAGAAAGAGCAATAGTACATGTGTGAAAGGTGGGTGGGTGTTTACAAAATAGATTCTCAAAGCTATCCTAGGCAGAAAGAAGCCCAGGAAACCATGGACCTATAGCAATGGCCTTTTGGTTCTTTTAAAGCAATAACTTCACATTTTAGTTCTAAGAAGCAGCTCAGTAAAATCCCCAAATAGCAAGAACCATGGGTGTTTCCAGGAGGCATTTCCAGGAGGCTTTTTCCGGAAGTTCCTAAGTACATAGCAGCTCTCAAAAACTCTGGACACATGTTGTTTTGAGGGCCACACAAATGCAGACTTTCAATTCACAAGTCAGCAGTCTAGGTTTCAGTTCCTCTTATTGGAGCAACAGGCCTTAGATTCAGAGTGAGAGCTCTGAGGTTCAAGTGCAAGTTCCAGAAGTTTCCTCTAAGCCAAACCAGCCAGCCCTGCCACTTGGTAACCTCAATTTCTGGGGCACCAAGGGAAACCAACCCATCCTACTGAAGACCCAACAGGGGATGGGAGTAGACAACCATCCCTAGTTTGATGGCTCATCTCCAGTTAGAAAGCAAATGTATTGGTTATTGTTTTCACACTATTTTAAAATTATGTCATGGATGCAATAGTGTTCAATAAAATATTTGATCACTACAAAATCAGCTATGAGCTCATGTTAATACAACTGGGAAGTAATAAGAGGACAGATAATGTGGACACTCTTATCAGTCTTGTAGCGCAGACCAATCCCGTATTTCCAAATAACTTGGACAAACACTGCCTTCAAGAGCCACCCCTTCCCTCCTAACTATATGAGCACCCCACCACCACCCCACTATTGGCACAAAATAGCCATAGACCAGGTTGTCTATATCAGGTATATATTTTTTTCTTTTAACGTTTTTTGTCTTGTTTTAACAGGTAATGCATACATAGGGTAATAAAATGCAAACAGCACAAAAGGGTGCACAGTGAAAGGAAATCTCCCCGATGCCACTTCCCTAAGACAGTTTCCTGTGTTCCCTTTCAGAGATACTCTATTTACAAATACATGTGTGTTTACTCGATTCAGGTGAAAATTACACCGAGAAGTGTGGATAGGTTCCTCCCAAGTGCCACAGGCTGTGATCAAGAGTGAAATTCGTGCGAAGGGATCTGGGTAGGGAGAGGACCCTGGGCTTCGGCCATCAGCTTAAAGCTCCCCGAGTTGGGTCCTTTTAGCCGGTTCGAGGCTCCCTCCTCTACCCTCCCCTCCCCGCGGGGATTTCCGCCTGTGATAGGGCGCCTCCCCACTTAAGGCTTTTCAAGAAACCCCTCAAGGCCAACGGTTAGTGCTGAAAGAGAAGGGTCTGTGACACCACCACCCCCGACCAAACAAGCTTAGGGTACCCAGCAGCCCACTGGGGTCCCCAAGCCCTACTAACGGCTTTAACGCCTTCCCTGCAGGCAGGAGTACCGTGCGTCGTACCGAGACGGCCGAAACTCTGGGTCCCCTTCCCTGCTCGGGCTTCGAACTGGAAGAAGCCAAGGCATTACCTCCCCCTCGCCCCTAAACTGGTCAGGGCAGTCCTCGGCTCCCGCAGTGGGTGTGTCGGGGTGGCGGGGAAGGGTTTAAGTCGGGACCGGCCTGGCCCAGCGGCGGAAGGTCACCTGTAGCCACGATTGGTGGCCCGCGGCGGGATGCGATAGACGTGAACCTCTGGTTTGACGCAGAGAATCGACTCGTACTCGCCCTCCTCCATCTCGATGCCTGGAGCCCAGCAGAGTTCCGGCTCCTTTTTCTGCCCCGCCCCCGCCAGGGCCGGAAGCGGTGCGACTCTATGACCACGCTCTGGCTAGAGCGGCGGTTCGTGGCCCTCAGCACCTCCTCGCCCGCGCGCCCTCTGCTGGCAGTCCTGGCTCAAGACACGCGGCGGATAGGCCCGAGCCACTGACTTGCGCGGAAGCCGGGTGCCCTGGAGGCTTCTCCTCTTCCACCAGGCACCCTCGGCCGCAGAGAACGCTTCTGTACAGACCTCACGCAATCCGTGGTCTGGTTGTGGGTCATTCCCATCGCCTCAATTCTTAGGCCTGGGGCCCCTTTGGCTGAGATGCAAAGCTGTAGCGCCCCCTGCAGCATCTCTCCTCCAGCCTGTGTTCCTCACCTGACCCACCAACCTAAGTGGATGCCCCCACCCGACCACTCTCCACGCTTCCCCTTATCGGAACCCACTTATGTGTCCAGCGCCCCGTGTGGCCTAGGCTTAACAAGGAGTTGTATTCAGAGAAGTAAAGTTTAGTAACGTAAGACATTTTAAAAGAATTCCAGTCTTAACTTGGATTTCCCAGAGAATATTCTAGGGGGTACAATGTCTAACCATAGAAATTCTCAAAATCCCTTCTACCTACCATTCTCTCCTTGATTCCATGGGTTGGGTGTCTATAACGTGCCAGGCCCTAGGTGGGGCACACAGCTGATGCTAATTATCCAACTTACTGAATACTCCTAAACTTTCTCCACCTCCTCTTCTCACAAGCTCTTTCTATTTTTTTTGGAAACAGGGTCTAGCTCTGTTGCCCAGGTGCGAGTGTAGTGGCTGGATCATAGCTCACTGCAGCCTCTAACTCCTGGGCTCAAGCAATCCTCCTGCCTCAGCTTCCTGAGTAGCTGAGACTACAGGCGCTCGCCACCACACCTGGCTAATTTTTTAAAATTTTTTGTAAAGACCAGGGTCTCACTCTTTTGCCCAGCCTGGTCTCGAACTCCTGGCCTCAAGGGATCCTCCTGCCTGAGCCTCCCAAAGTCCTGGGATTACAGATAGGAGCCACCACGCCCAGCCTGTATAAGCTCTTTATTATAGGATCGATCTAACCTCTTACATTTTTATTGTGGTAAAATATATGTAACATAAATTTTGCCATTTTAAGTGTACCATGTAGTGAAATTGAATACACACAGTGTTGTGTAATCATACCATGATTTCCAGAACTTTTCATCATCCCATACAGAAACTCTGTACCTATTAAGCAATACCTTCCCATTTCCCCAGCCCCCCAGCCCCTAGTAACCTCTATTCTTTCTGTGTCCATGAATTTGCCTATTCTAGAAACCACATATAAGTGGACTTGTGCAATATTTGTCCCTCTGTCTGGTTTATTTCACTTAGTATAATACTTTCTTTTCAAAGTTCATCTGATACATTGTAGCATGTATCAGAATTTCATTCCTCTTAAAGGCTGAATAATACTCCCTTGTATGTAATATGCCATGTTTTGTTTATCCATTCATCTGTTGACGGACATTTGGGATGTTACCAGTTTTGGGCATTGTGGCTAATGCTGCTGGGAACGTTGGTGTACAAGTACTTGTTCAAGTCCTGGTTTTCAATTTTCTTGAACACGTACCGAGGAGCAGAACTGCTGGGCCGCACGATAATTCCGTGTTTAGCTTTCTGAGGACCCTCCAAACCATTTTCCACAGCAGCTGCATCATTTCACATTCCTACCAGTATTGCACAAGGGTTTCCAGTTTTCCACGTCCTTATCAAGACTGGTTATTTTCCCTTTTTAAAAAATAATAGCCATCGTAATAGGTATGAGACTAACCTTCCTTTTCTAACCTCTCTTCATGTGAATTTAACCTCCAATTTCAACTTTGCTCATTACTCTGTTTCTCTGCTACAAGGGAGAAATTGAGAAATGGCTCAGAAAATGAGAGTTTTTCCTAATTGTTCTTTAGTCTTGCCTCCCATGTTCCTAAGGCCCTGGAATGATGCAAACAGAACTCCTCTTAAGGGTGGAAGAGGAGAGATGTTGACAGTAGAGGGCAGAGGAGGGCACACTCCCACACAGAAAATCTTATCCACTCACATTCTCACCATCCTTTTGATTTGTCTGCTCACCCACTAGACTGTGAGCTTCTTGAGGGCAGGAGGGCAGGACTGCCACCTTCGGATCCTGTATTCAGCAGCACAGGGCCTACCACAGTGAATCAATGAGTGTGTGTGTGTGTGTGTGTGTGTGTTTTGAACTGCCTATATTCCAAAGCCAAGTGGCAATTTGGGGCTGGGCCACCATGTTTCCTTTTTCATGTCTGACTCCTTGCATTAGTGTGTGCTGAACAACATAGAGGAAAATAGGGTATCCTAGGGATGAAACACATGGCCATTGAATCAGAGAAACTTCCAGCTGGGAGAGCATCTAGGACCAGCTCTCAGGAGCTGAACTTTGGGATGGTGTCCACCATCAGCACCAACTTCCATCCCTTCTACTTCGGAAGCCAAGCAGCATGAAGGCAGCCTGCTGTGACTGTTCTGGGGCTTGCCTACAACTGCCACGGGTGGGAAACCTTCCTTCTCATGGGCTGCAAAGAGAATTGTCATTCCGTGCCAGGGGCAGCCAGGTCTTACTGTGTATTCAGAGCTCTTCCAGTTCCATTCAATCTAACAAAGATGGGCATTGAGCACCTGCCCATGCCAGGTGCTAAGTGCTGGGGCTACCCAGCTCCTGCTGTCATGGGGCTCACAGGCCAGAGGAGAAGGTGAGAAAAGCAGTCATTTGCAATGCAGAATGAAAGGTGCTATGATGGCGCAAACTCACAGGGGTCTGTGGGAGCAAACAGAAGACCCCTCACTCAATCTGGGGACAGTCAGGGAAGGATCTCTGGGAGAGGTTACCTTGGCACAATAACCCCTATGAGGTAGGCAGGGCAACGATTGTTATCCTCATTGTGTGATGGGGGCCACTGAAACAGTGACAAGCTAGGGGAAATGACACTGTCCTGTAGTTGGAGGAGGTCAGACAGTCCTTTGCCTTATTCTCAAACCCTAAACACATGACTGGACATTCCTGAAATGCATTCTTAAACCTCTGCTGCTGAGCGTAATTGGACCTACCATCTACTCCCTACCTTGTATGCCAAATGAATTCAATTCAAGCCAACAGAGTATAGGCTCAGATAGAGCCCATCCTGCGTGTGAGGAGGTGAGCCGGGGTGGGAAACCTCACTGTGATTCATCCAGCTGCTTTCTGGTAGGTTCAGGGCCAAGGTGGGGGTTTGATGTGGGCAAGCTTTCCTTGGCAGCTTCCAGAAATACTTATTCTAGGTCACTTATCTTTCTCTGATATATTTTCCTGCCATCATAGACATTTCTAAGAGAAATTTCTCCATTTTTCAGGTGAGAAAACCACTTAGAAAAGGGCACTCAATGTCAAAATAATCTTGAAAAAGAACAAAGTTGGAGGATTCACACCTCCCGATTTCAAAACTTACTACAAAACCAGAGTCATCAAGACAGGGTAGTGTGGCATAAGGATAGACATATAGATTAATGGAATAGAATTGAGAACCCAGAAATAAAACCTCCCATTCATAGTCAGTTGACCCCTTAATATTTTGAAGTAAAAAATTGGCCGGGCACGGTGGCTCATGTCTATAATCCTAGCACTCTGGGAGGCCGAGGCGGGAGGATCGTTTGAGCTCAGGAGTTCGAGACCAGCCTGAGCAAGAGCAAGACCCCGTCTCTACTAAAAATAGAAAGAAATTGGCTAAACAACTAAAAATAGAAAAAATCAGCCGGGCATGGTGGCGCATGCCTGTAGTCCCAGCTACTCAGGAGGCTGAGGCAGGAGGATCGCTTGAGCCCAGGAGTTTGAGGTTGCTGTGAGCTAGGCTAATGCCACGGCACTCACTCTAGCCAGGGCAACAGAGTGAGACTATGTCTCAAAAAATAATAATAATAATAATAATAATAAAATATATATAGTCAGTTGACTTTCTGTAAGCATGCCAAGACAATTCAATGGGAAAGAACAGTCTTTTCAATAAATGGTGCTGGGATAGATATCCACCTGCAAAAGAATGAAGTTGGATCCCTACTTCACACCATATACAAAAAGTAACTCCGAATGGATCAGGCCTAAGTGTAAGAGCTAAAACTATACAACTCCTAAAGGAAAACAGAAGCATAAATCTTCATGACCTTGGATTTATATTATAAGTATCTAATGGATTCTTAGATATGATATGATACTAAAAAGCACAAGCAACAAAAGAAAAAATAGATAAATGGGACTTTAACAAAAATTAAAAACTTTTGTACTTTGAAAGCCAAAACACTGAAAGTGCAATCCACATAATGGGAGAAATATGTCGCAAATCATATATATGACTAGGGACTTGTGTCTAGAGTTTATAAGGAACATTTACCATGCAGTAATAAAAAGGCAACTCAATATCAATGGGAAAAGCCTCTGAATAGACATTTTTCCATAAGAAAATAGACAAATGCCAATAATGACATGGAAAGATGTTCATCGTCATCAGCCATCAGGGAAATGCAAATCAAAATCACAATGAGATAAGACTTTACACCCATACCCACTAGAATGGCTACAATAAAAAAGATAGGTAATAACAAGTGCTGGAGAGGATGTAGAAAAATCGGAACACTCCTACGCTGCTGGTAGGAATGTAAAGTACTATGACCACTTTGGAAAAGTCTGTCGGTTACTCAGAGTTAGCATAGGAGGCAGCAATTTCACTCCTAGGTATATACCCAAGAGAAATGAAAACATATGTTCATATATGTGCACAAAAGTTCATAGCAGCATTATTCATTATAGCAAAAAAGAAACAACTCAAGTGTTTATCCATTTATGAAGAGATAAACAAAATGTGGTGTATCCATACAATGGAATATTACTCGGCCATAAAAAGGAATGAAATTCTGATACATGCTACGACATGGATGAAACTTGAAAACATTATGCACATAACCTGAGCTATTTGATCAAGAAAAAGAAAAAACCAGAAAGAAAACATTATGTTAAGTGAAAGAAGCCACTCACCACATATTGTATGATTCCATTTATATGAAATTTCCAGAATAGGCAAATCTATACAGGCAGAAAGTAGATTAGTGGTTCCCTAGGGCTGGGTGGCGAGGGATGGGGGGAATGCTGGGGTGATTGGAAGTGATGGCCATGGGGTTTCTTTTGGGGGTGATAAAAATGTTCTAAAATTGCGGTAATGGTTGCACAAGTCTGTGAATATACTAAAAGCCATTGAATTGTACATTTTAAATGGGTAAATTGTATGGTATGTGAATTAAATCTTGATAAAGCTGTTAACAAAAAAGGGTACCAAATGATCCAAAAGGGGCACATAGTCTATACTTGCCAAGCCCTCCTCAAAGTCTGTCCTTGAATTCCATGCCCCTCTGCTAGGGTTGGGGCTTCCCCTGCTTGTCTAAATTCTCACAGTTAGCAAGCTCCAGAGAGGGACGGATGAGGGGCTGGATCTCCTCTGCCCTCTTAAAACTTTAGTTTGTGGAATGTTGGGGCCTAAAGATTCCAAGGTTGAGACTGCATGTTCTGAGGTGGAGACAGTGGACAATGGGGGGCGTGTTTGAGGGGTCAGGCGGGTGGCGGGAGATCCTCCCCAGATGGGTCATGCACCCCTGAGACAGGAAGGCTCAGAGAAAAGGGGAATGGTGAGGGGAACCCTAATGGGAGAGAGGTGGGGGAGGAGAGGAGCTCCAAGGGAAGAGGGAAGGACTTGGACACAGCCCTGACTTCTCCATGCCAAGCAAGAGCCTGGGTTCTTTGGGAGGCCAGAGCTGCAGGGGTGGGAGGTCACCTGGGAGCTGAGGTCTTGTTTGCATTGTGGGGGTGCAGGTCTAACTGCAGGAGGGACCTGGAGTGTAGGAGGAGGAAGCGGAGATTTGAGTCAGCAGCTATTAAGTGCACCTCCTTTGTGCCCCTGGTGAACTGTGAGAGCCATCAGACACCCAGTGTGTCCCCAAGGCCTGACGTTGTGCCTAACACAGGCACGCGTCATTAAACAGCTGTTGATTGCATGAGTGAACGAACGACTTAAGCTTCTTTGAAAGCTTACGATACAGTGAGATAAGCAGTCTGGGAGACCAGAGAGGCCTGGGTTTGAATCCAGCTCCTCTGAAGACCAGCCATGTGGTAGTGGACAAGACATTGGACTACTCTGAGCCTTGGTTTCCTTATCTTTAAAACAGGGCTGAAACCACTGACCTCACAGGGCTCTTAGGAGAATACCGCTCGCAAACGTGCTCGGCAAATAGAAGGTTTCTCCAAGGATGCTGGCTGGCCTGCCGCGATTTAAAGTGGAAGAAGCACCATCAAGATCTTCAAGGTCACAGGGTGTCCCTGGGGGCGGGGAGTAGGATTTGCCCCTGGAAACTAGTTAACAGTGAAAAGCGTGCTTGACATACCTATAGAAATGGTGTCGATGTTGCCCCAGAGGAATTCAGTGGCTGGAGAGAGGCTAAGTGGGTTGGATGCTGGGAGAAGAGGGGGAGCTTAAAGCACGGGGCAGGGGCTGTTGGAGAGGCAGAAAGCGGGAGGTGGGCACAGAGGCTGGGGGGCTGTGGGATTGGGGTTACAGAAGTCTGCCCGGATTAGAGCAGGAAGCTTGCTTGCGGGATGGTGATGCAGCCAGATGAGGGCAGGCGAGAGAGGCAGGAGCGACACTAGGAAAGGCTTTAGAAAGGGGCGTGTCCAGGGCAGGGTGTGGGTGCTTTGGAGAACTCCACATTGCCACTGGAGACCTTGGGGTCCCGAGACAGACGGACAGATGTTCCCAATTCCTGTTCCCTAGCTGCATCTAAGAGCATGGAGCTTCCACGCAGCTGTGACATTCTTGGGCTCCCTTTAAAAGGCACATCAGTAGTTTAAAGACACTGAGACGTCCGGCAGGAAAGCGCCTGTTCCATTTTGTTTAACCCATTTAGCCTCAAAACCTCGTGAAGCATCTCGAGGGACCGAGATTCCGAACAACCCCCTTTAGGAAACGCCGGTGCGGGGGAAAGTGTGTGGGTCTGGGGGTCTGACAGGCCACGCTTCAAAGCCTGCCCCGTGACCCAGTAGCTGTTGGACCTTGGGCAAGCCTCTCTGCCTTCCAGAGCCTCCTTTTCCTCGGGCGCGTTGTGACAGTTAGGAGGAACATGTGGCTAAACTGCTCGTGGCTGGCTCTCTGGTTCCACTGCGTGCCTCTCCTCGCCAGGCCCGGCCCTGCCTCTCCCTAAGCCGGGCTTTCTACGTTGCAGGCTCCACGTGGGCTACTGAAGCAGCAGTTAGGTAACGGGCTCGGCGCAACCTTGACTGGATTTCTCCTGTGGGAGCACAGCAGCCGATGCCCCTCACTTGGCACCCTTGTTGGCCCTGGCATGATGGACAACAGAAATGCCCAGATGGACACGGAGGGTGGGACCAAGGTCTCAGGGGCCCAGTCAAGTCCTGGCCCGAGGATCAGCAGAAAGACGGCTGATGTTGAGCCCTCCATTTCAGAAGTCAGCCAGGTAGAGACCTCATGTTCTGACCCCTTCATTCCCAGCTGGCACCTTTCCCTTTCCTTGCCCCAGCTTCCTCCCCAACTGCTTCCATTAAGACTCTCAGTTACAAGGACACAAAACCCAATTTAAGCTGGATTAAGCAGGAATGAGAATACATCAGTTTGGGTAACTGACAAATCCATGGTAGACTTCAGGTATGGCTGGATCAAGGTGCTAAATGAGTATCTCCTGGCTCTACCTTCCTCTGTGTTGTACTCATTCCCAGACAGGCTTTCCCTGCCAGGTAGCAAAGATTGCCCTGGCTGCTACCGGATTACATGTTCCCATCTTACATCCCCTGGCCTAGCATCCCCAGCAGGAAGAAAGCCTCTTTGCAATCCTCGAAGCAAGTCTCTGGCATCACTGCCGTTGGCCCAGATTGTGGTCACATGCTCATCCCTGAACCAGTCACCATGGCAGGGGGAGTGGCCTGGATCTCTTGGTACAGTGGAGACACAGGTGATAATTGGCTTCGCTGAGCTCCTTGGGTCAAACGGAGAAGGGAAGGTTCTCGTGAAAAGAATGCTGGCTTCTGTAACCAGAACTGCCTCCTTCCTCTACTTGGTGCCTTCCACAGCCTTTGGCCCCCACTTATGGCCTCCAGCTCCCCTTCATTCCCCTGACAGCTCCTCGGGGCTTCCATCCCTGCCCTTCACCAGCCCCCAGCCAGGATCCTAAGCTTCCACCACCTCTCGGCCTCTTTCCATTAAATATGTTCCTTTTGAAAGTGCCAAGTAGCATGAACTGAAGAGCATAAAGAAGACCCT
Organism: Propithecus coquereli; assembly: GCF_000956105.1. Lineage (NCBI taxonomy): Eukaryota > Metazoa > Chordata > Mammalia > Primates > Indriidae > Propithecus > Propithecus coquereli. The sequence goes on from NW_012153840.1 coordinate 1,122,096, forward strand.
CCTCCCCATCCAGTTTTCCCAGGGCCAAAAATGTCACCAGTAAAAAAGTCAGCATTCCCTTGGGTTAAGTATTGCCCTCCCCCGTGGCCTCCGGTATAATCCTGGCTTCCCCTGGGGCGGGGAGAGGGCCTGGGGGGAGGAGCCTTGGAGGGAGGCTGGGCAAACATTCAGGGCTTCCTTCATCCGCCCATTTATTTTTTCAACGAGCACAGTCAGGGGTCCCAGTCCTGCCACCTAACTCACTGTATGACCCTGGGCATGTCACTGCACCCCTTCCAGCCTCACTTGTTTCATGGTGAGAACTAACTGCGTTAAATCCCTGGAAGGCACCCAGCACGGGCCCTGCCTCGTGGCAGGTGCCCATCTGCATTAGCTCAAATCAGAATTGCTTATTGGAACAATATCAATTAATTAATTGAGTCAGGCTGTTTGGAGTTTGTTGCCTCCGGTGAGGCTTGGAGCTGGGTCTAGGTCCCTCAATTGGAGAGTGACGGACCAAGACAGTGATCAAATCCCAGTTCCACAGCCTGAGATTTGAAGTAGCGGAAATCGTGGCAAGCCTCTCCAAAACACCGTGAGGGTCTTGGAGTCCCCTAGACTGCTCTCTCAAGCTGTCCTTGGGGCGATCCCCCCGTCTCGGGTTCTAACCTGAACTCCAGGCTCATGCCAGAGCCTTTAGTGCTGCGTGACAGCGTCTGGCTGGGCCAGGCCCTGCGTCCCAGCCTCTCTCTCCCTGGCTCTCGGCTCCTCCTCACCTCTCTGCAACGCCTTCCCCAGCTACGCACAGGACCTCCCTGTCCCTGCGGCCACGAGGATGCCTGGCGGGGACTGGGGGGAACCACTCCTTGGCACTCAAGGCCAGCCCTTGAGCCAGTGCCGCTGGCATCTCTGTCCAGGTCATGTTTCCGGATGCGGAAGAAGTGGGCAGTGGGAAGCAGCCCTCATCTGCTCCAGGAGGGCCAGAGACGGGGCCTGAACACAGAGAAGCATCCGAGGAGGGGCCTCCAGAGCTCAGGACTCAGGAGCAGAGGCCTCCAACAAGACCAAGGTGAGCTGAGGGGCTTCCCAGAGAACAGGTCCAGGGGAGAACCCCCTGGATCCCACCTGGAGGGGAGAGAGAATTTAGAACTCCCAGACTAAGGCAGATCCACCTGGACACAGCACCGTGTACTGCTCTTTCATTGCGCTACTTGCACTAAATCATTATCCGTGTTAACCTTTTGTCTGAGCTCCCCCACTAGACCACGAACCTCTCTTACATGTCTTGTTCAAGGGGCATTTATATGTTCTGTCTGGCCGCAAATCCCTCATACCTGGTACTGTGCCTGGCATATAGTAGATGCTCAATAAATAATGATTCACTGAATTCATAGAAAAATGAACAAAAAAGCTGAGAGACAAAGAAACACACAAAGATTTATGTGATATTATTATTTTCTAAATTTTGTATACATTTCTAACCTTTTCTATGGCAAAAATGTATTCTTTCTAAAAAGAGAAGGTTGAGAGAGAGCCAGAGAGAGGCAAAGTGAAGACATGAGTCTACCTGGCTTATCATTTAAATTTGATTATAACCGAAAACTCCTAAAAAACCTCTGCGTGAAAAGTTAGGGGAATCAACCCACACCAGGTTTGACCCCCCCACCCCCCGCCCCAGAATAAATACTGCATTCCACAAGCACGTGGATACCATGTTGGTGGAAATATAAACCATTTCAACATAGCCGTTTCATCAACTGGGCAATTTGTTTAAACTGCCTTTAAATTATCTTTACCTTCATCCATTTCTAGAAATTGGCCCTACAGAAATAACTGGTGATTCAGGCAAAGTTTTATGCACAAAGATTTTCACTGTCGTATTATTTTAAATACTAAAAAATTGGAAATCCCCTAAGTTGCCCACACTGTAGGGAAATGGTTGATGATGGTTATCTACAAAGTATGGAATTTTATGCATTCATTAAAAAGCATGTTTCTGAAGGATTTTTTGCATGGGAAAAATTTAGGCTATAATGTTAATTGAAAAAAGTAGACTACAAAATTGTATATGCAATGTGATTGGAACTATTTAAAATCATGCAATTATTTGAAGATGGCAATTAAACAAATCCCTATTAAACATATGCATGTATACGCATAGCAAAAAGCCAGGAGGAAATAACCCGGAGTACTAAGGTGAGATCAGGTAGACACAAAGTCCGATTTCGAGCTGTTATCTTTCCCTAGGCTCAAAGTCTCCCAACCTCTCTGCCACCCAGTTCTGATTTTTCTGTTTCTTTTTTTTCTGAAAAACAATAAATAACACTAAAAAACTTAAATCCTAACCCCTCCAAACATTGACATCAAAGTGTCTGTGGTTTGGGGAATTCATATGAGTCCTTCATTTGTTCTCCTGGGCATTAAGTATGCACCTGTGGTGTGTCTAACTCTGTAAGAATGTAAAACAATGTCTGGGAGTCAAAGTGTCCCTTGTCTGTCATCTTGGGCCCCCCAGGAAGGGCCTGGGGAGCTGCAAGCAGGCCAGGATCAGCCTAAGCCAGAGAGTGAGCTGGAGTTGCCACCTTGCAGGGTTTCTCCAGTGCTTGAAGGGCCGCAGCCGCCAGGCTCTGCGAAGGAGACTGAGGACCAGCGAGGGAGACAGTGGAACCCAGGGACTGCGGAGGGTCAGCCCCTCGAGAGCTGCCAGGTACCCCCCCCAGGAGATCTGGGCAGAGGGAATGGAATGACCTACCCATAGCGGAAGCAACCCCCCCAGGGGGGGTTGCACACCCCCCCCCAGTGCACTTGTGTTTGCTCCTCGCCTCTGTACCAGAGATGCTGAGTGCCCGGTCTGTGTGGGTCGTCCCCCAGCCTGCGCCGCCGCAAGCATTTAAGTCTTGCTTCCAGAGTGGCCCCGCAGGTGGGGGTTTCTGTATACGGATAATATTGGGGCATGTTGGGTCTAACGAAGCTGAAACAGGTTTCTGTACGCAAGGATATCCTAG
>NW_012153840.1:1126034-1131293 GCF_000956105.1 Propithecus coquereli
CTAGGGTGCGTGTATGTTTAACTTGTTAAGAAACCGCCAAACTTCTTTCCAAAGCGGTTGTACTGTTTACGTCCCCATCAGCAATGTACAAGAATTCCAGTTGCTCCACATCCTCCTATAACTTGGTGTGCTCAGTCTTTTTAATTTTAAGCATGCAAATAGTGTGTAGTGGAATTTCACTGTGTCCTTAGTTTGCGTTGCCCTAATGACTAATGATATTGAGAGCATTTTTTCATGTGCTATGGACCATTTGTATATCTTCTTCGGAGAAATGTCTAGCCAGATATTTTGCCTGTCATTTTAATTGTATTGGTCATTTTATTGTTGAGTTGTAAGAGTTCTTTTTATATCCTGGATACCAGACTCTTATCAACATATAGTTAATTTTTTCTCCTATTTTGTAGGGTTTTTTCCACTTTCTGCTCTTTTCTAAAAAATATTGGTTAGTTGTGTTCTTATTATCGGGTTTTGAGAGCTCTTATCTATTCTGAATACAAATCCTTTTTCAGACATATTAATATGATTTGCAAATATTTTCTCCAATCTGTAACTTGTCTTTTCTGTTCTCTGAACAGTGACTTCCAAAAACAGAAGTTCTTAATTTTGATAAAGTCCAATTGATCAATTTTTTCTTTTATCGATGTTATATCTTAGAAATTTTTGCTCAACCCAAGGTCACATAGGATTTTCTTATGTTTTCTTCAAGTTTTATAGTTTTCAACCTTTCAAACTTTATAGTTTTAGGTTTAACATTTAGGCTTATGATCCATCTTGAGTTCATTTTTGCATCTGGTACGAGTTTGGGATGGAAGTTTATTTTTCTTTGCATGTGGCTGTCCAATTATTCCAGCGCCATTTGTTGAAGACTATCCTTTCCCCTAAATTTGCATTTTTGTCAAAAACCAGTTGACCACATACGTGGGTCTATTTCTAGACTGTCTTGTTTCGTTCCATTCACTGATTTATCTTTCCTTATTCCGGGACCAGTTTGTGCTGATGACAGTAGCTTTATCGTAAGTCTTAACCTCAGTTAGTGTAAACCTCGCTTCTAAGGAGCATCATGAAGGATTATTGATCTTTGAAGCATCCCTTGGCAAATCCCGTGAAAAGGGGACCTTCTCACTTGTCCAGGCTCCTGTTCCACCTCCACAGGGATCACGACTTTGGGTAGGCCACACCTTCTCTGGGCCTCAATTTTCCCACCCCTCAAAATGTGGGGCTACCTGTGCTTACCTTCTAGAGGTGCTAGGAGGATTCAGTAAGATGATGCCTGCAGTACCTGGACCCTCGTAATCGTGTAATAACTGGTTTCTGGGAGAGTGTGAGGTTCACCTGGGAGCCAAGATGGGACTCCACACACTTGGTGTCCTTGTCCTCGGCAGGGCCCCAAGTATCAGTCCACCTCCGATCACCAGGCAGCAAATGGGTCAGACTCGGTGCAGCCGACAGAGCCTTGTTGCGTCTTGGACAGCTGTGGACAGCCCCTGGGAGACAGGCCCTCCAAGGAGGCCGGCCGCCCACACATCCGGCCCCAGGCGGCTGTGCCACAGCCTGGCCCAGGGGAACATGGGCAAAGCTCCCAAGGAGCAACACCCCTAAGGCCCATGGTGACTCCAGAGGAAAAGACAGCCAACCCCTCCCTGCCATCCATGCCAGGACATAAAACTCCCAAAGACGGGTAAGTCATTCTCCCATGCCGCTCCCTGCTCCACTCCCTGCTCCCAATAAGGTTGCTCTTCTGCCCAAAGTCACAGGTGAGGTGAGTTCTAGTCCTGACCTGGTGTAGGATCTTGGGCAAGTCACGCCTCTCTAGGCCTCAATTTCCCCATCTGTATAATAGCTCCAATACCAGAATCCTTTGTTCCGTGGGCCTGTGTACGGGGGGATGTGGGGGGATGGGGAGCCCCTCTGAGATGAGAAGGCCAAGTGGATGAGGCTGGGGTGGTGGAACTGAGTGTCCTGGGGGCTGAGAGGTGGGCGTGAGGCGGCAAGCCTTGGGCTGAGCCCTCCCCCACCTGGGGGTTTCTCTCCTATTTAGGGGGGAGGCTGCGGAGACCCAGCCAGCACCGGGGCCTCTTCCTCCACCGGTAAGTAGGGCCACGGTGGGGGTGGGGATGGGATGTAGGGGATGTAGGGACTCAGGAGGAGGAAGGGGACAGAGGTGGAGATGGGACAGTATTTGGAGTTAAACTGGGGAAGGTGTGTGTGTGAGAGTGTGCACATGTATGTGCATGTATGTATGTGTGTGCTCATCCATATGCATGTGCGTATGTGTGTGCTTGTCCACATGCACGTGTGTATGTATGTGTGCATATTTTGAGTGGGGGTCAAAGATGCTCTTACACCCTGGAGCCCTTGGGATCATCCCAGGGGTAGCTTGTTCCGGGTCAGCGTGAGTTTCTTCCACCCGTTCGCCCTCAGCCACACAATCCAAAGATTCCCTGAACACCTGGGAGGCTTCCGAAGCCCTCCCAGCCATCCCCTCCTCTTCGACCTGACCAGGCAACCTGCGAATACAGTGTCATGATCTAGCCCTGCCAACACCTGCCCCTGTCTCTTCCTGTCGTGTGCACTGCAAAACCCCACCCCTGGCTGAGCCCGGCCGCCCACGCGCCCTGCACCCGCCCCCGAGCAGCTCAACACGGCTGCAGAAGATGGTCTTGTTGGTGGGTGTCGCTTTGTGCCAGTGGCCATCCACGTCAGATGCTCCTGGCAATCCTCGCTGCTCCCTGCCACTCCACCCTCCTCCTCTGCTCCAGGATGTCCCTTCACGACGGCACCCCCATGCCCTGCATCTCCCCGCATGTGTCACTGAAACAGGAGACGCATCGGATGAGCAGAGCCATCCCAACCCACCGCCCTTCCCGCCTTTATTTGGCTACGATGGAAGCTGTGCAGAGGGGTCCCGCTTACTCATTAGATCCCACCCCCCACGCATGATGGATCTCCCCATTTCTACAGGATCATTCCTGTCGGCACCCGACATGGGTTAGTATGTGCCATATTAAAAGCCAAACACCAGCCCCTCCCCTGCCCACACCCCCATCTTTGCCCCGTTTCACAGCGCAAGCCCTCGAGAGTCGTCCCCCCACTGGCTCCGCGCACTTGTCTTTCCTCAGCCCCTCCCAACATGAGGCTCCTTACTGAGGTCTCAACAATCTCCATTTGGCTAAATCAAACGGAAAGGCACCGTCCTTACAGAGCCCGCCTCAAAACCGTGGGTGACAAGCAGCTCTCCTCCTCCTCCTCCTCCTCCTCCTCCTGCATCCCACCTTTGGTTCTCCTCCTGTTTCTGTTGGCGCCTCCTCCCCAGTCTCCTCCCAGGTTCCTCCTTCCCTTCTCCACCCTCAGTGCTCCACCCGCTGTCTCCCATCTCCACCCCTCCCTGGGCGATCTCAATCAGCCTCTCTGACCATTCCCAAATCCGTATCTCCAGGCCGGACAGTGCTTTTAAATCCCAGGCTCATATATGCAGCTGCCGGATTGAATTCCCCTTGACTGGCTAAGTCCCTTCTCAAACAGGACCAGAGCAGTCTCCCTCATCTCAGCAGGCGACACTGCCTTTCACCCAGGGGCTCACGCCAAGCAGCTCAAAATCACTTCCGATTCCTCTTTTCCCTTCTGCAGTCCAGTCACACCCGATGCATCAACAGGCCCTGCTGGCGCTACCTACAAAATAAATCCTGAATCCATCCCTTCCCCACCCCCTCTCCCATCACCCTGTTCCAAGCCTCATCCTCTTAGAATAAGGTCCACATCTTCACCAAGGCTCACCAGGCCTTTTGTCTAGCCACTCTAGCCTGACCCCAGCCCTTGAATATGCTAGGCTTATTCCCACCTCAGGGCCTTTGCACATGCTACCCCGCACCTGAAATATTCCCCAGAGACATTCTCGTGGCTGACTCCGGAGTCATTCAGGTTTCAACTTAAATGTCACTTTCTGAGCAAGGCCTTCCCTGACCACCTGATCTCAAATAGCCTGTCAGCCACATCACTCTGTCACATTACCCTGTTTTATTGTCTTTGTAGTACTTTCTCCATTGACACTATCTTATTAATTTGTTGATTATTCATAATCTAGAGCATAAAACTCCACGGGCAGCCACTCTATTTATTCACCACTCTGTCCCTCTGCCTGAAACAAGGCCCAGCACATAGTGTGGACTCACAGGAATCTGTGACTAGACGGATGGATGGGAATTACATGAGGTACCTCTCTGCACTGATGAGAAGTCGGATGAGACATAAGGAATGTTCCTTGTGTGTGCGTTTCCTCCTTCCCCCTCCCTGCCACCTGCACAGCCTGGGCTGGAGAATGTTGGGAGGAAGGGGGCACACAATTGATTCCACAGTATGTTCTGAGTGTCTGTGGCCCGCCCGGCCCTGTGCTGGGAGGGACAGGGCAAGGAAAGCAGGGGACAGCTCCCCGCTCCTGAGGACGTGCTGAACTGGCAGGACCAGAGGAGATGAGAGGTCCTGGACGGGAGATGCCGCAGGTGTCGGGGAAGGAGCCCTGAGGCCGCCAGGCAGGCTTCCGGAGAGGGAGGGCTGCCGTGAGGCCATGTGAGGGGCGGGATATGGCCGGAGCCGGGAAGTCGAAAGGGCACCCAGGCAGCAGGCCCAGCACTAGCAAAGGTACAGAGGTGGGAGTGGACACGGAGCAAGGGGTGACGATGGAAAGACGGGCCTCATGGGACAAGAATACCGCCTATAAGGGACAGGGCGGTGGAAAGCTTGGCCGGGCCATCAGGAAGCCCCCAGGACGTGAAGCAGGGTCACTGTGCCCTGGTCACCAGCCTGTCCGAGTCCGGTGAGGCAGAGCGCCCCACACACGAGTTACATGGCGCGGTTTGTTACTTGCAGACAGGCAGCAAGGGACAGCAGAGGCCTTGGATTCACAGTGAGCCGGTCCCCCAAGGCTCAGGAAAACCGCCTGGGCCACATGGAGTCTTGTCTCGTGTGCTCCACTTGCTGGAAATCGGAGCCTTGTGCACTGCTGGTGGGAATGTAAAATGGTACAGCCACCGTGGAAAACAGTACGGCAGTGCCGCAAACAATTAAAATTAGGCCAGGCGCGGTGGCTCACACCTGTAATCCTAGCACTCTTGGGAGGCCACGGTGGGAGAATTGCTTGAGCTCGGGAGTTCGAGACCAGCCTGAGCAAGAGCAAGACCCCATCTATACTCAAAATAGAAAAATTAGCCAAGTGTGGTGTGTGCCTGTAGTCCTAGCTATTTGGGAGGCTGAGGCAGGAGGATC
>NW_012153840.1:1132268-1146730 GCF_000956105.1 Propithecus coquereli
AAAAAAAAAATACAAAAACAAAACAAAACAAAACTTGGAAAAGCAAAACAGGACTCTAGGTCTGGGGCCCGAGGACAGGTGGTGTCATTAACTGAGACGGTGACCTGGGGAGGCAGCAGGTGGGAGGAACCCAGGGTTTGGGTCTGTTCTAGACACCCAAGGAGGACGTCTGGTGTCAGAAAGGACAGAGAAATGCGGGGAAAATGGAGTCATGGGCAGGAGGAGGACATCTGGGCAGGGAGTGGATACGGAGCAGGGAGCAGGGAGCAGGGTGAGGACAAGTGGCCGGGTCTCCCACGCATTGAGAGCAAGAGTGAGGAGGAGCCCCCGAAGCAGACCGGGGAGTGGCCGGCGAGGGTGAGCGTCGAGAGAAGGAAGTGTGTCCAGAGGACAGAGTGGTCATCTGTGCCTAACAAGCCTTGGCCGGAACAGCTGTGGGCAGCGGTGGGCAGAAGCCTGAGCGGAGAGGGGAGGGAAGTGGAGAGGGAGAACAGCCGGCTCTCTAAAGGAATTTCTCGAGGCGTTTGGTGTCGGGAACGTTTTTTGCTTTGTTTTTAAAGAAGGCAGGCAATATATTGACATGTGCTGGGAGCGATCTGGTGGAGAAGGTAGAGCCGATACTTTAGGAAGAGAGTGTGTGGCAAGAGCAGGGTCTTCGACTGGGAGAAAGACCTGGCCTGGTCACAGGCAGGTGGGGACAGCCCATCCTTCTGACGGGAGGGAACAGGTGCAGGAGGGGGCTGGGGGTGCTGGATGAATGAAAAGGGTTTGTTGAGGGCCTGCCACGTGCTGGTTGCTGGGCGATGTGGATAAAAGAGGCAGACGATGCCCTGTCCTCACGGTGCCTACCTTCTGGCCAGGCGGGCAGACAACGGGCATGAACAGGTCAAGTGGTGGGGCCAGGAGTAGCTCACTCAAGACCTCAGCGCACAGAGCTGGGAGGTGCCAGGTCAAGTGTCGGGGAGGACACGGGGCGGGAGCCCAGTGGGATGCAAGTGAGATTGGGGGTACATCCTCCAAGGGTTCAGAGAGCAGGGGGAAGTTCAAGGAACCCCAGAGAGTGGGTGGCAGGGAGAAGCTCTGTTGGAGTCCAGCCGGCTGCTGACCTCCCGAATGCCCTCCCCTGTCCCCAGGAGGTGAGGGATGCTGCAGAGAGGAGGGAGCTGGACCGTGTGCAGAAGCAGCCTCAGGAGCCCGCGGTGGCCACAGGGACTCAGAACCTCAGCAGCCTCCGGCAGGGCTTCATGAAGTGCTTGCTGGAGGTGGAGGCGGCGGAGGCCACCCATCGGAGGGCCCTGAAGGCCCGGACCCCACCATCCCGCAAGTCCCCCAGGACCCTGACCCCCGTGCCCACTGGAGCCCCCGTCGGCAACTCAGCCCCAAGCCTGCCTCTGACCCTGCCTCAGACCCCCTCCTCGGCCCCTGCCACCGCCCCACCATGGGCCCGGTTGCCAGCACCCGGGCCAGTCCCTGCCCCCATGGGAGCCCCGATCCTGGCCTCAGCGCCTGGCCCGGTACTGTCAGTCCCCGTCCTGGACCTGGGCTGGAGAAGGACAGAACTCTTGTACCAGAGCAGCAAGAGGAGCCTGAGCTACGCCAAGGCACGGTAGGAGCCACCGCCTGCTCACCCACCCGGCCCCGAGAGGCTCCCCAAGACCAGAGCCTTGTCCCGGACTCTGGTCCCTGGCACTGCACCCGCCTGCTTCATCCCCTGTCCCCTCTCTCCGTCTCTCCTCGCTCTGGCCCCTCTCCGGATGTCCCCGCTCTGCGTCTCTGTATCTCCCACGTCTCTTCCCGTCTCTCATTTCTGACCCCTGGGTCTCTCCGCCTCTCGTCCCCCTCTGCTCTGCCTCACTCCTTCTCTGGTCTCTCTCTTCTCCTGTCACTCTTAGCTTCCGGGGCCCCCAAAGTCTCCCCATGACCTCCTGCGGCAGTCTCCTCCTCGCCCTCCCCAGCTGTCGGTGGCAGCCGCAGGCAGGGGTGTGTGGCTGGATGTTGCCCTGGGCCCGCTTCTGTCCTCTGCAGGCAGGAGCCAGAAGAGCGCGGCCTCCTGAAAGTGGGTCAGGACTGGGAGGACAGGTCCGAGGAGCACCTCACCCTGAAGCAAGAGGAAGGTGAGGGCAGGGAGGCCCCTTGCCCAGGAAGAACCCTCGGCCCTTTGGGGTGTACAGGAGCAGAGTGGGCTGGGGTGTTGCCCCACCACTGCCCTGTGTGGTGGACCCAGCGGGAGTTATCTGCACTTGGCCTAGGGGGACAGTGCAGGGAAGGAGGTTGGATGGGCGCTGGGTGGGGGACCCCGAGCTCACGCCGTGTCCTCTGCCTCGAGGTCCAGCATTCTCCCAGCTCCAGAGCTGCCTCTCTGACAGTGACCGGGGCCCTGCAAAGGGCTTTAGGTTTTGGAGGTGTTTCTGCCTCCCTCCACCCAAGCCCACTCTATTGGTCCTCTTCAGAGACAGACTTGATGGGAGGCAGGGCTCCCAGGACCCCCTGCCCATCCCAGACAGTCTCTCGCTATTTAACGAGGCCACCACCCTGGACACGTCCCCATTCCCACCACATCCCACCGCTACCAAAAAGCTAAAAAGTTCTGAACACCCACCCTAGGTGAGGTGCTGTGCCCTTTGCCCTCCATTGTCCTGGGGTGGGCCTTGTGACCCCACTCCCCCATCACCCTGGCCCTAGAATAATGGGTGTACATCCTCCTTCTATCCCCGCTCCTCCCCCAACCCTCTTGGCCAGAGTGGCCCCGTCCCCTCCTTTCCCTGGCTCTCTGTGACCTCGTCCTTGAAGTTCACTCCTTTCAGCATTAAAACTCCGTCGCCACCATCCCACGCCCAGCACCAGGGCCCCACCCCCTGAGCAGGTCACGAACAACATGCCACTTTGACTCGGACTCAGGAGTCCAGCCCCCGTCCGGTGAGGCGAGAGCTGCCTGCCTTGCTCCGACCGCTCAAACTTCCAGGCATCCTGAGTGACCACATCTGCTTGAGAGTTCTGGGTTTTTCCCTTTTGAGGTGTGCCTGCCTGTGGCAGGTCACTACTTGCCCCAGCCCTGATGCTAGGCCGACATCTTCCCCACGGCTCAGCGTGGTTCACCAGAGGCTCACAGCCGTAGAGTGTGCTGTGTGCCAGGCCCTGAATCGATACGACGGCTCTGAGAGGGTGCACTGTAGTTACTCCATCGGACGTGTGCGGAAATACAGGCTCGAAGAAGTGCAGTGGGTTGCCCAGGGCAACCGTCCTGGTCGCTCAGGCTGCCGCAGCAAAGTACCACAGGCTGGGTGGCTGAAACGACAGACACCTATTTTCTCCCAGTTCTGGAGGCTGGAGTCCAAGATCTCACGGTTCTGGAGGTGGCAGCAGGGTTGGTTTTTCCTGGGGCCTCTCTCCTTGGCTTGCGGACGGCCGCCTCCTCACTGCGTCCTCACGTGGTCTTTCCCCTGTGCACATGCACCCCTGGTATCTTTGTGTGTGCAAATGTCCTGTTTGTGTAGGGACACCAGTCACGGTTGGATTGGGGCCCACACTAGCAGTCTCATTTTAACTTCATCACCTCTTTAAGGCCCCATCTCCAAATACACTCACATTCTGAGGTGTACTGGGAGTTAGGGCTTCAACATAAGAATTTTGGGGGGACACAAACCAGCACATAACAGCAACCAGCATATTAAATGACAGAGCCAGTCACTAGGCTCTGTTGACTCTAACTCAGATTTTGCTGTGGCTGAGAAACCAGACACCACAAGTTATGACTAGTACGCAGCTCTTGTATCCGTTGGCGCCGCTCTGGGACTTTCTCGCCATCTTTCCTGTCCTTTGCTCTGGTCCCGACCCCTGAGGCTATCCCAGAAGCCATGTCCATCCGGATAAGTGACTGCAGATGCCAAAGTCCAGGGCATGGACGTAGAGTCAGAAAGACCTGTCTGGAGCCAGACGTGGAGGCACACGCCTGTAGTCCCAACTAGTCGGGAGGCTGAGGCAGGAGGATCACTTAAATCCAGGAGTTTGAAGCCAGCTTGGGCAACATAGCGAGATCCCCCTCTCTAAAAAGATGTGTCTGGGTCATCTAACGTATAAGCCTCGGTTTCCCCATCTTTACAAAGGGAAAAAGCATTCTACTCTTACAAGGATGTCGTAAGGATTAAATGAGAACGTGGCTATAAAGAGTTTAGCCCCGTGCCTGGCACTTAGTAGGGTGCCCTAAAGTGGGTGTGCTCCTGGTGCCAGCAGAGGCTGCTAATTAGCTTAGCTCTTGCCATCCCAGCCGAACGCTTGGCCTGGCCTCGGCATAGAGAGCGAGGTGAGTCGAGGGGACCGCGTCCCTTTGCTTCCACTCTCTTAGTTATCTTTGCCCTCCACCCGGCCACGGTGGGAGAGGATGCTGGGCGGGAGGGCGGCTGGGGGCATGGGTTGAATGGGAAAACAAGAACTGCCCCCACCCCGCCCCGACCCCGCCCTCCCCACAGCCTTCCGCAGCTACTTCGAGATCTTCAACGGCCCCGGCGAGGTGGACGCGCCGAGCCTGAAGAACATCCTGCTCCTCGTGGGCTGCTCGCTGACGCCGGCCCAGGTGGAGGACGCCCTGATGAGTGCTGACGTCAACGGTGAGTGGTAGCCAGGGGAGGGGGTTCGCTCTGAGCTTCGGGCGGGTCTGGCTTCACTGGCGCGAGACCCGTGCAGTCTCACGGGGCTCTGTGCTTGAAGGATCCTGTGCTCGGTGTGATGCTCTGTGCTCACGCTCTAGAAATTCTTAGCGACTTTTGAACGATGGGGCCCCATCCTGCATTGCCATTTTGTACCGGGTCCCACAAATTGTGTAACTGGTCCTGCCTCCAGGAGTTAATGCCCCTTGAGCGCCTACTCAGTGCCTGCTTCTGGGGACCCAGAGATGACAAAGACCTACCTCCTGCCCCTGAGGTGTGGGTGATCTCAGATTCCCTTCCCTTCGGGCTCTCATGCATGCTTCACTGGATGTTCTGCCATGACTCAGTCACTCATGGTACCAGCTGTATGACCTTGGACAAGCCACTGAAGTTCAGTTTGCCTCAGTTTCTCCATCTGTAAAATGGGTCCGATAACAGCACCTATCTCACCAGGGCTGCTGTGAAAATGACATGAGATAATCTAGGCAAAGCCTTGAGCACGGCACCTGGTGCACAGGATGTGCCCAGGAGACATTGGCTGCCAGTGTTATTTATCCAATATTTACTAAGTGCCCACTGTGTGCCGTCCCTGTGCAGGGCACCAAGGAGAAAGAGATGTGTGTCCTTGTAAAGGCCGAGCAGTTAAGAAAAGAGTGAAAAGGAGATGTGTAAAACCGTGAGATCCTGTCCTTGAGAGGCTCCCAGAGACAGTTACTGCCATCGGGCAAGGGCCAACACAGAAGTAACAGGCACCAATGGAAGCAGCACTTAAAGTGGCTTGGGGGAAGGGGTCAGGAAGGAAGGCTTCCTGGAGGAGGTGATGCCTGAGCCAAATTGTGAAAGGTTAAGCCGGAGGTAGGAGTGAGGCAGGGAGAGAAGAAGGAAGAAGGGCATTCCTGGTGGCAGATACAGCTTGTACAAAGGGAAGAGAGTGCAGGGTGAGGGGAATCACACGGGGTTTGCAGTGGCTAGGTGTGGGGAATGACATGGGAACAGACCTGTGCGGGGCCTGGGCTCCTGACACCGGGTGTCATGACTCTGCTCCCTCCATCACTGCACAAGTCAGGAATTGACTCCAGCTCTGCCCTGCGAGACCCTAAGCAACAACTTTCTTTTCTCTGTGCCTCAGGCCTCATCTGGGACATGGGGATAAGAGTATTAGGCACCCCCATACGGCTGCTTTAAGGATTAGAGACCATTTATTCATTTGTCAAGCAGTTCAGAGAACATCTACTAAGCACCTGTCTGTCTTAAGCCCTGAGGACACAATGAAAAACAAGACAGCCCCAGTCCCTGCCTCCCAGAATCTCCATTAAATCCCAGACCTTACAAGCATGTGGTTGAAATACCGGGGTTTCATCAGAGTGTTTGATGGGGAGTCTGACCTGGTCTGGTCTGAGTCTCTGCGAAGGGATGGTCAAGTGGAAGCACACATAGGGTGTTTACTAAGTCAGAGAGTTGGAGGGTGGTGGAGAGAATTCCAGGAAGAGGAAGCAGCATGTGCAAAGGCCCTGAGCAGGGAAGAACGTGGACCCAGGTGGGAAAGCAGCTTGGTGCTGGGCAAGCTTGCACAAGGTGAGGCTGGAGACAGGTAACAGGCAGATCCTGCAGGACCTTGAAGGCCAAGGTGGGACACTTGTGGGTACGTGTTACCGTGCAGTGAGTAGCACATAATACTAGTCACTGGCATTTAGTGAGCATGCATCACATGCATGGCACTGTTCTACACGCTTTGCCTCATTTTATTAATATCTCCCATGAGGTAGGTATGATGATTATCCTCCCCCCACAGATGAAAAATCTAAAGCTTAGTGTGGGGAGAGAATTTGCCAAGGCTGTATCTGTCTGGGATATGAGCCCAGACAACTGCCTCCAGGACGCAAGTTTCCACGGCTTCTAACCCAGGAGATCTGAATGTTTGCCTTCTACTTTCCCGTGTGCCCCACGTTTTCTGCACTGAATATGCATTACTTTTATAATCAGACCCAGTGGGTAACTGCTAATAACCATGCCTGGGCTGCAGGGCCCGGACCTGCTCCGGAAGGCCCCTGCCCACCGGCTTACTCCTCTGGCCTCCGCAGGAGATGGTCGCGTGGACTTCAGAGACTTCTTGGCTGTGATGACAGACACCAGGCGCTTCTTCTGCTCCGTGGGTGAGCGGGGATGAGCCCGGGGCAGTCAGAGCTGGAGGGGGGGGCCAGGCGGCTGGGAGGGGGGTGATTCAGGACCACCAAATGGTAATGGCAGCCACCATCCCATGTCCCCAGAACAGAATGCCCTGATGGACATGGCTCCCCCAAACCCCCACACTCTACTCTTTGAGATCCTGTCCCTGCTGGTGGAGATGCTGGCTTTACCGGAGGCAGCCTTAGAGGAAATCACAAAGTGAGTGGGGCTGGCTTGTTGGGGGTGGAGGGTTATGGACACCGAGGTGGCACCTAGCACTTTGGCAGCTAAGAACTTTTGGTAGTTAGGACTCTGTCACAAGTGAAAAAAATCCACATAAAAATGGCTTAAGCAGGCCGGGCGCAGTGGCTCACGCCTGTAATCCTAGCACTCTGGGAGGCCGAGGCGGGCGGATTGTTTGAGCTCAGGAGTTCGAAACCAGCCTGAGCAAGAGCGAGACCCCGTCTCTACTAAAATTAGAAAGAAATTAATTGGACAACTAAAAATATATAGAAAAAATTAGCCGGGCATGGTGGCGCGTGCCTGTAGTCCCAGCTACTCGGGAGGCTGAGGCAGGAGGATCGCCTGAGCCCAGGAGTTTGAGGTTGCTGTGAGCTAGGCTGACGCCACGGCACTCACTCTAGCCCGGGCAAAAGAGTGAGACTCTGTCTCAAAAAAAAAAAAAAAAACCCCGAACCCCATGACCCAGGGGTAGGTAGAGGCCATAGGAGAGCCATCGGCTTGAGCCCTAAGGGCTTCCCACCACTCTGAGTAGCATGCCCACCCCTCGCCACTGCGTACGAAGCCCCAGGTGATGGGGCCCTGCCCTCTCACTGCCCACCTCTCTTCCCCTCCCTCCTCACACGTCAGGCCTCCCTGCTGTCCCTAGAGCTCTCCAAGCTCTTCCCCACCTCCTGGCCTTTTCACATGCTATTCCTCTGCCTGGAAGACTCTTCCTCCAGATATCCAGTTGGTTTGTTCCCTCCCCTCATCCTGTTCAAATATTATCTCTGAGATCTTCACTAACCACCTTGAGCAAAACAGCTCCTCCCCCTACCCTTTTATTTTTCCTCAGAGCACCCATCACTACTCACATGGTATCGTACATTTATTTATTTATTTTTTGAGACAGAGTCTCACTCTGTCACCCCAGGTAGAGCGCATTCTAGCTCACTGCTACCTCAAACTCTTGGGCTCAAGCGATCCTGTCTCTGCCTCCTGAGTAGCTGGGACTCCAGGTGTGCACCACCACGCCCCGCTAATATTTCTATTTTTAGTAGAGACAGGGTCTTCCTCTTGCTCAGGCTGGTCTCAAACTCCGGAGCTCAAGCGATCCTCTCGCCTCAGCCTCCCAGAGTGCTAGGATTACAGGTGTGAGCCACCGCGCCCGGCCCTCGTATTGTATCTTTATTTGTTTATGGTCTAAGTATTCCATTAGGTCTGTGTCCAGGCAGTTGATTCGGGAAGTGATTCCAGGGAGCAGGAGTAAGGGAAAGGGTGTGAGCTGTGAAGGAGGAAGTGCCAATACAAGGATGTGTTGCTGGGTCGAGCACCTCCCAGGCTCTTCAGAGGAGACTCAGAACTGTATCTTCAATGTACAGTGGGACAAAACAAAACAAAACAAAGGGGAAGACAGGGAAATGCCTCTATACCTCATCTCCTGACACCTTTGGCCAGGGGTGGCCCCACAGGTGTTTTAACTGCCCTGCACTTCTGGGTTGCACATGGGTCAGAGAAGCCCCAGGGCAGGGAGCAAGAGGCTCAGGTCTGAGGCGAGACCTGTAGGGTTGCCCTGCACGAAGCTGGTTGAAGCCCGTTTGGAAGTGGTTGCTGTGGCAGTGGCTGGAGTAAGAGGTGGGGCTGAGACTATGGCACCGCGACGCTGCGCAGATGGCTTTCACCACTCTTTCCCAAGCACCTAGAAGAGTGGTCAGCACCCAGCGAACACTCAGCAAATATCCGCTGAATGAATGGTGCTGCAGTCTAGTGAAGGAGAAGGCAAGGAGTAATGAGTTAAGAAAACCAAGTGGGTTGTGGGCTATGATGGGGTAGATACAGGTTGTCAGGGGGCTGACAGCAGGAGCCCAGCTAATCTGGCAGGGAGGGGAGGACAGAGAATTTCTGGAGGAGATGCCCCCTAAGCTAAAATCTGGAAAATGAGCAGGAGTTAACTACACAGCTGAGTTACAAAGCACTTGCACAACTAAGTAAAAATATCGGTGATAAAATCATAGGTAACATGTACCAAGTTCTTTCTTTGTGCCAGACACTGTGCTGAGTGCTTGATGGGCCTTAGTATTTAATCCTGCAGCATGTGTGGACTGTTCGATCCATTTTCCCCAGGGGAAACCTGAAGCTCGGAAAAGTCAGGTGCAGACTTGCAGTTACAGGGGAGAGATGACCACTTCCCCCCATTTTACATAGGGGGACTGAGGCCCAGAGCGGGGCAGTGACTTGCCCATGGTCACAGAAAATTAAGGGCAGAACTGGGACTAGAATCCAGGCCTCCAGACTCCAGGGCTTGTATTCCTGCTCCAGAGCTAGACAGACAGAACAGGGGCTTAGGAGTGGCGTGAGTTAAACAGCCAGGCTGATCTAGGTGGGCACTGCCTCCCCAGCTACTACCAGAAGAAGCTGAAGGAAGGCACCTACAAGGCCCAAGAGATGGAATCAGCCATAGGCCGGCGGCGGTCGAGGAAGAAGCTTCCCTGCAACCCCCAGCAGGCAGACAGCCTGGAAGTCCCAGAACGAAGGGTTCTCCGGATCCTGAGCCGACTAAAGCAGCAGAACTATGGTGAGGGCCCCGGGAATGGTGGGCTGGGCTGGGGGCTCTGCTCTCCCGTCCATCTGGCTGTCTACATAGCCAGACCCAGGGAGCTGAGAGGCTTGGCTTCCCACTTTGGGCTTAACGGTGTGCATCGGTAAATGGGCTGATAATCACTATTCCGCATCCAGCCTTGTGACAACGGCCTCCTGAACAGGTTGGTCCCAAGAGTGAGAAGGGTGCAACTGTAGAGAGATTAGCAATCCCGGCTCACTGCTAGAGCACCCACTGGGGTCAGTCACTGTGCTAGGCCCTTGGCAGACGCACTATAATTTAATCCTCATAATCATGTTTTTACCCCATGTACAGATGAGAAAACTGAAACTGATGAAGTTTAAGCAACTTGCCCAATTGTCCCCAGCTGGTGTGTTAGGGTAGTTTATACCAAGGTCTGATCCTAAAAACTATGCTCTTTCCACTGGGCAAGCCAGCCTCCCTGGCCCAGGTACCATTTATTAGGCTCCTACTGTGTGTCAAGTGATAGGACAGCAGCTTTGCAGTCTTTCTAGAGTGTGCCTCCCAGACTTTGCCAGGACCCATCACAAAAACATCTGCTCCCTTTTCAACTGGTTACCAGCCCTTATTCTGCGCTGTGTTCAGCTGAGTGCTTTGCATCTATTACGCTATAATCTTCACCAGCGGGAACCACTATTTTCTCCAGCTTAGAGGCTCAGGGAGAGGTTAAGAGACTTGCCCAAACCCACCCAGCTCATTATGTGGCACAGCCAGGATTTCACCTGGGTCTGCCTGCCTCCCGAGGCTGGGCATGCTCTGCAGTGCTCCCCCTCCTGCCTCCTTCTCCACCAGCTGCCAACCTGCAGAGCCCCTACGCCCAGGTACCCTGCATCCCACTCTGCCCACGGTTGGACAAGACGGTCCGTCGGAAGCAGGGCAACCACTACATGCTAGACCAGGGCGCCCCTGCTGGCCTGGGCCCTGACATCGGTAGCCTCTTCCTCCAGTCAGGATCTCAAGGAAGCAGGTGGGTGTCTGGAGAACAAGGGCCCCAGCCCAGGCCCTTCCTTCTCCTTCCTTACGAGGCCCCTGGCCTAATGCCTGGGTAATCCACCTTTCCAAGAGATGATGCCTTGGAGACTACGCACTCCAGGAAGGAGAGAGGATGGATGGGGAAGAAACTAACCTTTGTTGAGGGCCGGTGAACCAGGCAGATTGTTTCACCGAAGCAAGGGCCTTCCTGTGCCCAGGACTCAGTGGCATGGGCATTCACTGTCTTTTTCTTAGGCTGGCACTATTCCCCCTTTCTCATGCCGGGAGTTTAACTCTGAGCTCCTTTGTCCAAGTCTGGATCTGTATCAGGAGTGGCAGGCTTAGCACCTGGGCAGAGGGGAGCATCCTCTGCAGCAGACCCCTCCCAGGACCCTCGGGAGAAAAGAGCCTTGGACTTGGAATCAGGCCCGTAAGCCCAACTGCTGGCTCTCCTGTTCCCACCTGGGCACGCAGGAATGGCTCATGTCTTGGCAGGACTGTAGGGAGAGGGGCCAAACATCTCTCACCCTTCTGCCCTACCCCTCTCCCCAGGGAACACAGCTCAGACAGCAGAAAGTGGCTCAGCTCTGTGCCGGCTCGAACTCACTGACCCTTCGGAGTCCTGACTCTAGACAGCTGATCAAGGCCTGCAGACAGACGGTCACCAGGCAGGGGCTGTGGCTGGAGTTTGCTTTTGTGGCCTGCTAAGCCAATAAACACCAAGAACTTCAGCCTCTGTGCTTGGTGCCAAGGCAGGCCCCCCAGGAAGGCTCTAGCTCCCCTCAGGCAAGACTCACCTCAAAGCCCTGCCCAGAGTTGGGGCTCCTGCTACAGGTGCCTCTGGGTACAAAATCTTGACCTTCTGTGCATTCTCAAAGCACAAAACTGGGCCTCTCCTCAGATGAGTGTCTCCCTGCCTTGGACTAGGAGCCCCACAAAGGCAGGAATTCTCTCTCTCCACTTGCTCTAAGGGAGTGGTGAACAGAAGGGAAAGACATGGCCCCTGAAAGCATCACGCCCTGTGGAAAGACAGGAGGTGGCCTCAGCCATGCTCTTCCGTGACAGAGCCCCAAGACCCAGGGGTCTCCTTCGTTTAGAGCCCTGGAGGGATGGGTCTCTGCCCCACAACCCGCACACCACCCAGCCTATTTCTCCACCAAAAAGAGTCTCTCTCTGGGACTGAGCAGAGGTAGCTCCCCAGGGTTAAACAAGCAGCCACAGCAAGAAGTAGGAGGCCAGGGACTGAAATGAGGACAAGGATCTGACAAGTTTAAAACATGTATTTAAAATACAATTTATAAAATGCTTAATCTGCCGACTCAGGAGCCCGCGGTGCAGGGTGTGATGGGGGTGGGCAGCTGCCTGCTATTCCAGCAGAGCAAGGCTGCAGGGGTGCGGCCCTCCCTCCCATGCCCTTCTGTTCAGACACCCGTGGGGCCCATGTGCACCCCTGGGATCACACGAGAAAACAGGACCCCGGAGGTTTCTTGAGTCTCTGCTTACCAGGAAGGCTGGGTGCAGCCCTGCCGGCCCATCCCTGAGCAGAGCACCCCCAGATGGGGCAGAGCAGGGTATGGCTGGGCTGGGCAGGGCAGGGCTGGGTGGGGCAGGTGGGCTCTGGAAGGGGCTGATGTAGCAGATAGGGTGTTGCCTCCTGCCTGCAGGTGGGGAGCACCCTGATTGAGTGGGCTGACAAGGGTTGGTCACCAGGCCTGGACCCCCAGCTCCTTTGGTTATAGGCTGACATCAGAGTAGTGGCTCATGGGAAGCGGTTAGCTGGAAGGTCTGAGGTCTGGCTCATGGGGTCAGGGAGGAGCTGGGGGAAGGGGACAGTACCGTGAAGGCAGATAAAGGGGCAGCAGCCTCAAGTTTCTGCCCCCCATCCCCCTGGGGTTTTCTAAGCCAAAGCCTGCAACTTACTTTAAAAAAGAAAAGAAAAAAAAAGCACTTAAGGAAAGTTACAGACAACTACTAAAAAAAAAAACCCACACAAAATCCAAACCGTTTTCTCATCTCCCCTCCCACCTCCCCCGAACACAATAAAGTTTCCTGTTTTCTTTTCTTTCTTTTTTTAATTTTGCTTGCCACCTCTCCATCTGGAAGCCAGGACATGACTGCTGGTGGGTGGTGACAGGCACACAGTGGGCAGAGCCCCATCTTTGGCAGGAGGCAGGTGGCAGCACCAGTCCCTGCCACATCCTCGATCCACAGACACCCACCAGCCTCCTCCATGTGGCTCCCACTGGAGGGGGTGGGGTAAGAACAGATGGTCCCAATGGCTGAGCGATCAGCACTCCTCCTGGTCTCCCCACCGGGACTACCTCTACACCCTTCTCAATTGGAAGGACAGTCTCGCGTTGGGCCAGAAACCACTGTTACATGAGGGATGGACACTATACATTTAGAATGTGGACACTTGGTCAGGGCAGTGGAACTATAAAGATAGCAGCCAATTTTCTTCCTCACCCACTCCTGGAGATAATTCCCCCTCTTACTTACTGAAGCTCTGTTCCAGCTCTGCGCAAGGAAAATTCCTGGCTTCACACAGCTATAAGGCTGTGCTATGGACCAGTCACTGACTCAACTGGCAGCTGGCCCTTCCTCCTAAGGGGAAGATATAGTGGGACACGGCTTGCTGGGCCTGGCCTACCATTCCCACAGCTCCTGTAAGGCTGAGAGCTAGGTGAACCAAAAGTAGAGTGAGCCAGTGAAACTTAGCTTGCCACCTTGGCCACCATGTGCTGCCCCAATCACAAAACCACACCAACCAGTCCAAAACTTATCTGCTGGTCAGGAGTCGGGAGGCTGTCTGGCTGGCTGAGGGATAAGGTGCAGTGCAAGAGAAGGGACCAGAAAGCCTGAGAGGTTGTACTACACACATAGAGCTGCTCTAGGCAGCTGCCTCTTCCACCTCTAGGAGCCAAAGCAAATCTCCAGGGACAGAAGAACTGCCTTCATTCCAGGCCCTTGCTCTGGAAAAAGGGGTGAAGGGTAGCCTAGGTCTACGGGGAACCGGTCTGCCATCAATCTTTGCAATGCAAAGCTTTTCTTTTCCCAACTTTATTCAGAATGGTCTGCTCCCAAGGTACTGATTTCACACAGGAAATGTACCAAGTAAAGTTACTGAGCTCCATCCAGAGATGGAGCACTGCAGACCCTTAAAAGAGTTCAAGCCTTGCTGGAGTGGGAAGATCTAGCCACCTTCTGACCACATTAGGCAGAAGGCTCAGAGTCCTGGAGCCAGACTGTCCCCCAGTCAGCAAAATACTGAACAAGTCTCGAGTCCTTTACTTTTAAATCCAGGAGTGCGGTCTCACTCCCTGATGCTACCTGCTTTCTTCTAGAAGTAGCAAGCCTGGCTGGTAGGGAACCACCCTGAGGGATATGGGAAGGGGAAGTCTGTTCACTTTCCCTATCTCCCAAAATACTAGAGGTGGGGTTGGCACCCTCCCCAGGCTCTCTGAGCCTACAGAGCTAGCCCAGTCTCCAGGCAAGGCCAAGATGCCCTGGGACTTAGCTGGGGGAGGGAGGTATAGGCATGGGGTGCTCATCTGTCCTGGGGGCTGCAGAGCCCTGCCCCTTTTCTGGGCGGCAGTAGGAATACAGAAGCTAAGCTCACCAAAATCCTATTGGTTAATGTTTCTAGTGAATGTCCCAGAAACATTTTTTAAGTAGACTACCAAACTACCTTTTCTCAATTAAAAATTCATTAAACTGCTAAAATCCCTCCCATGCGCTTTTTCTTGCAAATCAGATATTTGTATAAACAAACAAAAATAGGAAAAAAAAAAAAAAAAGGATATTTTCAAATGGAACTTACTTTTTAAGTGATGAAGACATGC
>NW_012153840.1:1146780-1152126 GCF_000956105.1 Propithecus coquereli
AGTTCTCATTTGTGTTTTGAAATCCCAAATTAATGAGCATGATAAACTGTTATTGCTGGCACTGGCTTTACCCCAAGTGGCACTGTCTGACTCTCTACTCTGAGTCCTTGGTGGGTCCCCCCAACCCTCCCCTAATCCCCACCCTTTCCCTTTCCATTGACTTGGGACAGCCCTTGTCGACATGCCAATCACAGTGGGAAGAGAGGCGAAGGGGGGAGGTCACAGTGCATGGGGTTCAAGGTCACAGTGGGCGGAGCAAGGGGGATCACAGTGCAAGTAAGTCAGGTCGTTCCCTCTGCTCAAGTCCAGCTGTCTGCCACGGCAGTGCAACCCGTGGCGGACGACCCAGGAGGCGGTGACGGCGGAAGCGGCAGCATCCTCTCTTGCCTGCATTTATCTGCGCTGTTTGAAGCCTTGTGACCCATCAGGACCCAAAGGCTGTCTGATCACATTATTGGGCTGCCTGCTGTCTTCGGGTTGGGAGATCCTGGTTGGCCTGAAGGGAAGAAGACAGAGGAAGGCCTGAAGAAGGATATAAAAGATGTCCCCAATCTTAAAACCAACCATCCTTGCAGCTGAGGCAAAAGTCACAGTGGCTGTCAGCCAACTCTGGCTCCACGAGTCCGCCTCTTTGGCAGGCAGACTCAGGGCATCTCCAAGTTGGGAGGTCCCCGTGGGCAGGTGGGGCCAGCAGTCCATGGTCACTTCTAGGAGCTACAGCATTCTTACCCCCAGGTTGGGTCGCCATCATTCATTTGTAGGTAGGAGGAGTGCTCAAGGGCCCGTTCTGTCCAGAGGAATGACCAAGGACAGCACATCCTCCACAGAACCATGTGGCACAGACTCTCCAGAATGTCAGGCCAAGGTAAAGAGCCCTAACCAAGAGCTCAGCGGAGGGACATGTCCCCCACCATTTCTACCTTCCTGCCTTTCTCTCCAAACCATGTGGTTACAGGTTGACTCATATTACTGTAGAACACTAAATAAAGGAAATGTAGTTTTTCCACTACAGAAAGGTAAAGACTTAGAGGAGAAACAACAGAGATAACAAATATCCCTTCAAAATTATGAAGGGACATGGCTGGGTGTGGTGGCTCACACCTGTAATCCTAGCACTCTGGGAGGCTGAGGTGGGAGGATTGCTTGAGGTTAGGAGTGCGAGACTAGCTTGAGCAAGAGCGAGACCCTGTCTCTACTAAAAATATTAATGGAAAAAATTAGCCAGTGTGGTCGCGCACGCCTGTAGTCCCAGCTACTTCAGAGGCTGAGACAGGAGGATCGCTTGAGCCCAGGAGTTCGAGATCGCAGTGAGCTATGATCACACCACTGCACTCTAGCCAGGGTGACAGAGCAAAAATATCTCTCAAAAAATAAATAAATAAAATTATGAAGGGACAGAAAGTACACAGATTAGTTAAGTACCAGAATACCAAGCCAAAGAGGCCCCTCAAAGTTAGAAAGAGGACCTCTTAACAAATACTAACTTTACCAGGAAGTGACAAACTTTAATAATGCGACCGCTAGTATTACAGAGAAAAAAAATGCCAAGAATAAGAAAGAACTTAGAAAATTCACGAAGCATCACAGTAGGCTATTGGAGACCCAGGAGGTAACACAGAAGTACTTAATTGGGCACTTTCCACTGCCAGCAAGGGTTCTCAGCACCCTGTGCTCATTTACTCACTGACCTACACACCAACTTGATAAGGTAGGTACTATTATTATCCCATTTTTCAGATTAGGCAACTAAGGCCCAGAGAGAGGTTAAGTAGTTTTAAAAAGAGGTAAGTGGCTGACTTTGACTCAAAGTCCACGCCGTTAACCTCCAAGCAACACTGCCCCCTGGTGCCTGCGGAGGCAGCATGCCAGCAAAGCACTACCTCCTCCAAGCACCTGCAGGGCTTTCAGAGCAGTCCCCAGCCAATGCTCAGATGGAACTAGCCCCAGCAGGCTGGGGTTGGCAGCTGGAGCCGTGCAGGCTCCTGCCCTGATTCTGCTTGCTTCTTGCTCTCTCTGTGTAGCCAGGTTGTGCTCCTCCTCCTCCTAGGGGAGGACTGGTGCAGTGGGCACTGGCCAGCCCTGCCAGCTACACTCACCTGTCGAGGATGGGTTTCTCCTGCTCCTCCTCAGGGCTGGCACTGCCCAGGATCCGCTTCCGGGCCTCGGCGTACTCTGCCTCCCGCTGGGCTAGGGACTTGACCGGAAGGGCTGGCCTGCTGGTGGAGTTGGGGCTGCTGACCACACCGTTGCTGGTGGGCCTCTTGAGGATGCGGATCTGTGGAGGGGGCCCCGTGGGAAGGCTATCGTCCTGAATCACAATGGGCACTTTGGGAGGAGATTTGGATTTCCTGCTGACAAAGAGCAAACACAGCTTCACAAATCCTACCCTGACTATGGAGGCCCCGTCCATGTCCCATACCCACCCTCGTCACTTTCCTCTCCCTCTCCCACTAATTCTGTTCATTATTCTCTGGCCTCTGACCAGACAGCGAAACTCCCACTCCTCAAGAAGGGTTTCTCGAAAAACCAAGATTCCACCAGCTCTGGCAGTCCACAGGAACTGTTCCTCAGCCCTAACCCCTGGCCAAGGGGGCTGGAACACCACCTCATTCTAGGACTTCTATCCCCATGTTGATCACAGTAACATCAACCACCGTTTGGCCCCTATGGCAAAATATTTCACGTCCAGAATCCAAAAACTTCAGTTAAGACCCCAACCTCCCTATACAGACCAGAGGATGACAAGCTGGTGAGATGGGGGCTTAGTAAAGTGTCCGTTCTCAGCCAAGTCCTTCCATCATGTGCTAAAACCAGTCAAAATCTACAAAGGAGCCTGCTATGCCATCCCTGCCTGGCATCAAGACAGGATTTACCAAACTGCCTCAGCCTTCTGGTGAGAGTGACCTGTGCCTCCCAGAGACAAGCTACACCACACAATTGAACTGCCTCTTCAAAAGAGCTTCTGAACAGAGAAACCTCCCTCACCAGGGCTCTCTGGTGTGTCGGACGGCGGCGGGGCTGGCGTGAAGGACGATCCCAGAAGCAGTGCTTGGCAATGCTCAAAAGAAAGGCATTGTCCAAGGCTGCTGGACGTGCACATCAAGGCAATGTGTCCACAGGAGAAGTGGAATTAACAAAAAAAAAAAAAAAAAAGAGGGAAAACAACACAGGAAGGGAAAGAAACAAAAGCCACAAGAGGAGAAAGAATCCCAGGTGGGAATGGCCACCACGAAACAGCCACCAGGACCCTCCCCAGAGCAGTCAACTAGTTTTCCTTCAGAACCAAACAAGTCCACAGGGGCCTGTTTTCAGACCCTTAGTTGTCAGGAGGGATAAGGACTAGAGGAACTAACTAAACTGCTGCCAGGATGAACTGGAACAAGTCCTAGGGGGACAGGAATGACACGGAAGGGGGACTGTAACCAGGGCTTACTGTAGTTGCTGAGACGAGCAGACAGACAAGGAGCCAGGAAAGCTAGCGGGTTGGCAAACAGGTTACCTAAGCCCAAAGACAGAAAGCTTAAGTCAACTTTCGCCTGCTCTGGAAACTCACTTTCTCTGCTGTCTGGGTGGGGAACAAAACTATCCCTTAAAGGTCTTTTCAAGAATTTCCCAGAGTCTATTACTCCAGGATACCCTCACAAGACTCTAAACCACCAAGTCACTGGGGGCCCAGAGAACTCATCTGGCCTAACTCCTTATGTCAGAGAAACCTGCCCCAAACCTCAGAGCAACTGGGGGCACAGCCAGGGCTAACACCCAAGTCTTCCAACCTGTCACCTCCCCGCTTTCCATCAGACAACCTCACACAGGGGGCCCATAAAGGCTGAAGGCAAGTGCAACACCCCAGCCTCACTCCCAAAGCCTCAAGCCACCATGTCATGGTCTCCAACTTGGAGGGATGGGTCCGCTGCCCAGGAGCCTGACCTGCTACACCTAACGGCCAGCTGGAGAACACCACTAACTGCCCAGCTCTCAAACAGATGAGAGCACGAGTCCTCAGACCAGACAGCAGCCTTACCTCTCCTTTTGTGTGATCTTCAGTTTTTTTTCCAACCGTCTGTCTATTTCCTAGAGGAAAAAAATGTATATAAAAAGTGGAAAAAAATCTCTCTTAAATAAAAACTTATGTCTCTATTTTCAGAGCAAAGGGCAGTGCCCTCTCTCTAGCCAAGGACATGACTGTGTCCTTCAAGGTAACGGATATGGACTAGACTCTGGGGCCATCTCCCTTCTATCCCCATGGCCGCCGCGATAGTGAGACTTCATTGTTCAGCTGGGTTCTTCGCAGAGTCTCCAACTAGTCTCCTGGCCTCCAACCTGTCCTTTACAGAGCCACTCAAATCAACTTTCTAAACATAAATTTGATCGTGTCACTTCCCTACCTGGGACTCTTCAACTGCTTGCAGGACCAAATTAAAGCTGCTAAATGAGCCTCACCCATACCTTCTTTTATCTTCTGTTCCTGTTTTGCTATTACTAACCCCCAGAACCCAGTGTGCTGTTCCACCTGCCTACAATGTCCTCTCCCCTTGCAAACTGCCATTTATCCTAGAAAATCCAGCTTGGATGTCTGCCTCTCCTTTGTAAAGTCTTCTCTGCTCCTCAGGGATAAACTCTCCCTTTTACATTCCTTCATGGTCACATGTATCAAATATTTTATCATCTATTTTCTACTGTTACGGACTTGAGCTCAACGTGACTAACATCTAACAAAAGACCTAGAGTAAAACAGAAGCCAATGTTTGAGGAACTAGAAGTCCACAGTCCACAATGAACACTGGGGGGATCTGAAGAAGAGACAGGAACCCCAAGAGCACAACATGGATTTCACTCAGAACCAGAGCCTGATAGGTCCTAATTAACACAAAGCCACCATTTTATAAAAAGCAAAGAAAAGCAAGAGGCTGAGAAGGAGCAGCAGGCAGAACTACCTTCCAACACGGTCTGGCCCTGGACTCCCACCACAGCAGGCCAGTGCCCACGTTGGACCTAACCCCCTCGAGTCTTGGGTGGGATGTCGGCGCTGGTGGCAATGTGAGCCCACAGGCCCTCAGCACAGGAACTCTGTGGCGCCTCCACACACTCCTGTGTGAGCATCCACACGCTGGACGAGGGTGTGGGGAGAAGCTGTGCACAGGGCAAAGACCAACCCCCAGGCTTCTTGGCTGTCCCACTCACTCATTTTCCGTGAGGGCAAGACCATCTGGCTACTGGAGAAGGGAGAAATTGTATGCAAAATTATATTTTTCTCTGAAGAGAAGGTCTATAACAGTGGTTCTCAACAAGAGTCAGTTTGGCCCCCCAAGGGACATTTGACAATGTCAAGACTTTTTTTTTTTTTTT
>NW_012153840.1:1163486-1170979 GCF_000956105.1 Propithecus coquereli
GGAGGCTGAGGCAGGAGGATTGCTTGAGCCCAGGAATTTGAGGTTGCTGTGAGCTAGGCTGATGCCACGAAACTCTACCTCGGGTAACAGACCAAGACTCTGTCTCAAAAAAACAAAACAAAAAACATGAACAGAGGAAAAGGAGAAGAAAAAGAAATAAGATACCTCCCAGACCAAGAAGTTCAAATCTAGAAAGGTATTTTACAATGAATCCATCTCTCCTTTTAATCTGCTTCCGGAAAACCACCTGAGATTACTTTATCTGCAGAAAATTAACAATAATTCCTGGGGTCAGCAAGATACGAATTTGAAGAAACCAGGATTACCAGAAAACTATGAAGGGCTTTGGGGATGGTATGTTGTATAGACCAAACAATTCTTGCCTGTACAGGAAAAACCACCTCCTGCTTTCTTCCAAAGTTCATTCGGTTTTCAGGATCTCTCTGTCTTCCCAGTGAGAGGGAATCCTTTGGGCACACCCTCCTTTGCACTTGCTCTAGCTGCGCCACCCAGTACGGTGGCTACTGCCACATGTAGCTAGTAAGCACTTCACACATGGCCTGTCCAAACTGAGATGTGTTTTAAGTGCCAAATGTACAGTGGACATTCCAGATTTAGTACAAGAAGAGTGTACAGGCTGTCCTCACCCCCCCAAAAAAACCAAAAAGAGTGCACATATTTTTAATGTTGATCACATGTTGAAATGGTACTGTTTTGGATATATTTGAGTTAAACTAAAAATATTAAAATTAATTTCATCTGTTTCTTTGTACTTTTAAAATGTGGCTTCTAGAATATATAAAACTACCCATGTGGCTTGCATTGTACCTTCTCTTCTGACTGCTTTAATGAGAGTCTAACCTTAGAATAAGTAGGATTCCTGCTGTACATCAGATCTTTCAGCAACCAGCAACCAAGCGCTGTAGGATCTAAGGAGCACGCTGCTTACTGATGTGTAGAACCTACTCTGGTGGGCCCTGTCTGTCATGTTGGCATAGCAGCAACCAGCACTTAACCAGTGCCCAATTTTCAGCTCAGGCTCTGCTGTGAGTAACATTCACTACCTCACTTTAATCCGGCCCTCTAAGCCCTACCATCTCCCTGACCCTGGTCTTGTCAAAATCGCCAATGATCTCCATTGCTGCCAAATTCAATGGTAAATTCCAAATCATCATTTCACTTAACCTCTCAGCAGCATCTGACACTGCTCAATGTTCCTTCCTTAAAGCACTTTCTTTACTTGGCCTCCCAGGTACTACTTACTCTTCTGGTCTCTACCTCCCCAGTAGTTCCTTCCCACACCCTGTATTTGATTTCTCCTATAATAGAATAGGCTCCTTTTCCTCTCCTGACCACTTTAGGGTGGGAGACCCCAGAATTTGGACCTCTCCTATTCTGTATCTATGCTGGCTTCACTGTGTTGCCCGGGCTAGAGTGCCCTGGCGTCATCCTAGCTCACAGCAACCTCAAACTCCTGGGCTCAAGCAATCCTTTTCCCTCAGCCTCCCGAGTAGCTGGGACTACAGGCATGCGCCACCATGCCCGGCTAATTTTTTCTATATATTTTTAGTTGTCCGATTAATTTCTTTCTATTTTTAGTAGAGACGGGGTCTCGCTCTTGCTCAGGCTGCTCGAGACTTTTTTTGGTTGTTACTACTGGGGGAAGATGGATGCTGTTGGCAACTAGTGAGTAGAGCCCAGGGATGCTGCTAAACATCCTATAATGCACAGGACAGCCCCACAACAAAGATTTATCTAACTCTGAATGTCAACAGTGCCAAGGTTGAGAAACCCTGATTTATAAGATACATGGGATTGTCAAAGGAGTCCATCACTCACAAAACATTAAGAACCACAGCTACAGTAAGAAAGCTTTGAAATGTGTGGAGATCTGCCTCACAGCCCAGTGTGTGGCCTGCCTTCAGGAGTGCTCTGTATATCCTGAAAGTGACTGTATTCTACAGTCGATGGGTGCAGTTCAAGCTGGTTACCGATATTGTCAGAATTTTGTAAATTCTTACTGATTTGTTTGAACTACTGAATATGGAAAGAATTAAGAATTCTTTTTTTTTTGAGACAGTGTCTTGCTCTGTTGCCCAAGCTGGAGTGCAGTGGCATTCCAGTGGTACAGCTCACTGTAACCTCAAACTCCTGGGCTCAAGCAATTCTCCTGCATCAGTCTGAGTAGCCTGGATTACAGGTGTGCGCCACCAATTCAGCTAATTTTTCTATTTTTTTGTAGAGACAGGGCCTTGCTATGTTGCTTAGGCTGGGCTCAAACTCCTGGCCTCAAGCGATCCTCTCGCCTCAACCTCCCAAAGTGTTAGGATTACACAGATGTGAGCCACCGTGCCTGGCCAAAAATTATTCTTTCTAGTAAATTAAATAGTTTATCACAATGAAGTGATCTTCTTTGTCTTAGCATCTATTGTTTAATATTAATAAAGCTAGGCCAGCTTTCTTTTGGTTAGTACTTCCTGGAACATGTTTCTTCTTACCTTTCCATGTCCTTATTAGTGTCTCCTATAAACAATATGAACTAGATTAGTCATATGAAGCTAGATTTAAATCCAGTCTAACACTGATACCCATTCGGGTTGGTGCTGACTTGTGTTTAAAATATATTTACAAGATACTAGCCTCTGGAGGGGTTAGGAAGACACTGAAACAAAAATCTCTCACTCCCGCTTGGAACACAGTTGGTGCTCACTACACCAATAGTAAGAGAAACGACCTGGATGTTTTCTGTGAACTGACAAACACACTCACACAGAATTTTACGCCACTGCATAGTTTGTGTCAAAACTGTATTACATCTATTAATACCAGGGTCATTGCCTGAGTAAACACCATGTCTCACATTAGTCAAATGCCCATTTACCTTTTAAGAACTTTTCACGAATGACTTCTGGTTTTAAGTTCCACATCGCATCAGTTTGTTCCAACCTGAAAATGAGACTGCCTATTCAAGTTTCCCCATCATAAATGCAAGGTTTAACATCTCTGGGATTTCGGATGCCTTCGAACTGGGTCAAAACTGAATGCCTGCACAGGCTAGGCAAGCAGCCAAACTCCAAGTACAGGGGGCACAGCCGAGGACGTGAAGGGGCAGCAAGGCACTAAAGAGCACCTGCCTGCCTAGAAGGCCACCGCATCGCCGAACCGTGGCTGACAGGGCGAGACATGTCATTTCAGGAGAAACTGAATTCAAGATTTTTATCGGAGAGCTCTGAATTTTTAAACATCATTATGTGAACTCTTACTTACTTTCATTATCGCTGTGAGGGCCAAGTAAGACAGAGGCAAATGGGACTAATCCATTAGGTCAATTTGACGGGTCCCACCCAGGTTTCCTCTCAGGAGAGTAAACCGCCTCCTTATTTCTCTAGGGCTTTAAGGAAGATGGAATCTGCCCAGTCCCAGCACATGGGGCCTGGGTGGAAAAAAGCCCTCCAAGGGGGCATTATGGGCCATGTCTGAGTAAGCGCGCCTCTGTCCCCAAACTAGAACATGACCAGCATACTTGGCATATAATATAATGCTACTGGTTTTAAAAATAATGCCTTACGTCAATATAATGCTTTATGATTGTCAACGTGCTTTCCCAAACGTTAATTTTCTGATCGCATTAGCCCTATTTGATAGACAAAGCAGCTTTTGTCCTTCTCTGTCAGAAGAAAGTAATGTGGCTCAGAGAGGTTAAGGAACTTGCCCAAGGTCACAAAGAAATAAATTGTAAAGGCAACCCTAGAACGAGCCCTTTGAGGCCCCAGGCTGACACATCCCAAGAACTGCTCAAATACCCTGTAAATGCTGGTAAAAGCCATAAGATACTGATCCTCTCTTCACCATCTCCCCGATTCCACACTGCTCCCTGGCACTCCGGTAAGTGAAACTCACAACTCCACTGTGTCAGGCAGGAAGGCTTCACCAGAGCTGGAGAGGGATTCTTCCATCAGATTACAGAATGGGATAGAAACTCAAGCAGCTTTGGTAGAAAGCAGATCCTGGTCATCTCCAGGTGGCCAGCTGGATACCAGCATGCTCAGAGGCACCCAAGCAGGAGAGGGAGTGCTCTGCCAGCAGCTGGAGAGGGCACTGCGTCTGACTCTGGAGTCTGTCCAGGTATCATGAGTCAGTCCATTCTCTCCTCAGACAAGGCCTTGCAATCAATCTGCTCTCAGACTAGTGCTCTGAAAGGCTGGACCAAGTCAAAATTTTCCTATAGGGCGTTTGACAAGGAGAATGTGCATCTCCTCCACAGGTGCAATAGCTCAATGGAACTTGTGTGAAAAAGCAGCCAGATATGGGCCTGAAATAAGGAATTACATTACCTGAGGGTATCTTCTCTTTTTACAAGGATGCACAGAACCCTGCCCAAGGTCAAGGCTCCTGAGTTAGAGGCCTGACTTCTAGGGCTATAAGCTCTACAATTCTGCTCTGAGGGGCACAAGGTGAGTGTTGGGGCACACATCACAGGGGAGGGATTTCCTAAGGCTCCTCCTCCTGGGAAGGCTCTTTATTTTTTGCCAAGCAGTACTGAGCAGACTACAGAAGATGACACTTTGTGCTGTATGGGTCCAAATCCAAAGCAAAAGATCCGTTGTTGCCAAACCGAGGTATCACTTGTCCTGGGGCTACACCTCTACAAAAATGAGGTACACACTTCTTGGTCTGAGAGAAGAAGCAAAGCCAGAAGGAAAGAGTAGACAGGCAGGAAATCATGAAGAACCACATGGTGAGGGAGGTGTTCTGGACAGGGCTCGTCCTTTATGGGAGGTTAAGGAGAGGCCACAACCACAAGGTGAATGAAATCAGACGTCGACATCTGCAGACTTGACTCATCAGAGGAGGAAGCCCAGCTTCACTGGCCGCTGATGCCCTTAACCTTGCAATGAACGTGCTTGTGCGAGCCCTCGGCAGAACAGTTGGGAGATGCGAGCCTAGGAGTGTAATAGGGATAAGATCACTCCAAAGGAGGAGAGCAGGGAGGGGGTCACCTCGAATAGCTAAATTTGTTACACAGTCAAAACTACAAAAGGAACAAAGAGGATAGGGATGTGTCTGCCAGGCAAGGCATATTACAATGGCAGGTTCACTCCTGTAGCATTAAGAGGTGGGTAAGAAAGGAAAGAGAAAGGTGAGAAAGTGAGAGGAGAAGAAAAAAGGCCAAGGAGACAAATAGGCTATTCTGAGCCTTGGTGTAAAGTACGGTAAGTATAGCACTATTACAATCGTGCTTTCTCAGATCTAAATGTTTAAGAAACAGTCATTTCAGTTCATCTAGGAGTGATGAAGCCCTGGGGGACAGATTCAAACCAGCCAAACTCAAAAGAGATAGAGGGAACAAACCAAAATCCTCATCTGTTATATTATGAGGGTGGGAAGGGGAGTCTCACCTTCCTGGTGCCTACCCTGCTGCTGCCCGCTCCCCAGAGCCACCGTCCCTCACCCCACCCCATGCCTCAGTTCCCAAGACAAAGGAGTTAACTGTTCTGCTCCATCAAAGCATCCCTCTCTCTGGTCACCAGAGCAACCAACACAACGCCTAAGAAGTAAAGCAATCTTGTATTAAACGGAGGTCTAAGAGGCACCTTTGGTTCTGGGCTCTGAATTAGGACATATTCTTTTTATTGGCAACAAAGTTGCTATTTAGGTAACTTTTCCCAAATACTGTGCTTCTCTTTGTTAGTTTCCATTTCAGAAGATGACATTTCTGATTTTCCTCTCAAATTCAAGGAACAACAACGGGTCTTGAGCTCCTGGCAAATCACTGTGTCCCACAGGGTCACCTGGTCTTTTCTAGCTATCCTTAATCAGGAAGCACGAGTGGATCCTGGGAAGATCTGAAGAAGAGACAGGAACCTGGAGAGTACAAGGATTTCTCTCAGAACCAGAGCATGATTAACACAAAGCCACCACTTCAGAAAAAGCAAAGAGAAGAAAGATGCTGAGAAGGAGCAGCAGGTAGGACTACCTTCCAGCACATTCTGGCCCTGAACTCTCACCACAGCAGGCAGTGTCCATGCTGGGCCTAACCTCTTCAAGTCTTGGGCAGGACATCAGCACCCATGTCCCCTGGCTCCAGGACCGCCTGTGTCAAGATCTCCTGGCAAAGCAGTCTCCCAAGCAAGGCACCTTATGCTTCCCATACAACAATGTGGAAGGGATTCTGAGTCCTCCTATGAGGGCCCCAATTTCACTTAGGAATCATGCACAAGAATTCATAGGTAGAACCAATCCACAACAGCAAACTCTGGCCTAAAACTATCAGATAAAAAGGCCTATGTACCTTTAAAATGCATCACTAGCCATTTCAAGTCCAGAGTAATATCCACAGGTTTCTTCAAACGATCTCCATGTCGATTCAATTCTGTTTCATCCCTGCCTTATTTCTTTGTGTCAGTGGCACAGCTTTGACAGTGTCCTGCCCTGGTAGAGCTGGCCATCTCCAATGCTCCTGCTTATTCCATCTCCCCTGGCTAAGCCAAGGGAGAGAAAAACCCGAAGTCCTATCATGCCAGGTTTGATTCTACAGGAATGCTGCAGCGTCACTGCCACGTTAAAAAAAAAGTGAACTTAACACCTGGGCAAACCAACTGGTCAAAGAAGCAAAAAGCAGAATTCAGAGGTTGAGAGACAAGATCTCTGGGGCATAGCCAGGCCCATTCATTGATTTGCCTTTCTTTTCTTTCCTTTAAAGAGATGGGGTCTCACTATATTGCCCCAGCTGGTCCTGAAGTCCTGGGCTTAAGTGATCCTCCCGCCTCAGTCACCTGAGTAGTTGGAAATACAGGCAAGATGTGCCTTTTTAATGCACACTCAGGTCAGTCTGTTTTAGGGTTCCATTTCCCACAAAACATTCCTTCTTTTGTTACTCCCACACCAAGGAAAAACGTTCTACTTTAATTAAGTGGGTCATTGTAGGACACAGGATATAGTTCTAAAATTGCCTGTCTGAGGAAGTCTGTGCTTTGTTAATGTGCCTTAAAGTCCATTTTTCTTTTGTTCCACTGTGACAAAAACAAGTTGGAGACAAGCATTTACAGCAAACCTACTCTAAAGCAGATGTGGAGAACAGAAAGTGAGGAAGGCAAGCTTTGCTGATGAGAAGTCAGATAAACAAGTCAGAGTAGCTGTATTAGTTGTTGAACGGTGTTTTGAAGAGAAGTGACAGTGAGTAATCCTGCCATGAGAAGTCGGGGAAGGCTGCAGGGCCTATAAAGGACACAAATTTCAAGAAGAGAAGGGGCATAAGATAAAGTAAGGGAGAATACATGAACATAGCCAGGCACTGTGGCCTGTGCCTGTAGTCCCAGCTACTCAGAAGGCTGGGGTCAGAGGATTGTTGAGCCCAGGAGTTCCAGGTTGCAGTAAGCTGTGATAGGGCCACTGTACTCCAGCCTCAGCGACAGAGCCAGAGACCCTGTCTCCTCTGTCTCTTAAAATAACGACAACAACA
Source organism: Propithecus coquereli (assembly GCF_000956105.1). NCBI lineage: Eukaryota > Metazoa > Chordata > Mammalia > Primates > Indriidae > Propithecus > Propithecus coquereli. Next base: position 1,170,949 of record NW_012153840.1, read on the forward strand.
AAAACATGAACAGGCCCGGCGTGGTGGCTCA
>NW_012153840.1:1172999-1174722 GCF_000956105.1 Propithecus coquereli
TTGGATTTCAAAAGGTACCCAACTTACTATGTCCAAAACCAAACTCATGATTGTACCCACTTACCCAAGCCTGCTCCTCTCTCATTCCTCCTACCCCCCCATCTCAGCAGTTCCAGTCTTCTAGTGGTTCAGGACAAAGACTTGAGAGTCATCTCTGATGCCTCTTTCACACTCTACTTCCGCAGATCTTGTTGGTTCTACTTTCAAAACATATCGTGAATCTTCTCAACACTCTTATTGCTACCATCCTGATCCAAACCACTAACAGCCCTTGAATGGACAGTTGCAATAGCGTTCCAGTCAGTCTCCGGGCTTCCGCCCTTACCCCTAGAGTTTATTTTCCACATGGCAGCAAGAGCGAGCCTTTCAAAAACCCAGTTAGCCCTGCTCAGCATCCTCCCACGGCTCCTATTTCAAGGTGATATTCACCACCACCTACTAGTCTTTACCAAATCTGGCTGCCTGCTACCTCTGACTTCATCTCCTACCACTTCCCCCACCCAACATGGCCACCACATTGGCCCCTACTGTTCCTCAGACAAAAAAAAAAATCATGCTCCAGCCTTGTGGCCTTTGCATTGCTGTTCCCTCTGCTTGCAATGCACTTCAACAAGCTTCAGAACAATTTGTTCCCACACTTCTTTCAAGTCTCTCTGCCTATTTTTGAGAGGTCTTTGACCGTGTTTCATAAAAAGCCACCCCCGCCACATGCCCCTTAATCTGTTTTACCTTTCTTCATTACACGTGTATATAAAACACATTATTTATTGTCCATCTTCCCCACTAGAAAGTAAGCCTTATGAAGAATAGAAACTTAATTCACTGCATTTGTCCAGAGTGCCTAAAATAGTACCCAACACATGAATTAGCGTAAGATCCTAATGAAACAGGATTTTACAGAAATATCTCAGTTTCACAAATGAAAAGGAATCAATTCAGAGAGGTTACATAACTTTACCATGGTTCCACAGCTAGTATGGAGTAGAGCCAGAATTTGAATTGAGTCTATCTGGGTCCAAGGAAGCGACACTATCCATATTCAAAATAAGAGCTAAGGCTGCTTTAGGCACTTCTTGGCAGTGGCAACAGGAGCAGCATTCTCCAACCACCTGCCACAGGTACAGGTAATACACTGGTCCTCCTTTTACCACCTCTAATCCTCACCACAACCTGTGGGTGGTACATCAGCCTTGCTGCATACTCAGAAGTTAAGTGACTTGCCTAAGGCCACACAACCAGTAACAAAACTGAACCTTAAACCTCAAAAGGAGGAAGCAAAAAGATTCAGGAGAATGGCAGGTAGGTGGCAGCAGGAACAAATAAGGTAGGATGAGGACTGACAGGTAAAACCACCCTGCCGGCTCCTACACCAAAGGCCAGGTTAGTGCAAGCCTAGGTTACCTAAGGAAGGACTACAGCAGTAGCAGACCAACAAAGCTGATTCCCAAGGTCCAGATCTTAAAGCCATGAGGAAGCACGTAACAAGATATGATTCTCCAGCAGAAAACAGGCCTAGCAATTTATTAGGTCATTAAATATGAAATGTTTGGTTTCAAATCAGTGTAGTTTGTATCGACACAGTTTTGCCAAAGTAATGGTAGCTTGTTCATGCCAGCAGCAAAAGAAGCCTGGAGAGCAAGTGGCAATGAAATTGCAAAAGGTGTTTTCCACAGCTTGTTGAAAATTGAGTATTTTTCCTTGTAAGAAGTGGTCCAAAGCCGGG
>NW_012153840.1:1176563-1180726 GCF_000956105.1 Propithecus coquereli
CACTGCCCTGCTTAAAAAAAAAAAAAAAAAAAAGAATCCATTTTTCATCACATGTAACAAAATGGTGTAGAAATGGTTTGCCTTTATGTCGTGACAGCAAAGAAAGGCAAGCTTCGAGATGATTTCTCTTCTGATGCTCATTTCATTCATGCAGAACCCATCTATCCAGCTTCTTTACCTTGCCAATTTGTTTCAAATGGTCCAATATTGTTGGAATAGTAACGTGAAACCTTGCTGCTAATTGATGTGTAGGTTAGGATGGATTCGCTCCCACTACCACTTTCAGCTCATCATCATCCACCTTGGTCTCGGGTCGCCCACGTGGCTCATTTTCAAGATTATATCACCAGAACAGAAATTCTCAAACCACCGAGGTACTACTATGCATTCACATAGCCACATCCTTCCTAGACACTTCACTGATATTTCATGCTGTCTGCGCTGCATTGGTTCCACGGCAGAACACATATTTGAAAATAACACGAGTTTTTGACTTATCCATGGTTTCTCAAAAATTGCTCTACAAAAAATTTTGAAAGATAATCGCGGCTGGGCATTGTGGCCCATGTCTGTAATTCGAGCACTCTGGGAGGCCAAGGCAAGAGGATTCCTTGAGGTCAGGAGTTCAAGACCAGTCTGAGCAACAGTGAAACCCTGTCTCTACTAAAAATAGAAAAAATTAGCTGAGTGTGGTGGTGTGTACCTGTAGGCCCAGCTACTCGGGAGGCTGAGGCAGGGGGATCGCTTGAGCCCAAGAGTTTGAGATTGCTGTGAGCTAGGCTGACACCACAGCACTCTAGCATGGGCAACGGAGCAAGGCTGTCTCAAAAAAAGATAATCACAAGCCAAAACATGTTTCAAAGACTGAGGATGTACCTTCATAATAAAAATAAAACAAGAAGTGTCAAAGTGAAATGTCAGAGATATCAACTGTTAAACTTAGTATTTAAGGAAATCAGACATTTCATAGTTAATGACCTAATAGATGTATCCACGCTAGAGGGCATCAGAAACTTTGTAAATTGTCATCTTGAGACAATGTATTGTTTTGTTTTGAGTGCTTCTTCCAAGGGGTAGGGAATCCATAAAGCCCTTTACACCTTAATGTAATGGCATAGGCATGGGTATGGGGAATGGTGAGGAGCTCTGCCATGGAAATAAAACATGGGGTAGCATCTAATGGGGTTCCCACTTTCTCTGTGTTTTTGTATTGGTTCTCTCTTTTGGTTTTCATACAACACTAAGCAACACAAGACTTAGAAGAAACAGTATACTAGTCCTTCACCAGTCTTAGGAAGTTTGAACCCTACTTTGATAGACGCTACAGTGTCAGTGGCTAGATGGCCTCGGAACCATGCCTTCACACAGAGCAATGGCACTCTTTGCTCCAACATCCACCTTTGAGTGACTCTTTACTAAGTGCTTTATTTAACTCTTACCACCAGGCAAAGCAAATTCTATGAATTCAATTTCATAAACTCGGAGAATGAAGCTGAGAGAAGGTAGGTAGTGATTTGCCCAAAAATCAGACCTGGCATTTAAATCCCAGTTTTCTCACTTCCATTGCCATTGATGGAGAAAAAGTGCGCTGGTAACTGGCAGAGGGAACCTATTCTTTTCTGCAGCCATTTACAATGAAGACAGCAAGACTCCTCTCACCAAAAAAAAAAAAAAATCACGTATATTGACTTTGAAGGCTGAAACAAAGTTACTATTACCCCATCCCCCAACCCAATTTTATTGGGTTAGTTAGAATCCACAGCACTCAGCAAAGGCAGCAAACACCACACCTCCAGGGCCAAAGGCTCAAGCAGGCAGAATGGAACACAATAGGTAAAGCAGTATAGCAAAAGAGAGCAACAAAGATCCAGGTAAAGGCATTCAAATCCAATATTTTAAAATGCCGAGCAAAAATTATTTATATTATCTTTTTCCACTTGGCCAAATGTTAAGTTATTTCCCATTTATGATCAAGACTGCCACCAGCATCTCACTTGCAGTCAGTGTTCTTAGGATTACACCTAAGCATCACCCACTTGGCTCTTGAGCACTGAGTTCAAGTTTCTCAGAGACACAAATTTATTAGCTCATCAGGCTACAGAAGCAGGTGGTCAACCCCAGGTGAAAACAAATAAAACTCTTCAAAGGAACTAGGCCAGGGTGGGGGCTCACGCCTATAATCCTAGCAGTCTGGGAGGCCAAGGTGGGAGGATTGCTTGAGCCCAGAGTTTGAAGCTGCAGTGAGCTATGATGCACTCTACATGGGGTGACAGAGAGACTCTCACTCTACCGGGGGTGACAGAGCGAGAGTCTGTCTCAAAATAAAAAAAGGAACTAGCAACTAAGCACACTAAAGCACTTAACTAGTTAATTATCTAGTGAGCAAATGTAAACAAACTGTTCCAAAAAGGTCCCTGAGAGCGTAGGCTCATGCAGTCAACAGCCAGGGCAGCGATGACCACATGATTTCCTCTCCAGGACCAGGAATAATAGCACTTACACCTCAGGAGGTCACTGATAATGAATGTAAAAATGCACTCCTCCTGGCGTGGTGTAAGCCCTACAACATGCTTTTTGGAACCTCTTCCGAAAAGGGCCCAGGGGATTTGGGAGCGTGCAGGCTTATGAGCAGTGTTTGTTCACCAGCTGAGTGTGCAACTAGGTAGCAGAAACACAACTGACAGCTGGGAGTTCACTAAAGATTTTATAAGCCATGGAAGCCAGAGGATGAGGGCTGGGAATTTGGTTCTCAAGGTCAACGAAGAATGGTGACAGTGCTGACCCTTCCAGACTCAGTCGTAACTGTCCTTCTGTACAATCTCATCTAATCATAACGGCCCCTGAAGAATGCAATTTTAACTGTACATATTTATTATTCCTTTTAGAAAGGAATGGCTGTTATTTCCTGTGTTCCTTTTAGAAGGAAAAGGGTTTTTCATGTGCAGAGGGGCCGCGACTTATTGTGAGGGACATTTTGAAGTGTCTCACCATCAGGGATAAGATTTTCTATCTACACACAGACCACTGCTGGGATTTGCTGCTAAATTCTGTGGTGCATGATTATTAACCCTAATCAACATCCTGCACAGAGCTAGGTATTAAAGAGAAGGATGCTTGGCAGAGACTAACAGAGTTAAAAACACTCAGGAAGAGAAATCTCTATGGTTACTACTTAAAAAAAAAAAAAAAAGTTTTATTCTATACTTTGGCCACGGATTTAAGTAGCTAAATGCAATCTTCTCCTAGGAAACCAACAAATCAGAAGCTGTCCTGACAGAAAAAAATTTCTATTACCGTGGGGAAAATTTGTAGGAGAGGAGAGAACACCCTACACATCCGTGGAGGTTAGCTACCTGACACAGCCAGAAACTGATGCTAACTGCAGGGGGCCCATTGCAGTATGGAGACAGAAACTAGAATGGCCCCTACCTAGAATGTTTGAGTCATTAGATGTAGACAAGTGACTTTTCTCTTGCAGGATTTTACCAACAGTTTTAGAAAGACACACTAAATCCTCTCCTATTGTAGAAGGGAAAGCAAGAAAGCCAGTGGTTGCCCGAATTTCCAGCCCACGGCAACCATGGCAGCTCTCTTGATACCCAGAGCACGCTGGGAACAGGCCCCCATGTAGCCCAATGAAAAGAGCTGAGAAGTTACTAGTGAAAAGCTCATTATCCTCCTTTCTTTGAAGCCACAGTGAAACAGATCTTTTTCCAGAGTCCCAGGGACAGACTGTCGAGCAGGATCATGCCTGAACTGGCCAACTGCTTTACAGAAAGCCCCTTCTGAGGCCTTCACAGTCCCTAGGACTCAACCTTTCCAAAAAGACCAGGAACAGTTGAGAGGTGGCCCCTTCAGGCATGATATACCTGGATTTGTGCTTTCTGTGACATCACAAATCTTAAATGCCCTCTTTACTGTAGGGACAGACAAATCTGTACCAGGTAACCCCAAACTAACTGATCTGTTTTTTCCACTCCCATAGCCACTGTACATGTTCCATAATGACAACAGCTACAGGGAGCACTGGGGACCCCAAAGTGAGGTGGCAGTCACACTTTAGGAAGAATGGCTTCTTCTTCAAAGAAAGAGAAGTAAATCAAAGTTCTTACCTCCTAAATTAAATCTGTCACTGCCCTGCTTAAAAAAAAAAAAAAAAAAAA
>NW_012153840.1:1180776-1182431 GCF_000956105.1 Propithecus coquereli
TAGCCGGGCATGGTGGCGCATGCCTGTAGTCCCAGCTACTCCAGAGGCTGAGGCAGAAGGATCGCTCGAGCCCAGGAGTGTGAGGTTGCTGTGAGCTAGGCTGACGCCACGGCACTCACTCTAGCCCGGGAAAAAGAGTGAGACTCCGTCTCAAAAAAAAAAAAAAAGAAGTGGTCCAAAGCCTGGAAGAAGTGGTTGTAACTTAGTGCAAGGTCTGGTGAATATTGTGGATGACAGAGAGTTTGCAAGTCCAGCTGCTGTAGTTTGAGCAGCATTGTCTGTGTGACATGTGGTCGAGCACTGTCTTGCAAGAGGATTGGTGTTGGCCTATAAAGAGACATAAAAGATTTCAGGAGTTTTGCAGGACTTTGCCCTGAAGGAATATGTGAATGTATTAGTTCACAAATCAAAAGCTGCCTCGCCTCAGGAGGGCATCTCACTGGTCAGAAGCATTTGCATGGCGACGCTGTCTCAGACCTGAAGGCTGCTTGTGCCTGACACCTCTGTACGACAAGGCTCGGCGGGTGGTCACAGGTTGAGAACTGATTGAAGAATGCCTGCCTGACAGACACCTGCAGCTAGAAACAATTAGTCTAAGGGACAGTTCCCGCTTCACTCCTGACTACTTGTCTCAATCAACAAAAAACTAGATAAAGAAATATAGAGCCACTGTATTTCTGTTTAGCCTTTCTGCTAAGTGATCATTTTATTTTAGGACTTAGAAGTTTATCTTAGAAAGATTTTGTAACCATTTCCTCACATAGATAGACTTAATTAAGGGATCTATAGAAGCTTTTGGGGAGACTTTAAACCTAAACGAACTATACTTGTTATTATGTAAATCTGTTACCACTGGCAAGTGATTGCTGCACCAATAAGTACTGATACAGGACTTCACTCATGGCATCACAGCTCACGGGAATGCTGGAGGACTCCCTGACTCCCCCATCTTTAAAAACTATACCTTCGTCTCTGTGTCTTCTTTTATTTCTATATTCTCTATTTTCTATTTCTATTATTTCCATATCCTTTGCAACGACCCCTGCCAAAGGGACCTGATTTTGCCGGGAGTGTAGATAACTCCCCGCAGATTAGCCTGTCTCTATTGACCAATCTTGGCTGCTTAATCACAAGCATCCTCATCATCTCATCCAACTGGTTGCAGCAGACATCCATGGTAATCGATTGACCAGGTTTCATGAAGTTGTAGTGGATAATACCAGCACTGGACCATGAAACAGACACCATTAGCTTTTTGTGATGAATATTTGGTTTTGGACTGTCTTTTGGCACTTTATCTTTATCCAATCATTGTGCCAAATGCTTGCGATTGTCAAAAAGAATCCATTTTTTGGCTGAGCATGGTGGCTCACACCTGTAATCCTAGCACTCTGAGAGGCTGAGGCAGGTGGATCACTGGAGGTCAGGAGTTCAAAACCAGCCTGATCAAGAGTGAGACCCTGTCTCTATTAATAATGGAAAAAATTAGCCAGGCAACCAAGAATAGAAAAAATTAGCCAGGCGTGGTGCCATGCACCTGTAGTCCCAGCTACTCAGGAGGCTGAGGCAGGAGGATGGCTTGAGCCCAGGAGTTTGAGGGTGCTGTGAGCTAGGCTGATGCCACAGCACTCTAGCCCAGGCAACAGAGGGAGACT
>NW_012153840.1:1186716-1201570 GCF_000956105.1 Propithecus coquereli
AAAAAAAAAAAAAAAAAAAAGTGTTCAAAGCTCTCCACTGCTTTCAGGACAAAGTCCAAATTCCCAGAACCAAGCACAAGGAAACCTTTCCCAATCTGGCCCCTGCATACCTCTGTGGCCTCATCTCTTTCCACTCAGCCCTGCCAACCCCCTTCCCTACAGCCAGAAGGAAATACTTTTAGCTCTCCCAATGCTGCAGACTCATCTCTCACAGCCTCCTCATCTATGCAGGCACTGGCCCTACACTACCTGCCACTACCCGACTTACCACTGCTTAATTCAACTGGTCATTCAAATCTTAATTTGGGCATCATCTTTTCTACAAGACCTTCTCTGATCCCAACCATGGTACCCCACTTATAGCCTCTTCTACAGAACGTGTTGCCTCACCTGACTCCTCCACTAGACCAGGCCTCGGTGCCCGGTACACAATCCGTATTCAGTGTTTACCGACACCTTCCTATGGACTTATACACCATCCAGCATCACTGATGGGGCAATGTTTAGATGACTGGTTCATGGGGACAGAAAACATAAATTTGTGTTCTTAATACAGAAGGCCAGTTATCCTTTAACTTACTTAAGATGTCTTTTCTTCCCTCTAGCTACCTGACCTTGAGAAAAAGAATAAAAGGAAACTTTTAATATGCAAGGAAATTAGAGAGGTTGCCAATGCTTTATAATAACCACCAGTCTAATTCCATTTATGTATCACCTGCCTTTCCCTAGTCGAGTTAGCTCATTACCAAGAAGATGGACTAGGGCATATTCAATTGTCTAAGCAACTAGTGAATATAAACTAGCTTCAAACCATCAGAAAGTGAGTAAACTGTTGTCTAATTTGTTCTGAAGCACGAAGATGTCTTCCAATTACAAAATATTCTATTTGTCTCTTGAGATTTGCTTAAGGTAAAGGATACAATTTAAAGATTTTTTTTGAGATGGGGTCTTGCTATGTTGCCCAGGCTGGTATCGAACTCCTGGTCTCAAGCAATCCTCTAGCCTTAGCCTCCCCGGTAGCTGGGATTATAGGAAGATGCCACCATGCTCAGCTTCACAATTTAAAGTCTGAATCAACATTAACTCGATTTTACATTTTCACTTCTCCCCAAGGCAGTGTATTTTTAAATAAGCATTTCCTTGGTGAAATCTTAAGTTATGTTCCTCAGATCAAAGGACACTTTGATTGGGGATGTAACCCTTTGGGAAGAAACAGGTAAAGGAACAATCTTCCAGTAGATAAGTGTTCACAATACTAACTAAAAGCAAAAAGCAGCCTATTTACTGAATATTTGAGGTGTTTCTCAAAGTCAGTCTTCCCTCAAATGACACAATAGGACTTGATACTGAGCATTCTGAAGATATACAGGAAACAATGATACTGACACACAAAAAAAGAAATTCTAGCATGATGTCAAATTTTTTTTGTAGTGTTGGGGGACTGGGATCACCAAAAGCCTTTACTCTCAAGGATTAGAACTGCCTCTGGATTACACAGAGTTTGAATGTTCACTATTAGAATTGGTCAACCCCCACTTACTAGTTTTCACCCAATTTTGGTTTTGTTTTGTTTGGGGATTGGGTATTCGAAGCTCAATACAGCTTTGGAGGCTACAGCGACAGGATAACACGAAGCTAAAACTTCTACATATGCAATTGCCTACATATGAAAGACATGTACTGTCTATAGTCAATTGGTTTCCCAGTGATGTGGACATATCCTCTCCCTTGGCTTCCCTCTTTCAAAAGGGCACATTCACAACAAACTGTGAAATTCAAAAAGGGACTCAAATTGAAGAGAGCCTTCAAATATAATCCTAAAGCAAACATATTAAAAATAAAAGCTAATACCCAACTCCCAAGACTTCCATAGGTCCCAGGTAGGGAGGCAGCAAAATGCTAGAGAAAAGAACCCAGCTCTAGAGTCAGACAGGCCTGGGGTCAAATCCCAGCTTCCCTACTTACTATCTGTGTGATCTTGAGCAAAACAGGTTACTCCCTAAACCTCTGTCTCCTTGTCTGAGGTTTAGAGGACAATGCCTCAACAGTTTGTTTCAAGGATTTAATTAAATAAAAGATATATAAGGGAACCTGCATTTTGGCAGAACTGCTCTTGATACCAATGAGGCAAGGTTTATGTTCCATCTTTGTACCTGGCACTTTTAAAGGGTTTTACTAAAGTAAAGGACATTAGAAAAAATGCTGGACAAGCATCAGAAAGACCTAAGTTAAATCTTATATATCTGGTTTTATTCGGCCATTAAATGGGGGACTGGCCTATCTCTAAGTGACTTACTCACCCTGAAAAACTGAAGTAATCCCTAATTTCTGGCAAACACTACATCCATTTTTGTTCCTTTCATTTTCTTCCTACTTCTTTAACACGAGAAACTCATATCACTTTGAAACAGGCGAGGAAAACCAAAGAAAGGCCAAGAAGCCCAAGAAACTTATCATTTGAGTCACGTTCAAATTGTAGGCCAAGCTTTTTTGCAGGAGGTGGCATGAGGGGTGTCTGGATGATTCATTCACCTTAGTGGTAGTCAATAAACGCCTCTACTGGAAATTCTGCATTCTCTGGCACAAAGTCACTGCTAAGCACACTGCCTAGCACATAGTGGACACTCAAAAATGTTGACTGAATGAATAAATATCCAACTGCCAGACACCTGTCACTCCCTATAAAATCTTTAACTTACTTCACTTACGTCACATTTCAAGAAAGATGGGTAGCACACAAGGAACTCTACTAAATACCCTCTGAACGAATTAATCCTTCAAATTCCCGATTATGCTAAGTGGAAAAACATAAACAACCGTGAGAGAAATGCTGAACCAGTGGAAAAAACTTTGAAGCCAAGTTTCAACATTCCCCTGGAGATACACCTACCGCTTCTAAGGTCAACTTCCCGGCCTCTTCCAGGGCTCACAAGCACCCTCAAAAGGCGCTTAGGGGAAGAAAAACCCAGCTCCTGTTCCACCCTCGTACACTCAGCTCCCCATAAACCTTTAAGGTGGGTGTCAGTCGAACCAGCACAGCACAGACACGAACACGGGGAGACCAAATAGGCATCTCCCCATCTTCACAAAGGCCAACCATAGAACCACAAATTCTGAAAAACCAAATTAATCACGAACCTAATAGAATTGGCAGTTCCTGTTTGACATAAACTATTTTCCTACAGCTTCTAGAGGCAACACAAAAACTCCAAAAACAAGTCGAACAGTGCACTTCCCCCTCCTCTCCCAGGAATGCGGCCACTTTGCATATCGCGCCCCTCCTCCTGGACCCCGGCAAGCACCCTCCGAGACCCTCCCTGGGGCTCAGACCTTGGGGTGGGTCCTCGGGGAGAGGGGCTGCTCGCCGAGCTTTCGGTTGCTCTGGCGGGGTCCCGGGAAACCCGCCTGTCACAGGCTCTCGGAGTAAAAGTGAAAGAGAAAAAAAACCCAGACTCGCCCACCGTGGCGGATAGCGGATAGTGGGAGATTTTAGCAGAGAGTTGAGAGGCCCACAGAGGACTCAATTTCCCCCCTGCCTTCAACTGCCTGCTCCTGCTCTTCTCCGGAACCTGGCATGCCGCCCCAGTCCGCGCAAGTCCCCCCACCCACATGGTGTATTCCTCCTCATCAGAGCACATGAACTTTAAAATGGTGCCTCGGGCGGGGGAGCCCGACGGAAAGGAAGGGTCAAAGGGGCTCGGGGCGAGGGAGCGGGCACTGGGGCCAGGAAAAGAAGCCCTCGGTGGCGGGTGGGGCTCCCGGGGTGACGCGCACATCTGGGGGCCCGAGGGAGGCGCACCGGGCAAAGGTGGAGGGAGAAATGGAACGCGGCCCCTTTAAGAGGCCTTCACGGCACTCAGGAACCGGGGGCCTACCCTCCGCCCCCGGCCCGGCGTGCGGGGCCCTTCCTTGGGGAGAACCATCCTCAGACCCGCTCCCTGGAGGCTTCCCTCACGCCAGGTCCCGCCCGGCCCTGCCCCGGGGCGGCGGCTCCTCCTTACCCCGCTGTCTGCCGCCTCCTCCCAGCTCTCAGCGACCTCCTCATCTTCCATCTTACTCGCCGCTTTCCCTCCTCCCCCACCCCCTCCCCGCGCCTGCGCCTTGAAGCGCGCCTCCGTCGCGGGCGCGGGCACGCAAGACTTTACTCAATGGTCCCCGCCCTCTGCCAAGCCCGGAAGAGGCGCCAGGGAAGGGCCCAAGATCACTGACACAGCCATCTTGGAAGCGGGCAGGGAAGGCAGAAAGCTGCCATCTTTCTTATGGGCAACAGCGCTCTCTCGCACAGAATTGGAGTTTCAAGGGAAGTCCATCTTGAGCGCGGGAAGTGTGTTCTTTGAAACCATCTTTTCTAAGGACAGGCAATTACTGAAAACTTTCTTTTAAAGTGAGTCGTAGTTTTCCTAAATGCACATTATAATTTCTTCGGAATTCTGAAAACATTTTTATACCTCAACAAAGGATGAAAAATATCTTCTGATACATAAAACATTTTGTTATAGAAATAATAAATAATCTGATAGAGTGAAAATGATTACAATATTTCCTGCTCATAAACCACCATTCCAGTCATCTATTAAAACTATATCCTCTGCCCGGCGCTGTGGCTCACACCTGTAATCCTAGCACTCTGGGAGGCCGAGGCAGGAGGATCGCTCAAGTCAGGAGTTCAAGACCAGCCTCAGCAAGAGCGAGACCCCCGTCTTTACTAAAAATAGAAAGAAATTCGCTGGACAACTAAAAATATACAGAAAAAATTAGCCGGGCATGGTGGTGCATGCCTGTAGTCCCAGCTACTCGGGAGGCTGAGGCAGAAGGATCACTTGAGCCCAGGAGTTGCTGTGAGCTAGGCTGACGCCACAGCACTCTAGCCCAGGCAACAGAGTCTCAAAAAAAAAAAAACTATGTCCTCTACTGTGAAGTTAAAAACGTTAGTTGATAGTATTGCACCTGGGCTGGGACAATCAGTGGGACGGGCAGCTACTAAGTTTCTCCTAAAGCCAGACACAGTGGCACGCATTTGTAATCCCAGTTATTCGGGAGGCTAAGGCTGGAGGATCACTTGAGCCCAGGAGTTCCAGGCTGCAGTGAGCTATGATCACGCCACTGCACCCCAGCATGGGTGACAGAACAAGACCTTGTCTCTAAAAAATAAATAAGTTCTGGATCTTTAATGACATAAATACATTAGCATTACCTTTAAAAATTATTTGTGCTTCTTCCTGAATGGTGTTCCTGTCTTATTTTTCCCTACTCTAGAAATAGAGACTTTGGACTTCGAAGTTCAACTTCAGGCACTTGCAACTTGATCAAACTGTCATCTTATGCAAGTTACTTAAGGTTTTGGTGGCTTGGTTTCCCGAGTGTAACAAATAGAGATAATAATAATTGTAGCTACTTCAAAGGTAGACTGTAAGGATTAAACGAGTTACTATGCTGGAAACCTAGAGCAAGCCGTGCCTGACCCACAGTAAGAGTTTTAGCCATATCTGAGGAAGATTTCTAATTCTCTCTGTAATCATCCTTTCTTTCCCAAAACACAAAAGCAGGGAAAAAAACAAATATTATATGTTTTTATTCTTACCAACATGTTCCTGTAGTCCTCTCAGTTTTTTTTTTTGTTATTGTTTTTTTTTTGAGACAGAGTCTCACTGTGTTGCCCGGGCTAGAGTGCCGTGGCGTCAACCTAGCTCACAGCAACCTCAAACTCCTGGGCTCAAGCGATCCTCCTGCCTCAGCCTCCCGAGTAGCTGGGACTACAGGCATGCGCCACCATGCCCGGCTAATTTTTTTTTCTATGTATTTTTAGTTGTCCAATTAATTTCTTTCTATTTTTAGTAGAGACGGGGTCTTGCTCTTGCTCAGGCTGGTTTCGAACTCCTGAGCTCAAACAATCCGCCCGCCTCAGCCTCCCAGAGAGCAAGGTTACAGGCGTGAGCCACCGCGCTCAGCCAGTCCTCTCAGTTTTAAAAACATGTCATTCAGTAGTTTTGCATTTGGCTACTATAATCAAATTATCTGAGTTGGAATGTGTTTTTTTCTCATGTTTTTAGTATATGCCATTAATCTTTCTGAAGTAACATCTTCGTGTTGTGAAATTTTGCAGTTTTTATTCTTAACGATTATTATCATAAATTGCAATCATGTGTTAAATGTTACTGGTCTTTATTTAAAAGTTTAAGTGACATGATCACTAATTCTCTGGTTTCATGACTTCTTGTCTCTGAAATAGTGTTCATCTCTCGGGTCTGTCCTCAGTCCACTGTTCTTACCTAGATGCTTGTACTATGAGCCACCCACTGTATGGTGAAGACCCCCAAAGTTAACTTCTTAGCTGTGAATTGACCTGGTGTTTCAGATACCGATTCCTACAGCTTGGCTTCTTATTGCCATCTGCCTGTGGATATGCCACTAGAAGCTCAAATTCTCTGTGTCTAAAACTCAACTAATTCTGTTAACTACCTCACCAACTTCAAGGATAAAGGATTTTGTATTATTCACTCTCTATATTACTTGACTATATTACTTGACACACATTCTCTTGTGAACCCATTCTTTTAATTGAATTATCCTAACTGGGTCTTGGCAACAGCAAGGTGGTTGAAACAGTCAGACATCAACTTAAGTCTTGTTCTTGGAGCCTAATTTGATTTTCCTAAATGCAACTGACTCCCAGTAATTTTAGGCTTTGTAGTTATACCATATTACCAGCAGAGGGAGATAGTTTTTTACAATTTCACTATTAATGTAGTGGGCAAGGACACTTAACAAAGGCATTAGTTGGACATTTCCTGGGACTGAATTTTCTTTCTTTCTTTCTTTCTTTCTTTCTTCTTTCTTTCTTTCTTTCTTTCTTTCTTTCTTTCTTTCTTCTTTCTTTCTTTCTTTCTTTCTTTCTTTCTTTCTTTCTTTCTTTCTTTCTTTCTTTCTTTCTTTCTTTCTTTCTTTCTTCCTTTCTTTCTTTTCTTTCTTTCTTTCTTTTCCTTCTTTCTTTCTTCTTTCTTTCTTTCTTCCTTCCTTTCTTTCTTCCTTTCTTTTCTTTCTTTTCTCTCTTTCTCTCTTTCTCTCTCTCTTTCCTTTCTTTCTTTTTTTTTTTTCTTTTCGAAACAGGGTCTCACTCTGTTGCCCAGTCTACCAGTCTAGAATGCAGTGGCATCAGTCATCATGGCTCACTGCAACCTCACACTCTTGGCCTCAAGCAATCCTCCTGCCTCAGCCTCCCAAAGTGCTAGGATTATAGCTGTAATCTACTGTGCCTGGCCTGAGACCGAATTTTCAATGAGACCAGAAGGATGGGATCTCGGAAATCACTTGAGGATGCCGCAAAGGAAATAGCTTTTGTTCCATAAAAATGGGCAATCAGGAGGCCAGTCTTAATCATATAGATCCTTTATGACCTTGGGCAAATCCCTTCTCTTTTGGTCTGTTTCCTCAACTTTAAAACGAAGGATGCGACAAAATAAGCTCTAAAATTGAGAAAGTAGTGGCAGTTTCTTCCTTCAGAGATAAGCCTTAAAAGTTTAGGCAGCAGCATACACAGGTATTGGCAGAGACCCTAAAACATGAGCTTCTCTTTCTTGTGAAATATGCTTGAGATGCCTTCCATATTTGGGCATTGTGTGTTCGAGACCTGCACTTTTGAACGTACCTTTGATACACCATATAAAACCCTCTAATACGTAATGGGAATACAAAAGCATAGCCCATAGCGAGATAACGTTCTATCTGATGCACAAGCTGAGGTTATGTAGACAGTTGTGTTAAGAACTAAGTGGCAACTTACCAGTATTTAAAATGTACGTACCTTTTGACACCAAGGATATCCATTGCTACTTTATTTACAGTCACAAAAGACTGGAAACAAGTTTTCCATCACTAGGGAATTAGTGAAAAAAAATTATGGTACATTCATACAAAGGAATAGAATGCAATTGTTAACAAAATTTACATGGTCCTAAATATACTGATACTAAGTGATCTCAAAGAACTATAGGTAACTTTTTTACAAAAAGCAAGGCACAGAGCAATGTGTTTAGTATGCTGCTATTTGTATTAATAGGTTTATTTTATTTATGTGTGTGTATGTGTGAGTGTTTTTTTGTGTGCATCTCTGGAAAGACTTAAGGAACTTGTAACAGTAGTAACCTTGGTGAAGGGGAGGGGCTGACTAGGCAACCGACTGATAGGATAGACTTAATTTTTTTTTTTTAAAGAGACAGTGTTTGGGAAATATGCAGACTGCATATTTCAGTTTTTCCATAATGTGGATGGTACATATGAAGACTATTTAAAGAAATTAAAGACTTTTTAACTTGAAAAATAAAAAGAGACATGGTCTCACTATGTCACCCAGGCTGGAGTGCAGTGACACAATCATAGCTCACTGCAGCCTCCAACTCCTGGGCTCAAGCAATCCTCTTGCCTTAGCCTCCCAAGTAGCTAGGACTACAGGTGCACACCACCACACCTGGCTAATTTTTCTTCTTTTTGGAGAGACAGATTCTTGCTATATTGCCCAGGCTGGTTTCAAACTCCGGACTTCAAGCAATCCTCCCACCTCAGCCTCCCAAAGTGAGGTGCGAGCCACTGTGCCCAGCCTTAATTTTTATTATATGTCCTTTTGTACCTTTTGAAAGTTGTACTATGTGTGTGTATTTCCTATCCTAAATAAGTAAACACACGAAATGAATTTTAGTACAGCCATGCATTGCTTCATGACAGGGATACTTTCTGAAAAATTTGACGTTCGTTAGGTGATTTCGTCATTGTGGAAACATCATAGCATGTGCTTACACAAACCTAGATGGTAGCACCTACTACACATCTAGGCACAACCTGGTACAGCACATTACTGAACGGCATACTGAAGGCAATTGTAAAACAATGATATTCGTGTATCTAAACATATGTAAACACAGAAAAGGTACAGTAAAAATATGGTATTATAATCTTATAGGACTACTATCGTATATGTGGTCTGTTGTTGACTATCATGCGGTGCATGACTATACCTGATTTTTGGGACCGACTCTGGAGGAAAACATCTTGTTTGAACCTGTTAGACTGCAGCCACCCCTCTCATCCTAAACTTATCCCTCGTTTTCTTGTCTCCAGTCATGTTCCAATCAGCCTTCACATTGTAGAGAGACTATTCTGAAACACCATTTTCATCATACATTATATCCTCTCTGCTCACAAAGCTCCATGACCTAGAAGGTAATGTCCAGTCTTCCTCCTGATATTCCAGGCCATATATCAACTGGCTTCAATTTTATCTTCCTGTTTGTCAGAAGCAAGGTTCTGTAGAGTTCAAGAAGCTAGGCCTTGAAGTGAGACCACCTGAGTCACCCTGCCTGTGACCACAGGTGAGCTACTTAATTCCCATAGGCCTCAGTTTCATCATCTTTAAAATAAGCACAATAGCTGGGTGCAGTGGCTCAGGCCTGTAATCTTAGCACTCTGAGAGGCCGAGGTGGGAGGATCGCTTGAACTCAGGAGTTTATGGTGGCTATGAGCTAGGCTGATGCCATGGCACTCTAGCCTAGGCAACAGAGCAAGACTCTGTCTCAGAAAAAAAAAGAAAAAAAGAAAAAATAAAATAAGCACAATAATGGCACCTACTTAGCAGTGTTTGGTATGTAATAAAAATACTCTACAAGCATCAATGTCATTATTATCAAAGAATTTGCTTTAATATTTTTGTTTTTATCACAATGTATAATTTTATATTGCCTTATTTACCTGTTTATTGTCCATCTCTCCCAGTAGACTGTAGGGGCCCTCCATGAGGGCAGGGACCTTGTTTGTTTTATTTAAAAATATTTTACCATACATATCACATGGTCTGGCACATAGTAGGTGCTCACCAAATACTTACTGAATGCCCTCTTAGTTGCCAAATTCCCAGTTCACTGATTCATTCAACAAGTAATTAGGGAGTCCCTACTGTGTGCTAGTCTCTGTATTAGGTGCTAGTGGTAAAGCAGTGAGCAAAAACAGACAAAAATCCCTGCAGTCCTTGACCTAGGAGATACAGGGTGAAGTGGTTATGTATTTGAACCTGTTCTAACATGATCCAACAATTCTAACCTTGACTGGTATCAGAATCCCTGGGCAGCTTTAAAAGAAGTCTCACGCAGTGGTCTAAGGAAAGCCCTAGAATCTGCATTTTTTTTAAAGGAAACACTTAATAGCTGGTCCAGTGTTTCTAACTTTGAGTGCTACAGGATATTTGGAGGGGGAAGAGTCGAGTTGGTCACAAGTTCTATGACAATTTTTAAGCATGGGGTTTTTAATGACATGACTTAAATATTTCTTTTAGCAATTATAATTGCCAAATTCCTCTTTTGCAGTGACGTTTCCTAATTGAAAGACATAAATTTCTTAAACCAGTGTTTTTCACACAGATTCCCTGAGTGTATTCCCAGGGGTCTTTGCATTATTCAAGTTTGAGAAACCTTCTGCTTTCTAGGGTAAGGCTGACCCAAGTCTGCTCAATAGGGCCTTGCCCTCCCAACCTGAGAGGGGGCTTGGTTTCTGACCCAACCCTGTATCCCATAAGATATCCCAGGAGGTCCACTTTATCCCAGGGCAGTCTGTTGGCTCAAGCTTGCTCCAGTTTTAGGCACAAGGGGGTGAAGATTGAAGTCCTTGAGCTCTGTATGTCTGGCATTTCCTTAGAGGACATGCTGTAGGGATGGGCTCAGGAAGGGTCTCACCGACACACCAGGTCTACTCCCTGGAGAAGGGGGGTTCTGCTCGACCCCATCCCCTGGTGCTAGTGATAGTGGGAAGTAAAGGGGCTTGGGAACCAGACACGCCTGAGTTCAAATCCTGTCTCCCCGCCCCGCCCCCCAACCCTCTTCACTGCCAAGTGTGTGGCTCTGGGCAAATGACTGGTAATTCTCTGCTACTGTTTCCTCATCTGAAAAATGGAGCTAGTAACAACTCATAGTGGTTGTTACAGTTACGGGAGGCTTCCCTTGCACAACCCAGGCACTGAGTTTCCCTCCACCTGGCGATAACCAAGGGCACTTCCATCCGTTACAGCCCTCCTCTGCTCATCCGGGTTCCTGGCTAAACGTCTATCTCAGTCTCACACCATTAGGAAAACCGCCCAGTTGTCCAGACAGTGCAGCCGAGGGTGGGTGCAGCTCGGAGGCCTACGCTAGGGACGCAGGGGAGACAACCGCCAAAGCTTCGCTCCCCAAGATCGCGTTCCACACTCCAGAGAACCTCCGCCAGAGACCACAACCCTTCTCAGCATGGCGTCGCGCCCTGCCCGCCCCGCGCCGGCACGCCGCGCTGACGTGAGTAAGCGCGCGTCCTCCGCGCCGGCCCCAGCGCATGCGCGCTCTGCGCTGTCTTCTCCCGGTCGGAGCAGCAGCAGCGGCGGCGGCGTTTGAGTGGACGAAGATGGCGGCTCTGGGCGGCTCGGGGTCCCGCCAGCTGTGAAGAGCCCCGAGTACTGCAAGCGCTGCCTGAGGCAGAGCGCCTCTGCTCTAGCCCTGTCCTTGGCTCCCTCACCGCAGTCGCCAGCGGAGTGAACCCGAGAGCGTGGAGTGAGCTGGGCCAGGTGAGGCCTCTCCCCCTCCCGGGGCTGCGGCGGGGAGCCGGCGCCTCCTGCCCTTTATGCCCCGGGCCCGCTGGGAGCAGCGGGGGTCGGCTCTGGCTGGTCAGGGCGCCTTGCTGTCGCCATCCTCGGTCTCTCCTGGGTTAGGCGGGGAGGAGGCGAGCCCCTTCCCAGCCAGCCCTTGGAATGGGAGCGCACCCGTCTCCTCGCCTCAGCAGGGCGGTTCTAAGTCCCCTCACCAGGGCCACGAAGGGGTGTGTGGCCAGGGCAAGGACAGCTTTAGGGTGTCAGATAATCTTTTACCCCACCCCCGAACCTTTAACTCCTGGCGAGAGGAGCCAGAGTCAGGTGCCTTGTAAAATTGGGGCTGCGGCTAGGGGCCACCATCTCTCAAGCTGCAGCTGTAAAGGGATGATTTTGGAATCGGTTTGCGAAATAAAACGCAAGCAGCTTTTCCCATCCCCTAGCTTGCTGAGTGTTCCCCTAGAGCAGTGGGAACTGCGGATCTCCTTGCTCGAGACAGCAATCCGCGCTGTGACTGTGGAAGGCTTCTGGTGAGAATTGTGTGCAGAAGGAACGGTGAAGGGTGGGAACGAATTTGTACACGGAGGGAAAACAATTGTGAGATCTCGATAGTCTCAGGAGAGTAACTTCAGCTCTAAGCGAGTGTTTGAAACCTTTGGATTGTTGAGGTTCGGAATAACCAATTGCTTTGTTAAACCTCCCGACTTTTTTTTTTTTTTTTTAGGAAAATAAAAGCTTCATTTCTTAATTGCCAAAGTCTTTGGATTTTTCTGTGGTGGGATCGATCGAGATGAAGATTCAGGCACATTACCAGTTCTCACTTGCTGGCAGAGACATTGTAATATGCTTATTGCTTTCTGAGAACAACTTTTGTTGTTGTTGTTGTTCAAATGCTAATCGGGAGACTTTGGTTTAGTTTCTCCGGTGCGGGGAAGCCGGTTTGAAGCCTGTGGTCGGTCTCTTCCTTGAGGAATAATGGCTTCAGTTGGAATTGTGCTGTGGGGAATTGTTGAGGCAATTGCTGTTGCTCGAACACACCAGATACCTTTGTAACAAATTGGTTTTGCCTGTGCTTAAGAATGATGACATCATGGATTTAAAGGGACGAGGGGAATTTGAGAGGCAATACCATCATTTAGAATTGAACATCTAGAATTCAGTCTGTAGCTTTCATAGTGAATAGTGATGCTCTGTGTCAAATTGCTAACTTTGAGTGCATTCAGTCAAATGTATAATCTGATTGGGTGTCTTTTCTATTTTATGTTGTCACTTTATATCCAATAACTGTTTGCTTTTGACAGGCCCAATATAAATATACTACCCAATCTACATTGGTCCATGGGTGTGTTGTGTACTTCAATAAGCTTTTAGTTGTAAAAATGACAACTGTTTAATATTAGCTAATTCTTTGACTGTTTTTTTCCTTTTCTATTCCTAAAGCCTTTTCCATAGGAATTTGTAGATTTTCTTAGTGTAAGATTTTCTTAGTGTAGATTTTCCAAAATGTAATCCTGAACCAGCAACTTCTCTGCGGTAGAAAATTGGAGGGCCACTTTGCATATCAATTTGCTAATAAAGAGTCGTGAAATTAATGCAGTAAAACATCCTGGTGGTTTGACATTATGCTTCTTGGCATAATATGTTGCATTGTTGTGCTAAATCATCATCAGGTATTGCTGCAACTTCATGACATCCATGACATCATTTTCTTTACAGCATTTTGACTTTTGCAATTCCTACCTCTCTCAGTTACAAAAAGAACAATCAGGAAAAATAGCTTAGGACGCTTCTTCTTAATGTCTGATTTCTAGAAGGGCCTTTATTTAATACAGCTTTATGTAGTTCAAACTCTTTCGTAAGATTCAGAGCTGTATAATTATTCCTACCTATTATGAAGAGCAAGCAAAGAAAATGCTAGAAAAACCTCTGAGTTTTATGAGACTATTGAGGACGCAAGGAGAAGCTGTCTCGAAGATGAACAAATACATGGTTATCTTTTGAATTTTAGGGTCGTTTTAGTTATTGAATTAACAACTCTTATAACATCAGAAGCCATTTGGTTAAATAATGCCCTTCCCACTTCACAAGATTGTTACGTATATCAAAAGAGACAATGTTTGTGAAAATGCTTTGTAAAATGTAAAATAAAAGGTAAATATAAGATTGATTATTCCTATTTTATGAAACACCTATTGAGGGCCCTTTCTGTGCTAGACATTTTGGGAAGTAGGTATTAATGATTCTAAGACCAGACAGCTTTTGGTCTGAAGTTGCCTGCAGTCTGGTTGGGGAGCAAGATAAGGACACCCGTTAAGCATATTGTAGTATAAGAAGTGCACTGAACTGACCAAGAGAGTCAAGGAAGGCTTCTTCTGGCCGGCATGGCTTTTCCCCACCCTTTCCTATTCTGCAAAATCTGCCTTTTGTGAGTGACTTGCTTTTTATAAAACTTCAAAAAAATTCTCTCCAGTTCTTTTCCCCTTTTATTCATTCACTGTCAATGACACTTCCCACACAGTATGCCCTAGTTATGATTTCTGCATTCCCAAAAATCCAACAGTCTTGGGAGAACCTTTCTGAGTAAGTCATATGCACAGGCAACAAACACAAACATTGCAGCTGCAATTAAAATATCTCAGATTACTAAGTGGTGACAACTTTAGAGTGATGATGCTTTTTTTGTTTTTGTTTTGAAAACTAGCACAAGAGGTACTATATATTTTAATTTGATCACACTTAGTTAATACAGTAAATGTTTAGTTGTCATTCCTTACTGTGTTGACTATAGGTGGTTATTAGTACTGTCTCCTTTCTCCCAATAATAAAATGAGAAAGTCTTAGGTAAGACTTTCAATTTCTTGAGAAATTTTTGGGTAAAACTGACAGCTTAAGTCAGAATTACATTGAAATGTTTTATAGAATCTATGGGGATTGGGGTTGCTTAAGCATCTCTGATGCTGAACTTCTGTGTCCCAATACAAATTACACACCCTAGTGCTGTAGTTGTTTTATAATTAATTTAACATATTGTCACCTATATTGCAAAAACTTAATGAATTTTTGGATTGAGTAGAATCTTTTTTTTTTTTTTTTTTTAAAAACTTAATGAATTTTTGGATTGAGTAGAATCTTTTTTTTTTTTTTTTTGAGACAGAGTCTCACTCTTTTGCCCAGGCTAGAGTGAGTGCCGTGGCGTCAGCCTAGCTCACAGCAACCTCAAACTCCTGGGCTCAGGCGATCCTCCTGTCTCAGCCTCCTGAG
>NW_012153840.1:1203520-1220003 GCF_000956105.1 Propithecus coquereli
GTTGTCCGATTAATTTCTTTCTATTTTTAGTAGAGATGGGGTCTCGCTCTTGCTCAGGCTGGTTTCGAACTCCTGAGCTCAAACAATCTGCCCACCTCGGCCTCCCAGAGTGCTAGGATTACAGGCGTGAGCCACCGTGCCCGGCCTTATCTCAACTTTTAAGGAATTCACTAATATGGCATGCTTTTCCAAATTTGTTTCCTTTATTATTCTCTAATGAGGCAGAGTGTTTAATTCTTTACTTTTCATTATAAAATTTCTTAGTAAAGATTGGTGCAATGGTCATCTCAGTGGTGGCAAATAAGTTTCTTTGCTACGCTCTGTATCACTGTAGGCACATGGATTTTAATTTATTCATTATTTTACACTTAGTTATAGCTGTTTCTCTGTTGACACTGAAATTTGGCCAGTAAAAGCATCCTTAAGCTTGTGTTGTGTCCTTTTGACATGTCCCCATTGGTCTTTGGGTGCTTCCTTGTTTTTTGTCACAACAAGCTATCCCAGGTTCACCTTGTATTCTCCCTGTCCTTGAAGTGAAATAAGTTATTTTTCTAAGAAGCCCTAGTGTCTTATATGTGGGATGTCTATTACAATAAGGTCTTCATTGTGTCTAGGTCTTTTAGTAAGCAGAACTAGAAAATAGAAATCAAAACTTAATGTCGATATTTACAAATGAATTTTAACATATTATAGGATTTTTAAATGGCCAGGCATCGTGGCTCACGCCTATAATCCCAGCATTTTGGGAGACTGAAGTGGGAGGATCACCTGAGGCCAGGAGTTGGAGACCAGCCTGGGTAACATAGTGAGACCCTTTCTCTACAAAAAATGAAAGATAAAAAATAAATGGAGTCATAGAATTGGGTTTAAATTCTGGTTCATCTTCTTTTCTATAAAGCTGTGTAACCATGGACAAGTTAATTTATCTGAGCCCCATTATCCTCATCTGTAAAACAGTACTGATAATATGTCCCTCATAGAGTTGAGGTAAGCATTAAATGAGTTAAAGTATCTGGCATATACTGTCAATACCTATGGTTTGCTTTCCTTCTGTCATCTAGTCTTGACACGCACTGCATTTTAATGGATACTTAAAACCTTGCTACACAAAGTCCACAGACTGGCAGCATTGGCACTGTCAAGGTTAGAATGTAGAATGTCAAGTCCTATGCCAGGCTTACTGAATCTGAATCTGTAGATTAAACTAGATTCGCATTGAAGTTTGAGAAGCATTGGAACCTTAAGAGATTTCCAATGAGAGTTCTTCCTTTCATCTCAATTCCTAATGATTTGGTTATTCTTTTACTTTTGGCAGATTGGTTCTGCTATGCACTCTTAGCTGAAACTATTTTATTTTTTATCTATTTTTTTTAAGAGACAGGGTTTCACTCCGTTGCCCAGGCTGGAGTGCGGTGGTGCAATCACAGCTCACTGAAATTTCAGCCTCAAGTGATCCTCCTGCCTCAGCCTCCTGAGAAACTGGGACTATAAGCACACACCGCCACTCCTGGCTAATTAAAAAAATTTTTTTTTTGTAGAGACAGGGTCTCGCTATGTTGTTCAGACTGATCCAACTCCTGCCCTGAAGCAGTCCTCCTGCTTCAGCTTCCCAAGTGCTGGAATTACAGATGTGAGCCACTGTGCCTAGCCATGAAACTATTTTGGATGAACTATGTGAGTGAGCATGTGTTCAGAGTGAAAGTTCAATTGCACAAATATTTGCACATTATTAAATAGTATTAAAAGTTAATTTTAGCTAGATTTCTTTCTATTGTGAGAAATACAGAAGAGTGCATAAAACATGCAGTTTAAGGAATAATTACAAGCAAATACCAGTGTAAACGCTATCCATGTCAAGAAATAGAATATTGCTGGTGTCCTAAACATCTTTCCAGTGTGCTGCTGTCTGATCACAACCATTTCTCTCTCTTAGAAGTAACCACTATTTTGACTTCAGTGGTAATTTCTTTGCTTTTCTGTCTAGTTTTACCATCTGTGTATGTATCCCTAAGTAATAGTTTTGTCTTTACATAAATGGAACCATACTTTCTGCATTTTTTTGTTGTCTTCTTTTGCTCCATATTAGAGATGTATCCATTTGTTGTGTAGATTTTCTTTTTAAAGCAGTAAAGCCAAATATCTAACAAGTTTTGTACAATTTTAGTTATTATATTAAACCTTTATGTTTAGTTCAAAACACCCATCTATACACGGTTTGTTTGTTTCCTCTACTTAAAGATACACAGTTTCAATACGTAAACCAGTCAGCACTCGTTCGAAATATTACAAAATTGCAAGTTTTGTTTTTTACTTTTGGCAGGAATATTGTAAATTGTCCTGGGTGTTTTTTATTTTTAAATTAGACTATAGAATGATTTACCTTCCCCCCCCCCCAGGGGCCATGCTAATCTTCTTTGTATCATTCCAATTTTAGTATATGTGCTTTTGAAGCAAGCACAAAATAGCACTTTTTAAAAATTAATTAATTAATTTAGAAATGGGATCTTGCTGTGTTGCCAAGACTGGACTCAAACTCCTGGGCTCCAGTGATGCTCCTGCCTCAGGGTCCTGAGTAGCCAGGATTAGAGGCTTAAATATGTATTTTTAATAGAAATTTAAAAATTGGAACAAAATTAGATTTACTGAAAAATTGGGAGACTTTTTTATTAATTAGTATTAATCTTTTTTCCTTTTTTTTCTTTTTTGTTTTTTCTACCACCAGCAAACTATGCTAGGAGACATTTTTTGAAATTGCAGAATAGGTACTTACTGTAACCAATTTACATAATATAAAAAAGGATAAAATAAATGAATCTTTTATACAATCTGCTGTGGGTAACTACTTTTAACAGTTTGAAATGAAATTTTTTCTGTGGTTACAGAAATATTCACCCTCACATTTATAGGCAAAAATGGCTTTTTAATTTTACAATAAGTTGTAGAGTACTCTTTTGAAGTTAGTACATATAGATCTACCTCCTTTTTAACAGCTACTTAGAATTATGATTGTATCAGAATTTGTTTATCCATTCCTCTATTAATGGACATTTTGTTTGATTCCTATTTATTTATTTATTTTTAGAAATAGCGCTGTCACCCAGGCTGGAGTATAGTAGCATGATCATAGCTCACTGTAACCTTGAACTCCTGGGTTCAAGTGATCCTCCTCCCTCAGCCTCCTGAGTAGCTAGGACTACAGGTGCATACCACAACACCCCGCTCATTTTTTAATTTTTTGTAGATATGGGGTCTTGATATTGTTTGTTAGTTTTTTACTGTTAAAGCAGCACTGCACAGGGGCAGCACAAAAACAAAAACAGTGCTGCATTGAACATCCTTTTTGCAATTATGCCAAGATTTAATTCAGACATATTTCTAGAAGTAGAATGTCTGGGTCATCTGGCATGTGCATTTAAAATGTTAACAGATAACTTTTTGGGGGATTTTGGCAGTTATGGTTCAGTATTCCTTGACAGTCCTCAACTTGATTGGAATTTATTTTATTTTATTTATTTATTTTTTGAGAGACAGGGTCTACTTTGTCATCCAGGCTGGAGTGCAGTATCATGATCATAACTCACTGCAGCCTCCAACTCCCCACTCCTGGGCTCAAGCAATCCTCCCGCTTCAGCTTCCTGAGTAGCTAGGACTACATGTGCATGACTTTACTCCTGCCTATTTCTACAGTTTTTTGTAGAGAGAGAGTCTCACTATGTTGCCAGACCGGTTTTGAACTCCCGGCCTCAAGGGATCCTCCTGCCTCAGCCTCCCAAAGCACTGGGATTACAGGCATGAGCCAGTATGCCCGGCCCTGGAAATTTTAAATTATATTTTATCTTCTTTTGTCATCTATTGATTTTACTCATTTATCCATTGTCTACTACAGGTTAGTTACTAGGGACAGTACATATGTGAATCAGCCATACAACCCTACTTGTTGAGGAAGACATGTGCCTGATTATTATATATGGTAGAAAGTGAAAAGGAAATGCAAAGGGAATTCAGAAAAAGACTTTCATTCTAATTGGAGGAATGGGAAGGGAAGGTTTTCTGAAAGAAGTGATGCCTGACCCAGCCTTGGATAGACAGATTTGCACATATCAAATTGTATCCCAAACAGAGCACCAGGGGCAAAAGATCATAGAGGTGGGAAGCAAGAGTCTTTATCAAGATTCAGTTTGGCTGAACAAGAGAGAACTAGACTGGACTGGGGAGAAGCACACAATAGCGAGGTTAAACCCAGATTATGGTGACTTTAACATGCTATGCTAGCCATGGAAGACAGTTCCTCAAAAAATTAAGCCAGAATTGCCATATGATCCAGCAATTCCACTTCCAGATATATACTCAAAAGAATTGAAAGCAGGAACTCAAATAGATATTTTTGCATCAATGTTTCTACAATGTTCATAGTAGCATATTCACAATAGCCAGAGGTGGAAACAACCCAGACATCCTTCGATGGATGAATGGATAAACAAAATGTGGTATATACATACAATGGAATATCATTCAGCTCTAAAAAAGAGGGAAATTCTGATGCATATAACAACATAGATGAATGCGAAACACGTTATGCTATGTGAAATAAGCAAGACAGGACAAATACCGTATGGAATCATATATGTATGCATACGGAGTACCTAGAGTAGTTAGATTCATAGAGACAGAAAATATAATGATGGTTGCCAAGGGTCGGGGGCAGAAGGCATGGGAAATTAATGTTTAATGAGTTTGGAGTTTCAGTTTGGGATGATGAAAAAGTTCTGGAGATGGATAGTGGTGATAATTGCAAAATAATGTGAATGTGCTTAATGCCATTGAACTGTACACTTAAACATGGTGAAGATGGTAAAATGTTAAAAATATTTTACTACAATAAAAATTGAAAAAAACTAAAAGATGTTATGCTAGACCTTGAATTTTGAAGAAGAGGCATTGAACAGTCAATGAAAGCTTTTGATCCAGATTTGCATCATGAAGGTTAATCCAACAGCAAAATAAAGGATACATTGAAGACGGAAGGAGTAAGGAGGTGGGAAACCAGCAATTCTCCGTATTGAAATAGTTTAGTTAAGAGCTGATATGGCCCTGATACAGGGCAGCAATGGAGGGAATTGGAAGGAAGGGTCAATATAAAAGAAATCTCACAACTGATTAGATAGGAGAGGAAAGTGAAAAGGAAAAATAAGAGATGACTTCTAGGTTTCGAGTCAGGAAAACAGGACAGTAAGTGGGTAGCTGGGAAAATGTTCAATATTAACTTGGTGTGTTAGGTGTCTAGAAGGCAACTGAAAATATGAAAATGAGGGGATGGAGTTCAGGACAATCAAGCCTAGAGATGAGTTTTAGAATCATCCATCCATCCATCCTTTTGAATAAATGTTTAACTGAATTTGTGCCTTTTGCCAGGCATATCAAATGAACACTTTAGTCTCTAATCTCAAGGATACCACAATCTAGTGAATCATTCTCTTAGAGGTTATATTTGAAACTACGTGATTGCCCAAGGAGAAAATGTAGCAAGGAAAGAGAAGGCAAAAAATGGAAGCTTAGGGGCTACCTCTATAGAGTATGAAAGGAGAAAGGAAGCACACAATGAGGGGTCAGAGAGGTAGTTAGATACCAAGGGGAATATATAGTAATCAAGAATTAAACTGAATTTGAGCAATTACAATGGTGATAACAGATGAAGCTGGAAATTTTCAGAAATTTGTTCTTTAAAAATTTAAAGTTTGCTATTTCACTGTCAGTTTGTCTATAACAGTGATGACAAGGTAATCTTAAATTTCCTTTTTCTCTTGTACCATTTTTGATGTTTTCTGATCTGTGTAGAATTACATTAGCGTGCCCACGAGCTGTGCTTTCAGCTTTGGATTTCTGCTGTTACAAGCAGAAAGTCCCACTTGGAATTTTTGTCCGTAGGTTTTACCTATAAATCAAATATTGTCTTCCTTTGATTTAAATTGGCCTCACTCATAAAACATTTCTTTTTTGTTATGATACAAACACATAACATAAAATTAATCATTTTAGGTGGTTTTAACTGTATTCATATTTTTGTGCAACTGATAATACATTTCTTGATTCTTACTACTTTTTAAAAAACAGAACATGTTGGGGCAGGGAATATATGGAAATCTGTACATTCCGATCAATTTTTCTGTGAACCTAAAACTGCCCTAAAAAATAGTCTATTGAAAAGAAAATGTGAGACAGAAGGGCTAGGCGCGGTGGCTCACGCCTATAATCCTAGCACTCTGGGAGGCCAAGGTGGGAGGATCACTTGAGCTCAGGAGTTGGAGATCAGCCTGAGCAAGAGTGAGGCCCCAGTCTCTACTAAAAACAGAAAAATTAGCCGGGTGTTATGGTGCACGCCTATAGTCCCAGCTACTTGGGAGGCCGAGACAGGAGGATCACTTGAGCCCAGGAGTTTGAGGTTACTGTGAGCTAGGCTCACCCCAAGGCACTCTAGCCTGGGTGACAGAGCAAGACTCTGTCTCAAAAAAAGAAAAAGAAAAAGGAAAAAAGAATGTGAGAGAGAGACCTTTTTCCTAGCAATTTTATTTCATCTTTCTCACATGTAAAGTTGGTTCTGTTTGTTTAATTTCACTATAATATTCAATGTATTTTATTTGAGATACCTAGTTGAGTGACTCAAGAATACTACTTCATATGTTAGTTGCTTTAAACTATAACAACAGCAAGAAGAATGTTTTATACCACATTTTACAGAAAAACTTTTTAGAGGGAATAAACTGGTTTTAATCGTTCAACTAGCTTTATCAAGTTTTGTTCTTTTGCCATGTGTGCTTCCGAATTTTTTTTGAAATTTGCTTTTTTTTTTTTTTTTTTTTGAGACAGAGTCTTGCTCTTGCTCAGGCTGATTTTGAACTCCTGGCCTCAAGCAATCCTCCCACCTCAGCCTCCCAAAGTGCTAGGATTACGGGTGTGAGCCATTGTGCCTGGCCTCAGAATTGTTTTTTAAAGGAATATGTAAGATACAGATAGCATTTGAAACTTTCTGTGTTCCTCTTCCAATCCCTGTTGCATTCATCTCTTTCTAAAATAACCATGATGAATTTGATATTTAGCATTCCCATGCGTGCTTGTATATTTCACTGTGTATTTATAACATTTTACCAGGGCTGTCCGGAAAGTATTCAGCCATTGCATTTGTGTATCCATTGTATCCATGGCTGGATACTTTCCGGACAGCCCTCTATAGGGATAGTCTTATGTAGGTATTTACTTAATATAAATGACAGTCTGTTAATTTAAGTGAACAATATATTGTACAAATTAGATGTTTTATGAAGTCATTTTGTGAATATAAAAAATAAGTTAGCAAAGCCTATCTTTCTTTACTAATGTACATAACTTTTTATTACCTATCTTTTTAGGTCTAAAGTTAATATAACTTGCTTTAAACTGAAAATGTGCATTTTATGAAGTATATATTTAATGAATTGTACATTAATTAGCTTATTTCATTAATTTAATGAAAGTGTATTTATTACTATTGCAACTAATTTTTTGATAACTACTGCTGCTAAACCAGCAGAGGGGGCTCACCAATATAAAAAACTGCTGATGTCAATTGTAGCCGGAAAACTTGAAAATTTAGCTCAGAATAGAAGTAGGATAAATAGAAGTCTTAGTGATTCTGTCTCTGGATGTAAGTGACTGTATCTTGATTATTAACACATTGGCTATCAGTACCACTGGAAAGGAATATTATTACTAATTAATTTAATTGATTCTTGGAGGCAGCAAACATTTGCAGAATTTGGTGCAAGTGTGTTGTTTGAATTCTGAAAATTAATTTTTTTCCTACGGTTCTTAAGTTGCAGATAGCTCCTTGTTGTGGCCATATAGCACTATGTAAATAGGAAGTAATAATAAAGATAATTAACAATTATGCTAATCTGTTTTGATTAAGAAGGCCTCTCTTTACTATATAGAATTAAACATTTAGAATTATAACTCTTGGTTTCCTTCAATTATTGCTACATTTTAATAAATTGATAAAAACAGAACTTGTGGCTAAGCTTTTTTTTTTTTTTTTTTGAGATGATCTCTTGCTCTGTGACCCAGGCTAGAGTGTAGTGGCATCATCATATCGTTCAACCTCAAACTCCTGGGCTCAAGCAGTCCTCCTGCCTCAACCTCCCAAGTAGCTGGGACTGCAGGCATATACCACCACACCCAGCTAATTTTTTGATTTTTTTTTGTAGAGATGGGGTCTCGCTTTTGCTCAGGCAATCCTGCCTTGGCCTTCCAAAGTGCTAGGATTACAGCTGTGAGCCACTATGCCCAGCCTAATTTTTAAAAATTCTTTTTTGTGGCCGGGCACGGTGGCTCACGCCTGTAATCCTAGCTCTCTGGGAGGCTGAGGCGGGTGGATTGTTTGAGCTCAGGAGTTCGAAACCAGCCTGAGCAAGAGCGAGATCCCGTCTCTGCTAAAATTAGAAAGAAATTAATTGGACAACTAAAAATATATAGAAAAAATTAGCCGGGCATGGTGGCGCATGCCTGTAGTCCCAGCTACTCGGGAGGCTGAGGCAGGAGGATCGCTTGAGCCCAGGAGTTTGAGGTTGCTGTGAGCTAGGCTGACGCCATGGCACTCTAGCCCGGACAACACAGTGAGACTCTGTCTCAAAAAAAAAAAAAAAAATTCTTTTTTGTGGAGACGGGTCTCTCCATGTTGCTCAGGCTGGTCTCTAACTCCCGACCTCAAGCAAGCGTCTCTCTTCAGCCTCCCAAAGTGCTAAGATTACGGGTGTGAACCACCATACCTGCCCTCAAGCCTAGTTTTATTCATACTTGTACATAAGTATTTCTGTACATCTTAACAAATATACCTTCGTTTTGAGGATTCTTGTGGTAGCCACTGTTTTCTGCAATCTTTCACCAGGAGTACGTCTTTAATTAGTGCAGGGCAGTTCAGTAAACCTTTTTTCTTTTTTCCTTCTTTAATGTGATGTAGTGGAAATTTTCAAATATGTAAAGTAATAGAGAGGATAATGTAATGTGTCTTTTTATACCCATCACTTAGCTTTAAAAATTACCAACATTTTTCCTATCTTATTTCAATTATGTTCTCACTTTTGGGTGGGGTGGAGGTGTGGAGTATTTTAAAGCAAATTCTAGATATCCTGTCATTTCTCAAAAATACTCATCTGTAACTGATTCTTGAGGAGTTTTTTTCTTCACATATTTTGCAGTTCTGTTATTGAGAGTGGACATATTTAGGATATATTTAAAATATAGCCACTGTAGCTTGTAATGCTTAGTGTTTATCTCGTATCTTTTCCTGTCCTTTTACTTTTCACTTCTATGTACCTTTATATTTAAAGTGCATTTCTAGTGGACATATAGTTAGGTTTTGGTTTTTATTCTGTCTGATAATCTCTTTTTTTTTTTAAGGTATCAGAGGGGAAGGGAAAGGTGAATCTCTGTTTTTTGGAATTTATATTTAATATACTTTAATATTGTTGGGTTTTAATCTACCATCTTGCTGTTTTTCTCTTTGTACCATCTGTCCTTTGTTCCTTTTTATCTTTTACTACCTTCCTTTGGATTAAGTAATTGAATACCGTTTGTTTCACTGTTGGGTTATTAGCCATACCTCTTTTTTTGTGCGTGTGGTTGTAGGGTTTACACTATACATGTTTAATTTACAACAGTCTACCATTATGTAGTCTACAATATGTATTTTAAATTTATCTACAATCTATTGTACAGAGGTGTAATATTATGTCTCTTCACATAAAGGACCCTATACTTCCGTTGTCCCCATCTTTGTGCCATTGTTGCCATACATTTTATTTCCATATATGTTGTAAACTCCACAATATATTATTTTTGCTTTAGTCAGTTATCTTTTAAGGAATTCTTAAAAGTGAGAAAACAAAAACTCTGCTATATTTACCCATATATCCATTATTTCCTATGTTCTTCATTTCTTTCCTTTTTTTTCTTTTCTTTTTTTCTTTTTTGTTTTTGAGACAGAGTCTCACTCAGTCGCTCTGGGTAGAGTGCAGTGGCATAGTCATGGTTTACTGCAACCTCAAACTCCTGGGCTCAAGCGATCCTCCTGCCTCAGCCTCCCATGTAGCTGGGACTACAGGTGTGCACCCATGATGCCCAGCTAATTTTTCTATTTTTAGTAGAGATGGGGTCTCGCTCTTGCTCAGGCTGGTCTCGAACTCCTGAGCTCAAACGATCCACCTGCCTTGGCCTTCCAGAGTGCTAGGATTACAGGCGTGAGCCACCGCGCCCGGCCTCTGAAAATATTTTTATTTCACCTTTATGTTTGAGGATATTTGCATGCATATAGAACTCCACATTGAATTTTTTCTTTCAACACTTTAAAGATGTCATCCCACTGACTTCTGGCTTTCATAGTTTCTGATGGTCATTTTTCGTTCCTGTTTTTTCTGACTGCCTTTAAATTTTTCTCTATCACTGGTTTTGAGCAATTTTTTTCTGAAGTGTCTTGGTGTGGTTTTGTCTTTGTGTATGTGTTTTTATCCTGCTTGGTTTTGTTCTGATCTTTGGATCTCTGAATTTATTGTATCCATCAGATTTGGGAAAGTTTTCTTCATATTTCTTAAAATTTTTTCTGGCTCCTTGCCCTTTTCCCCAGGACTCTAATTACATGTATGTTAGACCTTCTGATATTGCCCCAAAGGTTACTGAGGCTTTGTTAATTTTTTTCCATCTTCTTTCTCTTTGTGTTTCACTTTGGATGGTTCGTGTTGCTGTGTCTTAAAGTTCAACTGATTCTTTTCTTCTGCATCCTTTAACCTGCTGTTAACTATGTACAGTAACATTTTCATTTCCTATCTCTGGAAGTTTTTTTTTTTCTTAAAATATCTTCCATTTCTCTCCTTACTGTAGTCATGTTTCCCTTTAAATTCTTGAACATAATGTGCTTTTTTGTTTTTTGAGATACAGGTGTCGCTCTGTTGCCCAGGCTGGAATGCGGTGGTGCGATCATAGCTCACTGTTACCTCCAACTTCTGGGCTCAAGTTATCCTCCCTAGTAGCCAGGACTATAGGCATGTGCCACCACACCCAGCTAATTCTTAAATTTTTGTTTTTTTGAGACAGGGTCTCTCTCTCTGTCACCCGGGCTAGAGTGCAGTGGCATCATCATAGCTTGCTGCAACCTCACACTTCCTGGGCTCAAGGGACTCTTCTGCCTTGGCCTCCAAAAGTGCTAGGATTATAGGCCAGAGCCACTGCTCCCAGCCGAGCATTTGCTTTAATCCAGGGATTTCAGTGTCTAAGAATAAAAGAACTTTGAATGTTTTTGCCTGTGTGAGTCATCATCATGTGCTGTTTATCTAGCATTTCTCCTGTGTGAAGATTTTTTATTTTGTTTTGAGATAGAGTCTCGCTCTGTTGCCCTAGGTAGAGTGCAAGAGTACAGTGGCATCATCGTAGCTCACTGCAATCTCAAATTCCTGGGCTCAAGTAATCCTGCCTCAGCCTCCTGAGCAGCTGAAACTACAGGTGTGTGCCATGACGCCTGGCTCATTTTTCTATTTTTAGTATAGACAGAGTCTCATTCTTGTTCAGGCTGGTCTTGAACTCCTGAGCTCAAGCACTCTGTCAGCCTTGGCCTCCCAGAGTGCTAGGACTACAGGTGTGAGCCACCATGCCCAGCCTCCTCCCGTTTGAAGTTTTGATTTATAGTTTGCAATATTAAAGAAGTGACGTTGAACTAGATAACTGCTAACAACCTAGGTATTATATTATCTTTCTTTTGTATGGTAATGTTATTGCGTGGGTGGGAATTCTACAAATGTACGTCAGTTTAATTTTAGAGTTTGTAAACTGATCCAGAACTGTAAATATGAAACAGTGAAATTAAAGACATTTATTTTATATTATGTTCTTAGTTGTAGGTTATTTTAAAAAATGTTTAAAAGTCAATAATGTTTAGAGTAGACCATACTGCTTACCATGGTCAACGATGTTTACCATAGACCTTTTGCTTAAGCACCAGAGAGGTGTTCTGAGGGCATTAGTCTTAACTGTAGAATTAATTTTTTTTCTTCTACCATTTATTTATTTATTTTTGAGACAGGGTTTCTGTTGCTCAGCCCAAGGTGTAGTGGTGTGATCACAGCTCACTGCAACCTCAAACTCCTGGGCTCAAGTAATACTCCTTCCTCAGCCTCCCCAGTTGCTAGGACTACAGGCATGCACCACCACACCTGGCTAATTTAAAAAAAATTTTTGTAGAGACGGGGTCTCACTGTGTTGCCCAGACTGGTCTTGAACTCCTTGGTTGAAGCGATCCTCTTGCCTCTGCCTCCCAAAATGCTGTGATTATAGGTGTGAGCCACTGCATCTAGTCTGTAGAATCAATTTTAAAATGAAGTAAACATTTTTGCCTTCCACATATTTCTGTCTGGTAGCTAAATTTTATATTACAGACTTTCTTTGAATACATTTGTATTCTGTACAGTCTTCACTTATTTTTATAGAGATGGTACAAAGTATTGCCTTTTGAAGTTTGTGGTGGATTATTATTATTTTTACTAGACAGTTGATAGAGTACGCAAGATCAATTTCACTGAGATCATAGCAAATTTAGAGAAGATCAGAGATGGAAATTAGTTTTCCTGATTCTATCTGTTTAAATGCCGACTCTTCAATTTTGAATTAGAGTGTTAACAAATTTCAGCTGTCGCACTACCCATCTGAAGCACAGTATGATAAAGCACATATAACAGGACAGTCGGCATTGACAATTTTCATGTTTATGGACACCATATCTTAAAGTATATTTTCTGCCTCAAAGCAAAATTGTGGTTGTGCATGTTGCATCTTGATTGCCTTTGTGCTGTTGCCTTTGGCTTGACTTTATTGGAAACCGTAGCAATGAGAATTGACATGTAGGTTTTAATTAGGCAAGTGATTAATAAGCAGAATTGTAACTTGTGAAGTGGTGAAAAGTAGAAACTGTTTGTATTATTTATCTAATGTTGGCTTAGGTCTTGGAGGCCACCTCACTCAACATATTTATGCAGCTCTTAAGATAATGAAGCTACTTTGCAAAATGCATAGAGGCCAGAAGGAGTACTTAATTGGTTGGAGGGGATGGAAGAACCTCACAGAAGAGGTAAATCTCATATAAGGAATAGTCAGTCATATAAGTTTAAATTATGTGGGTAATGAAAGCTATAGTTGATTATGGCTGATGTGTTTTCTCTTAGATGACTTAGAAGTTCCTAGGGAAAAAATACCACTTACCAAAATTAACTCAAGAAGAAATAAAAAACTCAAGTAGTCCTAGTAACACTAAAGAAATGGAATCAGTGGACAGATAAATCTCACAAAAACTCCAGGCCCATATAGATTTATAGGCAATTTCTGCCAAATATTCAAGGAATAGATAATTTCAGTTTTAGATAAACTCTTCCAGAGAATGCAAAAAAAAAAAAACAAAACAGAAACAGTCCCCCAATCATTTTATGAAAGTAGCCTGACTTTGATTCCAAACTAGAGGACAACCCAAGAAAGAAAAATTATAGGCCAATGTCACTCTTGACCATAGGCGCAAAAATCCTAAACCAAACCGAATCTAACATTGTTAAAAAATATGTATGTAATATACAGTAGACATGGGGTGAGAGAGAGAGAGAGAGAGAGAGAGAGAGAGAGAGAGAGAGAGTCTCACTTTGTCACCTAGGCGCGATCATAGCTCACTGAAGCCTTGAACTCCTGGGCTCGAGCAATCCTCCTGCCTCAGCCTCCCAAGTAGCTGGGATTACTGGCGCGCACCACCACACTGGGCTAATTTTTTTCTTATTTTCATTTTTTGTAGAGATGAGGTCTTGCTATGTTACTCAGGCTGGTCTCAAATTTCTGACATCAAGCTATCCTCTTGCCTTGGCCTCCCAAAGTACTGGGTGTACAGGTGTAAGCTACAATGCCCAGCCCTGGTAGTTTGTTTTCACACCTCACCAACAGACTGGAAAAAACCTATATGTTATTGTAATAATTGCTGCAAAACATTTGATGAACTTTAATACCCATTTATGATTTTAAATTATTTAAATTCAAATCACATTAATATCATTTGCTGCCTATGTTGCAAGTGGGAATGTAAATTGGAACAATCACTTTGGAAGACAGTTTGACATTACCTAGTAAAGATGTACAGGCCTAGACTACATCTCAACAGTTTCACTCCTAGGTATGTATGCTAGAAAATAGTTTTTTAACCTGTAGGTTGCAACTCATTAGTAAGAATAAAGCCAATTTAGTGGCAGTGTTAATTAAAATAGAAAGTATCAGTGTACCTCACTGTAAGGATATTATGTTGAGAAACTTATTCCCACTTACATATTTTTATGTGTGTATGTGTACAGAGACCAGTTGTGATACAAAATTTATTTTATTGTGATGCAGTCAAAGGTTGAAAGCTACTGCTCTAGAGAAACTAAAAAATATTCACTGTTTTAGAAGAGCAAAACACTGGAGACAGTTGATTTCCATCAACAATAGAGTGGATAAATTGCGGCATATTCATGCAATGACATTTTACAATGCAGTGAAAGTGAGCTCCCACTACATCCAACAATGACACAATATATTGCTTCAGGATATATTCTTATGTGATATCCTTTTGTGGTAAAACTGTAAAGAAAAGTAAGGGAGTGATAAAACAAAATAGCCTAGTGATTACTTCTGGTTGGGTCACAGGTGTATGATAATGAGGAAGGGAAGGGAGGGGCATATAAAAAGGCCTTTTAATGGTCCTGGTGATGTTCTTGTTTTTCTAACTTGGATATGGGTACACAAGGGTTTATTTTATTATTTTTAAAATTATACATCTATGTTCTATACAGTTTTAAAAAAATATGCATAACTTAAAATTTTCCATTTTAATTGTTTTTAAATGTATGGTTTAGTGGCGTTGACATTCACTTTGTGCAACCATCACCACCATCCATCCCAGAAATTTTTTTTTTTGAAACAGGGTCCATCTCTGTCACCTTGGCTAGAGTGCAGTGGCATCATCGCAGCTCACTACAACTTCAAACTCTTGGGCCCAAGCGATCCTCCTGCCTCAGCCTCTCAAGTAGCTGGGACTACAGGCTCGCTGCAATGCCCCACTAATTTTTAGTGTCGATGGGGTTTCGCTCTCTTGCTCAGACTGGCCTCGAACTCCTGAGCTCAAGCAATACTCCTGCCTTGGCCTCCCAGAGTGCTAGGATTACAGGGGTGAGCCACTGCACTGGCCTAGAACTTTTTCATCTTTCCTAACTCAAACTTTATACTCATTAAACACTGACTTCCCACTCTCCCCACCCCAGACCCCAGCAGCCACCATTCTACTTTGTCTCTATGAATTTGACTACTCTAGGTACCTCATATAAATGGAATCATACAGTATTTGTCCTTTTATGCCTCTCTCGTTTCACTTAGCATAATGAATTTCGTTTCACTCGTGTTGTATGTATCAGAGTTTCATTCCTTTTTAAGGCTGAATAATTCCATTGTATGTTCCAAAATGTTCCACATTTTGTTTATCTATTTGTTCATCTATCAGTGGACATTTGGGTTGTTTCCATCATTTGGCTATTATGAATAATGCTGCTGTAAACATGAGTGTACAATATCTGTTTGAGTCCCTGCTTTCAGTTCTTTTGGGTTATACCTGGAAGTGGAATTGCTGGGTCACATGGTAATTCTGATTAATTCTGATTAATTTTTTGAGGAACTTGTCCCATATTGTCTTCCATAGCACCTACACTTCTGTACAGTTCTGTATGTATGATCTATTTGACCGTTAAAAATTAATATTAAAAAGGCAAAGGCTTCTTTTTCTTCTCAGAGATGATGTTCTTAAATTTGGTATGTCTTTCTAGGTAATTTTTTATTTTATTTTTTTATATATATCTATGTGGAATATAATTTTGATTTATTTTTCAACACAAATGGGATTATATTAATCATATTATTTTGCATTTTTTGCATAATACTTTGTCTTAAAGATCTTTTCATGCCAGTGTATGCTGAAATACCTACATTTTAAAAAAATGATCCTTTAAGTTCTGTAGTTTGGATATAGCTTAATTTATCTACCATTATTCTCTTATTAATTGACATTTAAGTTTTGCAAGTTTTTGTCATTAAAAGAAGATACAACAAACCTCCACTTGCGCATACATTTTTGATCACATTAATGAATGTTTGTGTTGGAAACATACCTGAAAATTACCTTACCGAGTCAAAGGGTTTGCACATTTTAAATTGATAAGCATTGCCAAATCCAGTATGTTTTTCAAATTTTCTTCTTCCTTATGGATTCTGCCTGAGCAATAGCAGAGACACTTGTATAAGATATGTAGATAAGGCCGTGCGCGGTGGCTCACGCCTGTAATCCTAGCACTCTGGGAGGCCGAGGCGGGCGGATTGTTTGAGCTCAGGAGTTCGAGACCAGCCTGAGCAAGAG
>NW_012153840.1:1221253-1221831 GCF_000956105.1 Propithecus coquereli
AGCTGGGACTACAGGCATGCGCCACCATGCCTGGCTAATTTTTTCTATATATTTGTAGCTGTCCAATTAATTTCTTTCTAATTTTAGTAGAGACGGGGTCTCGCTCTTGCTCAGGCTGGTTTCGACCTCCTGAGCTCAAACAATCCACCCGCCTCGGCCTCCCAAAGTGCTGGGATTATAGGTGTGAGCCACCGCGCCCGGCCTTTCACACACTTTTGCTAGTAGCCATCATCATCTCTAAATGTTTTTCTAGTGTTAGGAAATGGTTTCCCAGCATAACTGGAAACAGATAGTTTTTATTCATTCATTCATTTATGAATGAATGAATGACAGAGTCTCATTCTGTTGCCCGGGCTAGAGTGCCATGGTGTCAGCCTAGCTCACAGCAACCTCAAACTCCCAGGCTCAAGCAATCCTTCTGCCTCAGCCTCCTGAGTACCTGGGACTGCAAGTATGTGCCACCATGCCCAGCTAATTTTTTCTATATATTTTTTAGTTGTCCAGCTAATTTTCTTTCTATTTTTAGTAGAGACGGGTCTCACTCTTGCTTGGGCTGGTCTGGAGCTCCTGAGCTCAAA
>NW_012153840.1:1225215-1227979 GCF_000956105.1 Propithecus coquereli
GTGCTTGCTTTAACTGAGCATTTCTGTAACCTGATGCAGTCAATTTTGAGTTAATTCGGGTTACCACTGTTACACTGTGACAATTTTGCAATTTCTTTTTTGCTTTTCTTGCCTTTTGCGTTTTTCTTGCTTTTTCTGATAATTGTTTTTGAGAGGAAAAAAATATCACAGCACTTCCTAGCCTAGAAAAATGTACCTTTTTCCTGCCTATAACTCCCCTTCTGATTTATACTATATTTCACAATGAAAGCCTTCTGTTTAAAATTACTGTTATATGTTAAATTATTATTAGAATTCTATACTTAGTGCATTATTACCATCTTTTCTTAAAAATCTAAAAATTCACAGCCTGAACAAGAGCGAGACCCCATCTCTATAAGAATTAGAAAAATTAGCTGGGCACGGTGATGTGTGCCTATAGTCCAGCTACTTGGGAGGCTGCGACAGAAGAATCATTGAGCCCAGGAGTGTGAGGTTGCAGTGAGCTAGGCTGACGCCACTGTACTCTGTCTTGGGCAACAAAGCAAGACCCTGTCTCTAAATAAATAGATAGATAGATAGAATTAAAGTTCCATTATACTTTTTCTATCAAGTGAAACATTTTGCTGGACCTAGAATGTAGGGTTCTCCATATGGAATTTTCAGAACCTAGAGTATCTTCATTGGTGATTCAAACCAGTACATTTTTCTTGACTATTTATACTTAGTAATAACAAATCCTTTGACTGTTACATATGAGTATGGAGAATCGCCCTGAGAACTGGTCCATTTCCACTATTACTTTGTATTAAGGTGCTTCCATTTAATATCAGCCTTTGTAAAGAATGGTAAGAAAGCATGCTGATGGGTAGTTTTGGGGAATACTTTATTTTTCTATTTCATTAAAGGGAATCTTAATTGGGTAACATGTTGAGTTAACCATTTTTTTTCTAAACTGCAGCTGATATGTGTTATTAAATTTGGAATGCTTTATAGAAACAGGTCTCTGAATTTGCTTGTCAAAATAGCTCACAGTTTGCTAATAGCAACAGTAGTTATGCCAAATTATTCTATCTCTAGACTTTTTTGTCAAAACATTGACTGTCAGTAACTAAGGAGTCTCCAGATGATGAGCTTTGTTAATGTAGATAAAATATTAAATAGTGGGCTGAGTGCGGTGGCTCATGCCTGTAGTCCTAGCACTCTGGAAGGCTAAGGCAGGAAAATCACTTGAGGTCAGGAGTTTAAGACCAGCCTGAGCAAGAGTGAGACCCTGTCTATATGAAAAATAGAAAAAATTAGCCAGGTGTGGTTGTGTGCACCTGTAGTCCCAGCTACTCAGGAGGCTAAGGCAGGAGGATTACTTGAGCCCAGGAGTTTGAGGCTGCAGTGCACTATGATGACGCCACTGTACTCTACCGAGGGTGACAAAATGAGACTCTGTCTCAAAAAAAAAAAAAAAAAAGAAAGGTCAAAATTCAGAGAATCAGAGAAGTATATTTATTACAACCAATAAAATATCTTGACAGCATTCAGTGACATGTAAGGGTAGGATCTGATATTTCCTGAATGTACTAATGATGTAATTTCTATTATAAAATAATGAAAGATTGACACAGAGGTGTTCTGAGTCAATAAACCTTGCACTCGTTGGAATGCCTACTGCTAGGAAGGCAAAGATGTGGGCCAATGGCCTCTGCCCTCAGGGAGCTTGGTTTCCAGTATGTTGACTTCAGTTTGTGGTTTCTCCCAAGGACTGAGTCACTTTGGGGAAACTGCGAAAGCTGAACACAGATATGTGAGGCATGAAGAATGTTTGTTTTAAACAGTTTCATGAAAACCACGTTCATCGAATTAATACACTTACATGTGAAATGTTTTGTAGGGCTTCTTTTGGCATGAAAGCAAGAAAACCTTAGAGTTTCAAAATGCCTCTACATTCTTGGGGAATGTAAGTGATGATTTCATTACCTAATCATGGAAATGAAAATGAAGGACTGTGCAGATTGATGTTGGGCATGTAATTGCTGAGGAATTACATCTGTGCTCACCCTGTGTTTTCTCCTTGGTGTCCGTGCCTGGGGCTAAGTTAGCAAACATGCCCTTCAGGGGTAATGGGGCTTGATGTTTTTGTGGACAGTGAAAAGGTTGAATGGTGAAAATTGCTTAAAAGTGGGTATTTCAACAGTATGAGTCCCTTTATTTAGGTGTGGTAATTGTACTTGGAGAAGATTTGGAAAGGGAGTAAGTTGTTTTATTGAGTCAAATGAATTTATTTTGCTTGGGAATGAAATAGTAGTATAAATGAACTTCTGTAGTCTCCATTGACTCACTTTGTTCTGAAATAGACCTTAGGCTCACAATCTGTCAAAATGTAGAAGGGAGCAACTGTATTTGAGATGCTGTATTTAATTTAAACGTGAATGATGCAGGCAAACTGAAGGAATCCCTTTCTTTGGACTCTTTTCCTTGGTGAATTTTAGAGCTGAGTAGGGGTTAAAAAAGAAAGTTGCTGAGTGCAGCATACATCTATAATTCCAGCTACCCTAGAGGCTGAGGTGGGAGGATTGCTTGAACTCAGGAGTTCAAGACCCTGTCTCAAAAGAAAAAGAAAAAATATGTAAACTGGGCATGGTGGCACGTGCCTGTAGTCCCAGCTACTTGGGAGGCTGAGGCAGGAGGATTGCTTGAAGCAAGACCCTGTCTCTAAATAAATAGATAGATAGATAGAATTAAAGTTCCATTATACTTTTTCTATCAAGTGAAACATTTTGCTGGACCTAGA
>NW_012153840.1:1228029-1229301 GCF_000956105.1 Propithecus coquereli
TATATATGAGAAAGTAAGTTAGGGAAGATAGCCAGTGGGAGGTGATAATGTGCAAGGGTACGAATAAGAAGGAATACGGGAAGTGATTTTTTTTCCAGTAATAAAAAGCATCCTTTGATTTTTTTGCCAGAAAGACATTTCTGTTTTTACTTTATATTTTACTGGACTGTACT
The DNA here is from genome assembly GCF_000956105.1 of Propithecus coquereli. Taxonomy (NCBI): domain Eukaryota; kingdom Metazoa; phylum Chordata; class Mammalia; order Primates; family Indriidae; genus Propithecus; species Propithecus coquereli. The sequence continues at coordinate 1,228,203 of NW_012153840.1, forward strand.
CTGTTCTTTTCAGGTAGGAGATAGGGCTGGAAATATTGAAAGGCCTTCCTCTAACAAGTTGAGCATGTTGAAAAATAGCTCACCCAAGTGTGGTGGAAAGAGGCCTGACTACGTAGGATCCTTTATCTAATACAGTGCTCAGCAAACCCATTGTAATACTCTTCTCTTTGGGGGAATGGAGGGAATTGCTGCCCTCTCACTGTCCTGCCTCTCCGCTGACACCACAAGGAGGCTTTAGGCCACTCTGCTACTTTCCAGTGGCCACCAATTGCTGATGATCACTAAGATTTTAGCAGCCACTTTGCTAGGACACAGTATTGTGAACTTTAAGGTAATTTGGTAGATAAATTATCTTGAAAGCAGTTTTGTGAGTTTTGGTTCATGTTTCCATTTTTCTTAATGTGATCATTCTTCCATTTTTTTTAAGAGATGTTGTACATAATTAGTATATGAATTACTGGAGTGGTAGAGATGAGATGGGAGGTTTCTGTTCTCTCCCCTTGCCCTCACTTTTTGGAACATTTCAAATCTTTCTCAAAGCCCTAAAGTGTATTTCAAGATCACTCTTCTCTTCCTATTATTTCTTATTTGTCTTTTCATCAGTGATAAAGGGAATGCTAGAAATTTATAAGGTGGGGTGGCATAGTGAATGGTCTGGGTAGATGTGTATAGAACAAGGGGGAATAAATGTATTAAAAATAATGAAAATAGGCCGGGCGCGGTGGCTCACGCCTGTAATCCTAGCTCTCTGGGAGGCCGAGGCGGGCAGATCGTTCTGAGCTCAGGAGTTCGAGACCAGCCTGAGCAAGAGCGAGACCCTGTCTCTACCAGAAATAGAAAGAAATTAATTGGACAGCTAAAAATATATACAGAAAAAATTAGCCGGGCATGGTGGCGCATGCCTGTAGTCCCAGCTACTTGGGAGACTGAGACAGTAGGATTGCTTGAGCCCAGGAGTTTGAGGTTGCTGTGAGCTAGGCTGAGGCCAGGGCACTCGCCCCAGGCAAGAGAGTGAGACTCTGTCTCAAAAAACAAAACAAAACAAAACAAAACAAAAATAATGAAAATAACTCAAATGTCCCTTCAAGAAAGGACTTAA
>NW_012153840.1:1231092-1234460 GCF_000956105.1 Propithecus coquereli
TTAGCCGGGCATGGTGGCGCATGCCTGTAGTCCCAGCTACTTGGGAGGCTGAGGCAGGAGGATTGCTTGAGCCCAGGAGTTTGGGGTTGCTGTGAGCTAGGCTGATGCCACGGCACTCTAGTCCGGGTGACAGAGTGAGACTGTCTCAAAAAAAATAAAATAAACCTTAGTTACCATTCTAGTTTTCAGTGGAGAGAAAAAAATGTAATCAGAAGGCTTTGGGGATGAGGTTGGTATTTGAGCTTGTACCTATCAAATTAAGATGGTACACAACTAGTGTGGGAAAGTGCTGAAGAGCAGATTTCATACTGAGGGTAGAAAAGAAATTGTGAACAGCTTGGAAACACATGCTTGAATGTTTCCAGGCTTCTTCCAGTGCAATACTGATGTTTGTTTCTTACCTGCTATAGCTGTCAAGTGGAATGTCATGGCCAGTTCCTCGGACAGTGAAGATGACAGTTTCATGGCTGTGGACCAAGAAGAAACTGTGCTGGAAGGGACAATGGAGCAAGATGAGGATCCTCGTCCAGTATTGGAGGTTGAGGAGACTAGACATAATAGGTCCATGTCAGAGCTTCCAGAAGAGGTTTTGGAGTATATCCTGTCCTTTCTCTCACCATACCAGGAACACAAAACTGCAGCCCTTGTCTGCAAACAGTGGTATCGACTTATCAAAGGTACTGTGGGAAGGAGAAAGATTTATTTCAGATTTCATTGAATGATTTATTTTTAGACTGCCAATTTCATTTTCTCTTTTCTTCCTTAAATGTATTGTGGTTATAAAATTTAATATTTGACAATTAACACTGCATTTTTCTTCTGACCTGGGTTAGTTTTATGAACAACTTGAATATTACAGTATTTAATCCCATTTGCAGTTTTAATATGAGGATTCTTTTTAAAAAGCTTCATATTCTTGGAGTTGATCTGGTAAATGATATTGTTTTTTTTACTCCCTCCCCTCCCATCAATTATATTGTTTTTGAATCATCTATTTAGGGATGGATATAGGATAACAGTAATAGCTAACATGTATAATAGTTCTTACTATGTGTCAAGCACTATAGTGACTACTTTACAATCTCACAGCAAACTGTGAATAAAATGTGTTCCATTTTATAGATGAAGAAACTGGGTGAGGCACAGTTAACTGATTTACACAGGATTAATGCAGGATTAAAGATTCACAGTAAGCATGGCATGATGGCACCTGCCGGTAGTCCCAGCTACTTGGGAGGCTGAGGTGGGAGGATCGCTTGAGCCCAGGAGTTCTGGATTGTAGTGCCCTATGCTGATCAGGCGTCTGTACTAAGTTTGGCGTCAATATGGTAACCTCCCAACAGCAGGGGACCACCAGGTGGCAAGATTCACATTCAGACAATCTGGGTTTTTTTTTTTTTTGGATACAGTCTTGCTCTGTTGCCCAGGCTAGAGTGCAGTGGCATCAGCCTAGCTCACTGCAACGTCACACTCCTGGGCTCCAGCGACCCTTCTGCTTCAGCCTCCCAGAGTGCTAGGATTACAGGTGTGAGCCTCCAGGTCCAGCCTAAGAATCTGTACTCTTAATGAGGATACATGCTGTCTCTCAAGTTAGTTAATTTTAGCAGATGTGTGATAGTGAAAGCATTTGCTGCTTGATTTTATCTCTAAGCAGTAAAGACCCTATGCATATCTTTTACTTTAAAAAATGTTTCTCCTTTTCCTAATCAAGATTTCAGCTTTTAGCTAAATGTTGAGGTTGCTAGCCATGATATGTTTTTTTTTTGTTTTTTTTTTTTCGAGACAGAGTCTCACTCTTTTGCCCGGGCTAGAGTGAGTGCCGTGGCGTCAGACTAGCTCACAGCAACCTCAAACTGCTGGGCTCAAGCAATCCTTCTGCCTCAGCCTCCTGCGTAGCTGGGACTACAGGCATGCGCCACCATGCCCGGCTAATTTCTCTATATATTTTTAGTTGTCCAATTAATTTCTTTCTAATTTTTAGTAGAGACGGGGTCTCGCTCTTGCTCAGGCTGGTTTCGAATTCCTGAGCTCAAACAATCCGCCTGCCTCGGCCTCCCAGAGAGCTAGGATTACAGGCGTGAGCCACCGCGCCCGGCCCATGATATGTTTTTAATTAACAGATAGCAGCTATTTGGCTAATTGCAGCTAAGGTAGGAAGGACCCATTTTTTTTTGTCTAACATGACCAGGCCAATTGAATAATCTTTGATCAAAGCAAGGGTTGTATTAATTTGTTCTTTCCTGGTGGGAACAAGGCAGCTGGAGATATGACAGAAAAATCTTTAGATCAGAATCAATCAGTTTTAAAATATTTTCTTTGCATCAAGGTGGTTTTCATGGGGAGGAGGAATGGTTCTCCTTGCCAACTCCCAACGCCACCTGGAGCACTAAGGGCTAGCTGTGGTGAAATTGCTTGGTGGGCCTTGTGCTCATTCGATCTCAACTGGTAATACTGGTACACACAGCCTTCTTCTGATTTCTGAGTTAATGGTCTCTTCAGGAGAGATTAGCTCCCTACACTGTAGAAATACATTGTTTCACCTCTAAAATAAAGATGGGAAAATCACAGGTGAGGGACTGTGATCTAATCAAGTATATGAATTTATCCTTAAGTTTTATTTGGCAGTCTCATCTTTTATTTATTTATTTTTTTTAAGAGAGAGGAACCGTAGCCTAGTATTCACAGGCTTGGATCTTTTGGCAGAAATTATTGCCAAGATAGTTTTGTTTGCTTGTTTTTAATTTTAACAGATTTTATTTTTTTAGAGCACTTCTAGGTTCACAAAATTGGGCAGAAGAAACAAATTTCCCACATACCCCACACATGCGTAGCCTCTTCCATTATCAATATCCCCTATCAGAATAGTACATATGTTATAATTGATGAATCTACATTGACACATTATTATCACCCAAAGTCCATAGTTTATATTAGGCTTCACTCTTGTGTTGTACGTTCTATGGATTTGGATGGATTACATGTATCCATCATTATAGTATTACACTGAGTAGCTTCACTGCAGTAAAAATCCTATGTATTTCAGCTATTCATCCTTCCTTCCCTCCAGCTCCTGGCAACCACTGATCTTTTCACCGTCTCCATAGTTTTGCCTTTTCCAGAATGCCATATATTGGAATAATATAGTATATAACTTTTTCAAATTAGCTTCTTTTACTTAATTATGTGCATTTAAGTTTCCTCCAACATTTTTCATGATTTGTTAGGTCATTTCTTGTTAAGTGCTGAGTAATATTCCATTGATATACCACAGTTTTTGTTTATCCGTTCTCCTATTGAAGGGCATGGTTGCTTCCAAGCTTTGGCAGTTATGAATAAAGCTGCTGTAAACATCCATACACAGGTTTTTG
>NW_012153840.1:1236039-1237124 GCF_000956105.1 Propithecus coquereli
GGCTGGTCTCGAACTCCTGAGCTCAAACAATCCGCCCGCCTCGGCCTCCCAGAGTGCTAGGATTACAGGCATGAGCCACCGCGCCCGGCCCCCATTAAATCTTTTTCATTCCAAATTCTATTTAGCATCTGCTTCCTGGAGAATCTAACCAGTAACACAGTTCTTAACATAAATCATCCTGTTTCCTTCATTTTACTATTTTTACCTCAGGCTTTGCATGTAGCATCATGGGAGTGGTGTAAATGAATTGTCTGCCTCTGTGTGTATGTTTTAACATGTTATGCTCTTTCTAGAAAATTTAGGGAATACAGGTAAGCACAAAGAAGAAATAAAAAATTATCTATACTATCTCCACTAGAAGTCAATGGCTTATTTAGAGAAATGCATAAATATTCAACTCAGTTCAATTTTTCACATTCAGAACACATCTGTGTAACCAATGCCCAGCCAGGAAACAACTCTTTAGCAGTACCTCACAACTCTCATGGTGGTTACCAGAGGTGACCACTATCCTCACTTAAAACAGCATAAATTCATTTTGCCCAGTTTTGAACTTGATATAAGTATAATCACATAGTATGTACTCTTCTGTCTTCTTTTGCTCAGCATTATGTTTGAGAAATTTATCCATATGTGTGTACCTATTGTTCTTTGCTTATAATATTGCATTATGTGAATGTACCACAGTTTTATCTGTTCTGTTGTTGATGAACATCGAGGTTGTTTCCAGTTTTTTACTACCTGAATCTGTTATGATGTTTTCTATCATGAACATTGCCTTGTATTTAGTATTTTAGCTGGTTAAGCCTATTGGAACATTTATTATCCTCTTAAGTGAATCATGTCAAAGCTTAGAAAAACTGTTATTTCTTAACCCATATCCTCACAATGTTCTTATTACTCTTTGCAAGACCCAGAGTTAGTTTTTCCTTTGAAGTTTGAGATCTTGGATCATTATTACTGTGCGAGGAGGCTAATTGCTATTCTCTTTGCTGTCTGTCATTCAGATCCTTGAGGTAGAGGAATTGTTGAAGAACAAACTTTCCGGTTTTATGGTTACACTAAAACTTAAGTTACCAGGCCAG